>NC_134406.1:147607684-148207684 GCF_038048845.1 Mixophyes fleayi | reverse complement strand
GTGTATTCTAAAATTAAATCCCTACAACTTTAATGTATTAATAATAATAATAATAATAATAATAATATGTAATGTATATTTGTAAATAACAATAGTGAGTAATTATTAATTAATAGTAATAGTAATAATACTATGTATTATAACGATATTTTTATTTAAATTATACCCAATAATATATACATACATATTTTAGGATCAAAACAAATGTTAAAAAAAAATTATTGTATCTTTTATCCTTCTTGATTGTAATTACTTCTTGTGACGAACTTTAATAAAATAAAGTCTTTAAACAAAAATGGTTGCTATCTACTCAATTTTGAAATTTTTGTGTAATTGTGTGTCCCTTTTATACTGATAATACAATATCCAGGAAGTTAATTTGGTTCCTGCTAGAAGAACTTGTGAATTTCAAGCCAAAATTATTCCTGTTAAGGTGCTTAATAAATTGACTGAAAGGATCTGTGTCCCCTTCACAGATAATATATATCTTACATATAGCACTAGGTGTGCTCCATATCTACTATTCCAGATATATTCTTGTTTAAATAAACCCATATAGAGGTTTGCAAAACTAAGGGCGAACCCAGAGCCCATCACTATACAGTGAAACTGTAAATAATATTGTGAATCAAAAAGAAAATAGTTGTGTGCCAAAATAAACTTAATGGAATCAACCCACGTCGCAAGACACCCAGGCCCTTATCTTTTTCTAAATAGTGCCTTATTGCATTTATACCTACTTCATGGGTTATATTCGTGTAAAGGGACTCTACATCACACGTTAAAAATAAATAATTTTCTTTCCACTAAGATAAAAACATAGAATTCCAAAAATGTGTAGTGTCTTTCATCATCAACAACATTTATTTATATAGCGCCAGCATATTCCGTAAAGCTTTACAATTGGAAACAAGCATTAAGGAAACAATACTGGGTAATACATACAGAGAGGTAAGAGGGCCCTGCTTGCAAGCTTACAATCTATGGGACAATGGGAGTTTGAAACACAAGGGCATGTGCTACATCATATTACACATTGGACCAACTAGAATGCAAAGGTAAAAAGTATTGAGTGGGCTGTGTGATCAGCCAGAGGGTTGTTGTCTTAGCTGTGTAGAGGGTGGTAATAGGGTATCCTAGGGAGATTAAGATGCTGTTTGAGGAATGTTATAAGCTTGTCTGAAGAGGTGGTTTTTTAGAGAACATTTGTAGGTTTAAAGACTAGAGGAAAGTCTTAATGTGCGAGGGAGGGAATTCCACAAACTAGGTGCAGCCCGAAAAAGTCCTGAAATCGGGAATGGGAGGATGGGATGAGAGTGGAAGAGAGACGCATATCTTGTATAGAACGGAGGTGTCGAGTTGGGAGATATTTTGAGACAAGTGCGGAGATATATGTTGGTGCAATTTTGTTGACAGCCTTGTTTGTTAGAGGAAGAGCAGCTTGCAAGGAAAATCAATCTAGCCGCTGCAAGCAAAATATATCGTAGGGGTTCAATTCTGATTTTGGGAAGACCAGTAAGGAGCGAAATTGCAATAGTGGAAGCAGGAGATAAGGAATTAAGGTTTTTGCATAGTCCTGTGTGAGATATGTTCATATTCTGGAAATGTTCTTTAGATGTATGTAACATGATTTAGATATAGAGTCGATGTAGGGAATAAACGATAGTTGTGAGTCAATGATTACACCTAGGCAGCGATCTTGCGGGGTGGGATTTATGGTCATGTTGTCAACAGAAATAGAAATGTCAGGCAGGAAGCTTCTGTTTTTGGGTGGAAATATTATTAATTCAGTTTTTGAAAGATTGAGTTTGAGTTGGCGATGAAATGGCAGAAAGACAGTCAGTAACGCGAAACAACACAGATGGTGAAAGATCAAGAGAGGATATATATATTTGTGTATCATCCACATAGAGATGATACTGAAATCCAAAGGAGGTTATTAGTTTTCCAAGAATAGTGGTGTAGACAGAGAATAGCAGAGGACCTAGCCTTGTGGTATTCCAACTGATAAAGGAAGTAGAGCAGAGGTGAATCCAGAGAAATTAACACTGAAAGAGCGATTAGATAAGTAGGATGAGAACCAGGATAGGACAGTGCCTTCAAAACATAGGGATTGTAGTGTTTGTATGAGGAGAGAGTGGTCAACAGTGTCAAATGCAGCAGAGAGATCCAGGAGAATTAGAAGAGAGCAATGGCCCTCAGTTTTTGCTGTGATCAAATCAATGACAACCTTGCTTAGCGCAGACTCTGTGGAGTTGTTACGACTCTACCTCTTCCTTGTATGTAGCAGTAGTACCTTAAATCCACCAAAGGTGCTGCTTTTCTGTTCCTGAACTTTTCACCATGTCTGTAGGAGTTAATCCCCTTGCCTGATGCCTGATAAGAGCTGCACCTGTCCCACAGCTTGAAATACCTGCCTCAAGCTGTGCTCTGTGCAGTTCATCTTTAATCCCTGGCTGATGCTAGTTCCTCCCTGTTCCAGTGTTTGTGCTTCTACTGTTGATCTCCCATTGTGACCCTCTGGCTGATTCCTGGACCTTGCTTGTTTGCCTGTTGCCCTGCCTCGGCTTGATTATTTTGCTTGTGACCATGACCTCTGCCCGGCTATTGGATTCTGCTTAACCTGATCTCTGCTTGATCACTGGACTCAGTTTGTCTGCATCCCTGGACAGTCCAGGCTCCTGGACTGGGGTAACTCATAATACTTGTCACTGCTTTTTACCTATATCATTTATTACTTGGAACCTGTTGCTCTTTAGACTTTTTCTGCCATTGATCTCACCTGTTTATATCTGTGGATTTGAGTTATACCTGTTTATACTGCTACCTGGAAATCTGCATATCCCACGTACTGAATCCTTGTTTATGTATTTAGCCCGAATAAAGACATTTGCTTTATTATACTTCTGTTGCTGTTTCCTGAGTTTGCTAGGAATCATAACATTGGATTTGAGAGCGAAAGCCTGACTGAAGAGAATCCAGTAGGTTGCTTACTGTAAGAAAGTGTGTGAGGCGAGTGTAGGCAATTCTCTCGAGAAGTTTGGAGGGAAATGGGAACTGTGAGACGGGGCGGTAATTTAAGAGAGAATTTGGGTCAGAATTTTGTTTTTTCAAAATAGGAGTAATTACTGCATGCTTGAATAGTGCTGGAAAAATACCTGTAGACACAGAGAGGTTACAGATTTTAGTTAGAGGTGGAATGAGCACAGGAGACAGGGACCTACCAATTTGCGAGGGTATGGGATCAAGAGGGCAGGAGGTAGAGTAGGAAGATGAGAAGAGAGTAAAAACTTCCTCTTCATGTGAGGGATCAAATGAAGAGAGAGTGTCAGAGGGTGCTACAAAGGAATTGAGCTGATTGCTTGTCTAGGGAGATGATACCATTTCAAATCTGATCGTATCTATTTTGTCCTTGAAATAAGAAGCAAGATCATTGGCACTGATGGTAATGATAGGGTTTGAGGTGGGAGGATTGAGAAAAGATTTAAATGTGTTAAAAAGGCGTTTGCAGTTAGAAGCCTGAGCATAGATGAGAGATTGTAAGTATGTTTGTTTTGCAGTTTCCAGAGAATTTCTATAGGAGTGTTAGATACCAGTATATGGGATGAAATCATTAGAGGTACAAGATTTTACGCCAGTGACGTTCTGCTTTATGAGAAAGCTTTTGTAGTGTTCATCTTACTTTAGTGTGCCACAGTTGGCAACGAAGTCTACGCGGAGTATGTAGAGTTGCTGTAGCCACTTGATCAAGGGCAGTTTGGTGAAAATGGGGTACTGCCCTATCAGGGGAGGAGTATGTAGAAATTAAGGAGAGAAGGTGTTGAAGAGAAGTGGAAAACTGTTGAAGATCAAAAAGTTGATATTCCTGCGGTTGTGGGGAGACTTGGAAGAGTTTGACACTGGGGAGGGTAAATAGAGAGACCACCTATGTGGCTAATGTTTAGACACTTAGCCTGCAGGGCCCAGACATTGTCACTTTAAATTAACATGAATGTACGGTGAACTGACGTCAAAGTGAAGTGCTGGACAGCTGCCTCATCGGAATGACTGGCTGTCTGCATGCACTGCCATCGGAAAAAAACCTGGATCTTCGATTTTAAGGTAAGTCTGTTTAGATTGCCTTCGTTTTTACATGCAATCAGAATTTTGGAGTAGGTGTGAAGCATGTTGGGGTTCTCGTCCCCGTTAACACGATTGCCTCTGATCCTAGGTCACCAGTGCTAGTGTTGTAGATGTTATTGCATATTAAGTGCACCCACCACAGATTGGACACTAATTATGGCAGATACAATTCTAACTTCATACTTGTGACTGTAACAATTCAAGTGTATGACAACTTGGAAGTGTTAGTATTTTTTGTAAGTGAAAAGTGTTATTTAGTATTTAATTTGTGACATTTCAAAATTAATTGCTTTTGCGAATGAGATGTGTATAAAGGTGTAAGATATAATGTGATTTTGTAAGCAGTTGTTTCTGTTTTGTTAAGTGATTTTAATATTATATTTCACATACTAACAATTTAGTTATGTTTTTTTTCATTTTGATATTATGTCTGTTGATTTGTATGTTCGATATCCACAAATCCTTTACTATTTGATTTGTTAACTATACCCTAATTTGAAATAAAAGTGACATTTATATTTTTAAACCTTGATAAAATTATTAAATTCTTGTGTGAAGTCTGTGTGATTACAGGGGTAGTGTTTTTTGGGGATGTATAACAAGTCTTAATAAATAATTGCTTTAATATCAATCCTACATTAATAAACACACCAATTGTTACAATTCAACTGAAAACATAATTTTTTAACAAAACTTAAAAAAGAACTTAACAATTATCTTCTAATAATGTTAATAAATATCAAATTTTTTTGTTTTTATTTTCTTGGTATTTTTTTTAAAATTTCTTCAAAATAACTTGGGTTGGCGGAACAGGATGTGGGCAAAGGGTTGGTTGGCTCCCCTGGCTTCTTCTGTGCCGTAATGGAATATCCATCATTTCTTCATCAGCTGAAAGTCAAAATTTAACATTGTTTCTCAGAGCACGTAGGTGCGTCTGCACGTCACTCATGCAACACTTCAATACCATGTGTAAGATGGCTGACCCAGCTGTCAATTAAATTAACTACTCTGGCGTGTCCAGGCAATTAAGTGCGTGACAAAGCTTAACCAGTCCTACCCCGACTTGCGCAGGAGAATGCACCTCCTTCCACTATAAAACAGTTGGAGAATCAATCATTCAGCCCTGCCATTTTGTGAATTGAATGTTCTGCTGTAAAGTAAATCTATAACATTACTGTTAAGTACAAGGCCCTATGTGTGCCACTTTACATGGTATTTAAAGAGATTTACTAATGAATGTTATGTGCATTTTAGGTTAAAAAAATGCTTCCCAAACCCACTTACTAAAAACTGTGCAAGAGAAAGAATTGAATTGTGGTAAGTACTAGGCCCTATATTTGCCAATTTACATGGGAGGTTTGGAGAGTGACTAATGAGGGCTTTATGGTTTATATTTATAGGTGATGTCTGACCGAGAACAGGTAGGACAAAGTAAGGTCCACCACTTTTCATCTTTCTGCCCCATCAAAATCTAGAATTTGGGAGGAAATTATGACGCAAGTCAATGCCATGGCTCCCAAAAGACTAATCGTGAACGAGGTAAAAAAACAGGTAATTTATGAACTGTGGCCCATTAATTAAGAGATATTGTTAATTGATTTTAAACAGTGAGGGAAGGTATTGTTTTTCATTTAAATGGGCATTGTCTTTACACAATTAATCTATCTGCATATTAAGCCTGGTTTTATTTGTTGCTTTCACAAATTTTTAACAAATAAAACAGTCAGAATGGCTAACTGTTACCTTATTTTTTTCTTATCTGGAAAATACTTGGTCCTTTCCTCCAAATTCAAAACCCAAAGAACCCATTGTTACTAATAAAGGTATATCTGGATCAATATATCTCGAGAGGTTAGGCCTCTAGTTTCACAATGAGACAAACTAGACATTGAAACATTGTTTTCTTGGATCTTTTAATTTCAGGTGCGAAAACTTTCAGCGTCGTCTTAAGGACAAGTTGAGGGAACAACGCAAGTATGCACACAAGACAAGCAGTAGTCCCCCAGTTCCTTCTGACCTCAGTCCCCTTGAGACAACGATATTGGCTTGTATTGATGGCGAGATGGTATAAGGGGTGGGCTTCATTGACACTGCATGAAGTCCAATCCTCTTAGAGGCTCTAACACCACCAGGTACATTTGATTGGACTATAGCTTTACGTAAACTAACATTTTTTGGCCCAAAAAAAACCCAACAAAAGTTATAGATATGCTTGTGGATGCAGTCAGAGTAACCTGAACACAATAAACACTACCCTTACCCGTCTCACTGACCTGATTGTCCAATATTTCACTATTAACCCACCAGCACCAATGTATCCTTTCCTTCCCCTTCATCCCAAACTATCAGTCCAATCCATCGTTCCTACTTCATCACACAAGGGCCTTTGCTGCAAATTCTTAGCCAAATGCAACATCCCTTACCCTTACCAGTTTTACAATCCAGCCCCACTCACCTTTCCAGGCCAAATTGATTGGTTTTCCAGGAGTCAATTTCACCAACAAAATTTAACACAACACCTCTCTTTTAGAAATCAGGTCATGTATCCCCAATACAACATTTATAAATAATCTAATACTGCCCCCCAGCCATCTCTGCCCCCACTTACGCTCAATTGACGTCTGACTCTCAGCAGCCACTCTCAGCTGATTTACTGTAGACCAGCCACTCTCAGCTGGTCTACTGGCCTCTGCTTCTTCCACACTGTTGCCTTCAACATCACGAGTAACCAGAATCCAGATGCGTCCCAAACCACTCCTAACTTTGCCACCAAGGGCGAAGACGCAGTGGAAATCAAAATAATTTCCTTTAATCATCTTAATTAGGGCATGTGGCAATTATGTTTTTTTTTTAATTTTGATAAACATTGTTAATAAAAAAACAATGTTGTAATTTACATTTATGTTTGTCATTTTTTCTTTAAAAAAACAAAAATTACTTACAGGCAAAGTAGGTGGACAAGAAATATTTTTTAAATGTGGTGTGCTTGGGTCCACGTCTTCCACCTCCTGGCCAGCAACCTCTGCCTTTTCCACCCAAGGAATTTCACTGCTAATAGCAATGTTATCGTACACCACACACAGAGCAATTTTATCACATACAGTCCTTGGCGCATATATTTAAGCACCAGTCAAGGCAGCTGCCACATCGGTCAAGGCAGCAGAATCAGCAGTATCTGGCCTTTAAAAGGGCAAATGCCCACTCTAGAACCGATCTGGTGGCTGTATGCGCTGAGTTGTATGAAACTTCCTGCTCCGTGTGTGGGTTCAAAATAGGAGTGAGGAGCCAAGGGTATGTGTTATCTGCTATAAAGGGTGACAAGAAAGAGGGCAAATGTCACGGGCACTAGGAGTCTTGCCCAGGATTTCACCAGTTGACTATGCTTACCAGAGAGGCGGAGTTTGCACAGCGGTCCTCTGGCAGCAGGGTGAATAGTGCAACGTATATAACAGCAGATGGAGAGAGGATGCCAATGGAATTGATGATAGTCAGTGACTTGCAGCTATACTGGTAGATGAGTCAGCGACTTGCTGCTATATTGGTAGATGAGTCAGCGACTTGCATCTATAGTGGAAAGGCAGGTTTGAACCACGGAGACCAGGGTGGACGTGAGCAGGTGAAGGAAGGTAACAGGAGAGTCAGTGGTCTGCGGATAGCAAGTGGTACCACTGCTGTGAAGGGAAGACTTGTCCAGGTGCAGGTAGGTAGCGGAGAAGTCAGTGGTCTGCATACAGCAAGTTGTACCACTGCTGTGGTGAGAAGACTTGTCCAGGTGCAGGTAGGTAGTGGGGAAGTCAGTGGTCTGCGTACAGCAAGTTGTACCACTGCTGTGGTGAGAAGACTTGTCCAGGTGCAGGTAGGTAGCAGGGAAGTCAGTGGTCTGCGTATAGCAAGTTGTACCACTGCTAGTAAGTGAGGAGTTGTTCAGGTGCGGATGAGTGGAGGCATGCAAAGAGTCAATAACGGTATGAAGACACTGAGAGCACAGAGGAACTTGTTCCAAACAGATATGCAGCGTTTACAGCTAATAGTCTATAACGGTATGTATACCGCTGCTGATTAGAGAGGCTTGCACAAAGCGGATATGCGGGATAATAACTGATAGTCAATCACAAGTATGCATATCACTGCTGAGTAGAAAAGCTTGTCCTAAGCGGATATGCAAGGTAACAGTTGATAGTCAATAACAAGTAAGCATACCGCTGATGAGTAGAGAAGTTTGTCCACAAGGATATGCAGGCACAGCAGGGGCGCTGAACGGCTGTAGCGGGTATGGGAACCGCAGGTGAGCAGAGCAGGTAATCAGAAGCCAGCTGAGGACACGAGCAGGATACAGGAATAAGTAGCGGGTATGGAAACCACCGATGAGTAGAACAGGTAATCAGCAGGAAGCTGAAGACACTAGCAGGACACAGGAGACACCTTCAGAGACTCACAGGGAATGAGACTCAAGATCAGGCAACGATGTAATGAGCACAGGTGCCTTAAATAGGGAGAGGTGCCTGATCCACCAATTAGATTAAAAGCAAAGGTCATAAGTTCTTGGATGCTGCGCATGCGCCGTCCATCAAGATGGTGGACGGCCGCGGCTCAGGACAGGCGCTGGCAGGAAGGCTAGAGAACCACGCACCAGCGCAGAGGCACTCACGGTCCGGTGAGTGACAGCAAAATATTAATGACAAACAACTAGCCAAACAAGTTACAAACATAACATGTTGCTTTTCAAATGGTGCATTATTTGCTATGCCAAGATAGCGGGCCAGATTCAGAGAAGCAAAGAGGATCACATTAAAAAAACAGGGCAAGCTTTTTAAATGTTGAGACAGATTTGTTTGGGAAGCTGGCCATTTGGTAAATCTAGGTAAACATCACACTGCAAAATAAAGGACTAAAATATTTGACTGTTCCATGCTAATCTGTCAGTATCCTAAAGAAAAAAACCCCATAAAAATTGCCATTACTATATGCAATATATTGCCAGTGGTGTACAAATTAACAAAAGATGTTCAATGTACATCTTATAGCAGGGGCTTTCTGACAAAAAAAATCTCAATATTAAATAATTTTTCAAATGGAAATAGTACCTAATAGCCATGTGCCACCATGTGTCCTTGCAGCACGCTTGTCTCTGTTGCACTCTTTGCCCTGATTGCCAGTAGGCAAAGAAGTCATGTGTACTCCATGGCCACACATTACCAGATCTTGAATTAGGAGAGAGGCATCACATATAGCCTGGAAATTTATTGAGTGGAAATGATTCAGATTCAATTAAATCAAAGCATTCCCACCAGATGGGACCGGCGCTACATGTGTTCCGTCTACTACCCTTATGAGGTACAGAAACCCTGCTATGGTGGTAAACTGCTGCATTAAGGGCACAAGGGACTCCTCATCGAGTAGCAGATGGATGAATTGCTTGGTCCATTACAAGAATGCCCACAGAACAGAATTCAGCACAAGACTGAAGGACTTCTGGGACATTGCTGCTGCAACCCCCACTGTTGTCTGAAACAAGCCAGGGAGCAAAAATGCAATATAGCTAACAGTCTGGCCAAAGGCCGTATTGCTTTTAGGATTGAATCTAGGTCTCTGCACAATGCCCAGGGTGTCCATGATGACATGAGATGGGAGCCGATAGCGATGGACCACCTAGGCATCAGACATCTCAAAAAGGCTGACAGGTGGCCTGAAGACATGCTCCGTTGTCCGGTGATGGTGGACCAGTTGCTGGTTTTGAAGGGGTTGATGGCTGTTGCCCTCCTGCTCTGTCACCTGGGCCTCGGCCATTACAATGAAACACTATATGTGAGAAGGGTTCAAAAATTGATTACCTTATGGCTTGTAAACTTTTTGGTCTGTTTGAACATAAAATATTGCAAATATACTTACACCAGAAAGTTGGCTTTCCAGACTCATTATATAACTGTAAAAGCAAAAAAATAAAAAATAAACAAAAAGGAACACCAAAATATTTTAATGGATTGGGAAAACTTTGAGGAAATGTGGGGAATAAAATCAACACAAAAATATATATAAATATATTGGGAAAACATTTAGGAAATGTGAGGAATACAAATAAAAGTGAGCTACTAATTAACAGGCATACGACATGAAAAATATAGAAATATGTGGAAGATTACTAGGGTATAACTATATGACAAAATATTAATCCAAACAAAAAAAGAAAAAACTAATTCATATGTAGTGCTGGAAAAAAATAAATACCTAGTTAATTGAACGAAGCTCCCAAATGTGTGTAAATTCTATAATGACGAATTAGCAGCATAATAAGCATCGTTCATGAATCTAAATATAGTGGTGCTTAATGAGAAGAGTGTATGCAGGTGTAGGGAGCAAAGTTCACAGTTTCATTAGATGATGCGGGATTGTACAGCTGTGTGGAGATTTAAACTAGCACCCTGAGCAGGTGCAAATATTGTTAATATGGAGCGCTACACTCCATCTCCAATCTTGTTAGTGGTGTCCCCTGTGGTCTAGTGAAGACAGGAAGTGGGGCAGCCTCCAGCCGTCCGCATCGCTCTACTGAGCATGCACAGACAGGAAGTTAGGCTGTCATCTTGATACTTCCAGTGATAGTTGAACTTTAAAGACGCATATGACTGGAGCTGCATGTATATATGTATATACCATCTGTTACAACAAGTTTTGAAATAAAACCAGCAAATTGGTTAAGTCTAAAAGCTTCTTGTGGTTTAACATCTACCACCAACGCCGCTGATACCTATTACATACATAACGGCACAAGTGCCCTGATGATAGGTTTCTGCCAATACAAATGACGCCTGGAAAACCGCTTGTTTGTGCGCACGCTCGGACCAGATTTGGACATTGCTACACAGGAATGTTATCAATGTACTTTGCCTATGTCCGCTATTTCCACACCCCGGCCACTCCCTTAAGTCGTAGGCTGTAGCAAATGTCTTTTATGCTCTGAGATTACGTGAATGTGGCTATGTTTCTTGGTGTATAGTCCAGTCCTGAACATGTATAGAAAATTTTTGCAGAAAATTTGCAAACAATATATACGTTCCTTAATGACACAGGCCCATCGTCATTAATAAATAAAAAAAACATTTAAAAAAAGTAGTTTTTTTTATATGAAATACATTTATCAGGACGATTAATGCCTACTGTATATAAAATGCATGTAACATACAACAAATACATTATGTTCTGTTTTGCTTTTCTTTGTTTATACTTCTGAGATTTTGAGAAAAATTTACAAACCAGAGCTACAGAAAAAAAGAATGTCAGACATTTGCACAAAGCAACAAAGCATTGTGTGTTTAAAAGTACATTTAGTTCTAAGAGTTATAAAAGTAAATGCTATTAAGGCATTATGCTTGGTGCTTTAGTTTGCAAACTGATTGCAACAGGCACTGGCAAAATGTAACTATACTTGTTGTAAATTTCATATGTCTCTTCTTAATTTAATGTGAAGGCCTTATTTGGCCAGATGAGAGCTGTACAATCATTGTAATGTAAAAGATATTGCCAGAGGTGCTTATTTATCCCTCCCAATGAGTTGTTCAATCACATATAAATGTAGAAAGTATTATTGTGGTTTAGAAATGTATAGGCAAAGCAGTGCCATGAAAACTAACTTTACATGATGGATAGTAGTAGTTGTTCAGGGAGATTACAAAAGTAATTTGTGGGAGTAACAATTTATCTTATACTGTACCCAGAGAAATGTTCTTCATGTTGATTTTTGCTTTTAAATAACTATCTAACAGACATTTGTCTTGTGGTTTTTCTGCAGTATGTCATAGAATATTTTATCCCTTTGTTGAAAACCTATTATCATTGTTGGAATATATAAAAAAATACAATTTAACCATTCTGGCCAAAATCCTGCAGCAGAGCAGTTTGCTGCATAATACAGCAGGGGCGGGGGCTGGGGTGAGGCCCTGGGTGGGCCCTGCCCCCACCCACTTCACTAGGGAAGAAAGCAGGATGCAAGAGGTTGCACTGCTCTTCCGGGAGTCTGAGGAACTCCTACAAATTCGGGAATCACCCAGATTTTCTGGGAGAGTAGGCAAGTATGCAGTTAACCCAATGGGGATATTTAGGAAAACTAAAGCTGTAACATATAGCAACCAACCATTTTATAGTACAGTTTAGAAAATGGTGGAGTTCTTAATGGTTGCTGTGGGTTATTTTCTTCTTCTGTATTTTAGTAGGAAAGTGGGCAAATCCTATTGTTAGGATTGTGACCTGAACATGTGTGGCATGCAATTCCTCTGTTTCCCCAGAGGGGATGCTGTTCTGGACTTTGTTTACCTCAACTGTGGACTTTGTGGACTTTTTACCTGTGAGGGGTTTATGCCCCAAACAAATAATGGTACAGTAGTGGTTTATAATATTGATGGTTCCCTAAAAAACCTTTATCTGGCTATATAGACTCTGAGCCAGTAAAACCTACATAGAATTGTTCTCATTTTACCTTCCCCCAAGTGTCTGCCTTCACAGTTGCCACTCAAAATAATACATTATTTTTGAGACTATATGATGGCATACAGATTGCCAAGTTAACAGATCTTGCTATATCTTCAACATTACTAATCAAATTACTAATATGCTTTAAAGTTACATAATTTCTCTGGTACTGTGCGAAGTCTGGCACACTCAAAGGTTATTGATAATTAGGCCAGTCTACACCCTCACCAACAGGCGAGGCAGGTATGTAACTGTTTAGCTCACTATAATTGATGGGAAGTTCTTATACAAATTCCCTTATGCATTTGAAACGAAAAAAATATAACATTCAAATTAATCCTTATTTTATAAATTCAATAAAAACTAATGAGCAGGAACAATTGTAAGCTCTTTTTAGCAGGGTTCTGCCTGAAAGTTTTTTATGGACATACTTACCCTTTCAAAATTGTGCTTTATGTTAAAGTGTACATTATGATGACAGAATTCTAGCTGCAGGACTGTGTGAGCTCTACAGCCAATTTCTGATCAAATATTATCATATTTGTATTTGTATTGTACTATACTATATTTGTATTCAATTATAAAAAATTGATGGTATTCCTCAGTTGCTAATGTAGAAGTAAGAATCATGTAAGTGTTGAGCTCATTATAATTGTTTATAAGCTCTTATACGCATTCCCTTAATAATTTGAAGCTAAAGATTAAAACATGTAAAGTAAGTTAGAATCTTATATTATAAAATCCAATACATACTAATGAGGCTCATTCGATTGTAAGCTCTGTTTAGAAATGGACATACTAACCCTCTCTCTATTTCTCCTTGTATTGTTATACATTGTGATGACAGATAAGTGTATTTATATAGATAAATCACATTGCAAGTCCTAATGGGGAAGACTCAAAACCAAAATACATTACATCTTTCTTATAGGGTTCGCCGAGGTTCAATGAATGCACCGATGCTATCACGTTCCCAGGATCAAAAGAGAGAGAACAAAAGCCAACATACTTGTATATACTGTACAGATTACAACTCTTAGTGAGGTCTTCATTGGTCCAGGGTTAATGATATTCCAGTTCTTTGCAAAATGATTTGACTCTGAATGACCAGTTCAAACTGACCCACACAAAATTATTTTTGAGCATTAATCTTATATTGCTTGTATCTTGCGATCACTAGATGCGATCGCTATTCCATCCACACCGGGTTAATGCTGGTGAAATAAGCTTTAATATGAGACCAAAATCTTTACCTTTTAAAACACCGGAACCATAAATACCTTTACTACAGTATTACATATGCATAAATAAACAATTTAATACATTTTACTAATAAATGAATGTGGATTTGAACCTTAATAAATATGAACTATATATAACTGAATGTGTAAGTGTGAGTGTATGCGTGCGTTATTTATCGTGCGATTGCGTCATGACAGGTGGTGTACTGAATGCAATCGCACAGTGAAACAATATTAAGCAATATACTTTCATCCAATTATTCGACTTTGACAGATGATATAGTCCTAAAGATAATGCCATGAAAAGAAAGAAACGAAAATATTTTGGCAAGCATTGGGATTTATGAGTAAAATATAAAAAAAGGAGGGAATTAAAAGAATTACCTAATTACAATGTCCTGTGTAATCACAAAGGTAGTGCAGAGCTAGGCTGCAGCAAATGTACTTTATTCATGGATGTCTGGATAGTATAGAGTAATGATGTGGGGAGCCATGTGGGGGAGTGGGTGGAAGTGTTGAATGGAGAGAAATAAAGAGCAGGTGATTGAGTAGCTGAGTTTATGCAAAGTCATGAGAGAGGAGAGTGGTTTAAAATCAATATAATTTCTTCCTACTTGTGATGGCAAACAAAGCCTTGAGTACAATTAAAAGTACAATGATGAGATAGGGGACTGAAATAGCTCTAGCATGGGTAGGAAGTGGCTGAGCAAGTAGTAAAGCAGGCTGAATAAACAGAGGGGATTTTGCAGGGAAAATAAACTGACAGATAAAACAAACTTTCATGAACTGAGTAGAAAATAAGAGCAGACTCCAAAACAGTCTTCTTGTGGTGTGAAGCTTGTAGCCAGGGAGAGATGGAAAATTTAGGAGTGGAATATGGAGTTTCAGGTGAATACTGACTGTTGTCCTTGTGCAGCTGTAATAATAGGCAGAATGTTCTTCTCCTGCTTTCTCCTGTTTAACTCCGGTATAACTCCGAATTAAGCTATTTACATTTTTTGACATTTGTAACTATACACTTAGAACTATACACACTAACTATGCAGCCCTCACTGGCTTGCAGCCATTCTACAATGAATATATATGGTTAACAAACAAATGTGATCAGTGTTCTTCAATCAAGCCCTCAATAAACTCCCCCAACAAACACTAGCATTAAAAGGTTTAAACAAACAAACAGTGAAAGGACAGCATACCATTAGTAATAAAAATGCACTTTCACTTAATTCAGAACAAACTGTGGTGCAATAAGGTTGAAGTAATTACCAATATGCAGTTAAAAAGGGCGCTTCTTTAAATTAATGAAATGTGTACAAGTGTATAAAATCATTTGAAACGGCAGCCAAGGACAAATAGGACCAATGTGCAAGTGCAAATAAAAGAAAAATGTTGTCCGGCACTTGCACTTGCACATTGGTCCTATTTGTCCTTGGCTGCCGTTTCAAATGATTTAATACACTTGTACATATTTCATTAATTTAAAGAAGCGCCCTTTTTTCCTTTCACTATTTTCTAGTTTTTTGGGAGTTGACCACTCCCTACAAAGGTGCTGCAGGCTTTATAAGATGGAGGTTCAGGGGAAGGTTTTAAATGGAACACCCTGATTGTAAATTTGTATCACTAGCTTAGGGACTCACCTACAGGAGATGCCTTGACGTCCGGCAGGTGAGCTTAACCCCAATATAGCTATATTGTGCACAAAATTCTCCTTTATGTTTATGCTGACACAGTGATTTTTAAATTCTGTTTGTTTCTGAGCGCCGGACAACATTTTTCTTTTATTTGCACTTGCACATTGGTCCTATTTGTCCTTGGCTGCTGTTTCAAATGATTTTATACACTTGTACACATTTCATTAATTTAAAGAAGCGCCCTTTTTTCCTTTCACTATTTTCTAGTTTTTTGGGAGTTGACCACTCCCTACAAAGGTGCTGCAGGCTTTATAAGATGGAGGTTCAGGGGAAGGTTTTAAATGGAACAACCTGATTGTAATTTTGTATCACTAGCTTAGGGACTCACCTACAGGAGCTGCCTTGACGTCCGGCAGGTGAGCTTGACCCCAATATAGCTATATTGTGCACAAAATTCTCCTTTATGTTTATGCTGACACAGTGATTTTTAAATTCTGTTTGTTTCTGAGCGCCGGACAACATTTTTCTTTTATTTGCAATATGCAATTAAATATATGCAATCCAGGAGGAAAGTCAATTGCCATACGTGGAGTCAGGAAGGAACTGTTTCCCTCTTTGAGAAAAAATGACGAATTTTATCCGAGATAGTTTCTTTGACTTCTTCTGGATCTATAGATCAGTAACTGAAACCAGATCACAGGTAGCCCCAAACATGACCAGAACGATGGCTATTATTACAGAAATAATGGTGAATTAGTCAAAATGACTGCATCTAGATATTTAGGGTTCCTTGGGCGCTGACTGTGTTATTTAATAACTAAAACTAGAACAATATTCCAACTGCAGCTCTGTATATTGCTAATCAAATAAAAAAAATTATTTGAAAATAAACTCTAAAATAGTCTTGTTTAAAATAAACTGCACATGTTCAAGCACAATTATCAAATTAAGCATAACTAGGCAACTGGTTGATTATTAATGTAGTTCAACACGGGGAGGTGATGAATAGGTGGAGTTAGAGGGGAGCCGGGTTATGGGCGGGGAGAGTGACTGCGAGTGCCAATAGCTTCCTAACAGGGCCGGACTGGGACTAAAAATCAGACCTGGCATTTAAAGTACACAGGCCCATCTCAGTCCCAGCATAAAATGAACCGTGTGCCGCCGCGCAGCGGCGGCGCCGAAAAGGGCATGCCCACATTGTGTTTTGGGTGTGGCCAACATGTGGCATTGATACATATATTATAATAAAACATTACATTTATCACGCCCTCCCAGTCACATCACGCCATCCCCAGCCCACTGGGGATGCTTCTGGTGCTGCTGACATCCATCAGGGTGGGAACTTCCTGTAGAGTGAGCAGGGAAGCTCTTTGTCTCACAAGATTACCAAATCGTGTGATACTTGGAGCTCCTAGGCTTCCTTTGCAGGCTGTGTCCTGTCCGGGAACTGAGAGCAGCTATCAGTTCCCTTCCCCTAACATGCTGCATTAAGGCTCAGGGGGCCCAGGGTATTTAAGACAGCTGGGCCCCTATTATGTAACATGGTTATCAATTTAGACAAATACACAGGCAATACTGTGTGCACTACTGTTAGAAGCACACAGCTCTGCCTTCACAAGCAGTACGTTGTGAAGCGGGACATACCTCCCAACTGTCCTTGCAGTTAAACCAAATCCTGACTAAGTGAGACAGTCACCCAAATTCAGGACTGCCCCACCAGATTCAGGACAGTTGGCAGACTGTCCTGCTCTCTCCTACCTGTCTTGGTCACTTTCACCGCTTGTAGCAGCTGGTTTCTTTAGCTCAATTCTTTCTTGTCTTTATCCTGGAATATTAGATCCCCAATTCTGAAAAAAATGGGGTACATGAGATTTAGAAAACTCCAACTCACGTTTTATAATTAGGCCTCCCTCCAGTCCCCACAATAATAATATTCACATTTAATAAGAAACCCTATTTCCCTTCAACCAGCCCCAACATTAAATTAACAATATACCCATTTACTCAAAACATATTTCCCTCCCTGCAGACAGTCTAAGTAATAAATTAAATAGCATTAAAGTTTAATAAATATAGCCATTTTCCACAACCATCACCAGCAATAAATAATTCATATTCACATTTAATAAATAGCCCTCCACCCCAAAATCAGCACCATACTCAATTGATAGCCCTAAACCACCCAAGCATGAAATTAAAGATTCCTTCACCTGAACTTAAATAGTTAGCCCCCACCTACACTCCACCATTAAATAGCCTACCTCCCACTATATTAAGATCCTCCCTTCCCTCACATATTATATTAAAATACTGCGCGCACAAACACACTAATATATACATGGCCCCACACACACACTAATAAATATATATATATATATATATATATATATATATATATATAGGTCCAGACTTCACACAATGTACTGGTACACACACAATTGCCAGCCAGACACACAGCCAGCCCCCCACCAGTGAGAGATGCAGCAACAGCCAGCCCCCCAGTCAGAGACTCAGTGACAGAGACAGCCAGCCCCCCCAAGTCAGAGACATAGTGACAGCGACAGCCAGCCCCCCTCTAAGTCAGAGACATAGTGACAGCGACAGCCAGCCCCCCCAAGTCAGAGACATAGTGACAGCAACAGCCAGCCCCCCCAAGTCAGAGACATAGTGACAGTGACAGCCGGCCCCCCCAAGTCAGAGACATAGTGACAGCCAGCCCCCCCCAAGTCAGAGACATAGTGACAGCCAGCCCCCCCAAGTCAGAGACAGCGACAGCAACAGCCAGCCCCCCTAAGTTAGAGACATAGTGACAGCGACAGCCAGCCCCCCCAAGTCAGATATATAGTGACAGTGACAGCCAGCCCCCCAAGTCAGAGACATAGTGACAGCCAGCCCCCCCAAGTCAGAGACATAGTGGCAGTGCCAGCCAGCTCCCCCCCAAGTCAGAGACATAGTGTCAGTGACAGCCAGCCCCCTCCCCCAGTCAGAGACATAGTGGCAGTGACAGCCAGCTCCCCCCAAGTCAGAGACAGTGACAGCAACAGCCAGCCCCCCCCTAAGTTAGAGACATAGTGACAGCGACAGCCAGCCCCCCGCAAGTCAGAGACATAGTGACAACGACAGCCAGCCCCCCAAGTCAGAGACATAGTGACAGCGACAGCCAGCCCCCCCCAAGTCAGAGACAGTGACAGTGACAGCCAGCCCCCCCCAAGTCAGAGACATAGTGACAGCCAGCCCCCCCAAGTCAGACATAGTGACAGTGACAGCTAGCCCCCCCCAAGTCAGAGACAGTGACAGCAACAGCCAGTCCCCCCTAAGTCAGAGACATAGTGACAGTGACAGCCAGCTCCTCCCCAAGTCAGAGACTTAGTGACAGCGACAGCCAGTCCCCCCCAAGTCAGAGACATAGTGACAGTGACAGACAGCCCCCCCAAGTCATAGACATAGTGACAGCCAGCCCCCCCCAAGTCAGAGACATAGTGACAGTGACAGCCAGCCCCCCCCCAAGTCAGAGACATAGTGACAGTCAGCCCCCCCCAAGTCAGAGACATAGTGACAGCCAGCCCCCCCCAAGTCAGAGACATAGTGACAGTGCCAACCAGCTCCCCCCCAAGTCAGAGACATAGTGTCAATGACAGCCAGCCCCCTCCCCCAGTCAGAGACATAGTGAAAGTGACTGCCAGCCCCCTCCCCCAGTCAGAGACACACTTACCTTGTCACCTCGCTCCTCGGCGGACAGTGTCAATGCGATGCGCGGCGCGCCAGTAATCACATGGGACACGCATCATGTGACAGGTGCTGTCACATGATGCGCCTCCCATGTGATTACTGGCGCGCCGCACATCGCATTGACACTGTCTGCTGAGCAGCGCGCAGTGAGCTGCGCTGCTCGGACGGACATCCTGCCCCGTTGGACCGGCCCAACTAGCCATCGGCCCTTCTGGCATTTGCCAGAAGGGCCCGATGGCCAGTCCGGCCCTGCTTCCTAATGGTCTGCATGGTCACCCCCATAAGCCTAGGAGGACTCACAAGAAGCACATGTACTGGGGCCCTGGAATCCTCTTGGCAGCCTGCTAATCACAAGAATAGAGCACTGTATTTTTTGGGTGGCCAGTATATATTGGCATATCTGCATTTATTGTGGTCACTAGAAGTTCATCTCTGCATTTATAATTTTTACAGAATAAGGTGAAAAATATCAGCATTTGGCAGCCATTGTCAAGCATACATGCATTGATTACTCAGCAAAACTTAAATAATTAATTTCAGTCGTTGGGACTATATAGCCAATGGCAGAGGTTACAAGTGATAACACTTAAGTATGAACACCAAAAAATGGGGCAGCATATCTTAAAATATAGCCCTTTTTTATTTCTAATATACAGGTAAAAAACTGAACATAGATTTGAGCAAATATCTTTTTCCATAATTTCACCTATTGTTTCTTAAATAACAAATACCTTTGCATGGCAATACCTTTAAAGGTATACGAATGTTTGTCCTTATTACAGTGATTGCAAATATTCTGTGTTGAAGTTCGAAGAACATAAAATGGTCTAGAAACACATCTATATATTTTAACTTTTAAAGTGTCATTATTTTTTTCACTCACAAGACTGCAAATGCCCTATCTTGTACAATGCTATAAATTCTCCCAAACTCACATAGAATACTAGAAACTGCTGTTTTTTTTTATTCAATTTCATTATATGTTAATGTAAGCACATTATTGTTTCACTAATCCTACTGACTGGGCACATGATACAGCCCAGAAATAAAGGACAACATTTTGTTTTTCAAGGAACACTTAATAACTAGCCTGGTTAAAACAGAAGCTCTACAGCTCTATACTCAATCAAAGATAAAGAAATATAGTCTCCTGGTTTCCAAAGCTGTAGGGCCCAAAACTGCTACTTAAAACCAGGGTGGTTCAAACATGTACCGTCGTGGGCAAAAATATTGGCCCTCTTGCACTTTTTTTTGCTAATATTACACAATTTCTTCCAGAAAATTTGGGAAATTGAAAATTGTTTGGTATCTACAAATGTATTTCTTTAGAGTGCAGTGGAATAAAACACAAAGTAGAAACATTTACATTTACTTTTGCTTATTCTACACAGAAATCCTTAAATGCTCATTTTAGAGTACAATGTGGAACCCAGTGTCAGAAGCTGGGTCATGGGTCTTCCAGAAGGACAATGGCCCCAAACACACTTCAAAAAGCACCAAGGAATGATTAAGGAAAGACCCTGGACTGTTCTGAAGAGGCCAGCAATGAGTTCAGATCTAAAGCCCAGATCTAAATAGAACACCTGTGGAGAGACCTTAAAACAGTAGTTGGAAGAAAACACTCAGTAAATCTGGAAGAACTGTTGCAGTTTTGACAAGAATTGTGTACCAAACTGCCAGTAGAAGCTCATTCATGGCTATCGGAAGCCGTAGATTTTGACCAAAGTCTGTGCTACCAAGTATTAAGTCTATGGTGTCAATAATTTTGTCAAGACCATTTTATTTTCTGACTAAATGATATACATTTTTAAATTCATAATAAAAACAAAGGTTCTGTATATTAACTCCAAATACTGTTCTCACCATCTGACTAGGAGTATTTGGTGGTTGCAGTATGAGTGAACAATCAGTCTTCTCCAGTCGTTGTTTATAAGGTAATTTGCATTGACTGCAAGTATATTGTCTCTAGCACCCTTGATTCTTTTTAGACTGGTTTATCTAATCATCTATCAAGCTGTTTTTACACATTCACTACCTCCTGTTTTGTTCATATGACACCAGTCTTATGGCTACAAGTAGATAATAGATGTAATTTCTATCAGTGTGGAACATTTTCTTATTAATCACTAGAGATGCTCAAGCTCGGTTCCCCGAGAACCGTACACTCCTGAACTTAGCAGATCTGAGTACCGAGCCGAGCCCGCTTGGTACTTTCGCGCGCCCTCAGAATTGAAAACGAGGCAAAACGTAATCAAATCTTGCGAGTTTTGGATTCTATAAGTGCCGCTCTCCACGGTGATCAAGCGCCATTTCACAGAGGGACACAGAAGTGGTAGCACTGTTCTTGGCAGTCTCTAGTGCAGTTGGGCAGCGTCATAGGTAGAAAAGAAAGAGGAGGGGTAACAGTATTCTTTAAAGTCTCCAGTGACATTCAGGAGAGATCAAATGTTCCATTGCTAATTGTCATTGCTGAAATTTAAATAATAGGTCTGGCAGGCTTGGTCTTCTAAATCTGCAGTCACATTGTACTGTTTTATATAGGTAACACACAAAAAGGAGAGCTCCATTGCTCCATTGCTAATTGTCATTGCTGAAATTCAAATAATAGGTCTGGCAGGCTTGGTCTTCTAAACCTGCAGTCACATTGTATCTTTTTATATAGGTAACATACAAAGAGGAGAGCTCCATTGCTCCATTGCTAGTTGTCATTGCTGAAATAGAAATAATAGGGCTGGCAGGCTTGGTCTTCTAAATCTGCAAACACATTGTACTGTGTTATATAGGTAACACACAAAGAGGAGAGCTCAATTTCTAATTGTCATTGCTGAAATAGAAATAATAGGGTTGGCAGTCTTGGTCTAAATATGCAATTACATTTTACTGTCCCATAGCTCATTCAGAAACAGGAGAGGTGGTAGGGTTCAGTGCTGAAACAGAAATTGTAATAATAGGGCTGTCAGTGTTCCTAAAAGTCTCCAGTGACATTGTACTTTCCATAGCTCATACAGAAACAGGAGGGTGGCATTGCTCTTGTTACTCTCCAGTCTTAGTCATGATGATACTAATCCCTCTACCTCATGTGCTAAAGCCTATGTCAAGTGCATAGTGGTTTTAAGTCAGGGAAACAAAAATGTAAATAAAAAGCTTGCACCTTTTTAAAGAAAATAACACCTCTGTAATAAAGGTGAAAGTTTACTGTAGAAAATCATAAAATTGCCAACATGCCATTCTACCCAAAATATTAACAAGCATACCAGCATCAGCTAGCTCCCTTCTCTCAGCTACATCTCAGCACCTGCAATCTACACTGTCATTATATTCACCCTCATCAGTGTGTACATCATCCTCAAACAATACTAATTTATCCCCGCTGGAATTCACCATCACAGAAGTCTGTGTACTTTGATGTAATTGCTGGTAATGACCTTCCTCATGAATTTGCAGTTAACTTTACGGAACAGTTGTCACGATTTTTGGGCAATTCTTTTAGACCAGACCAAATGTCAAAATGTTGTGCAGACTCATCTGCATCACTACTGGGTGTCTTGGGAAAGCTACATTTTTTCCTAGCAGCAATTTCCAGAGAAACTGAAGGAGGAGACGTCATTGTGTCATGTACCACTTGAGCTGTCAGCTTGCTGACAAGGAGCTCATTGCATCTCTTGAGATCTGGGTCAGTTGGAAAGAAAGAGAAGACATAGCTCTTAAACCTAGGATCAAGCACAGTTTCCAAAATGTAATGATCCGATTTCAAGATGTTGACAACTCTTAGATCCTGGCAAAGCGAATAAAGTGTTTAATCTACAAGTCCAACATAATTAGTGGAATTGCTTTGTTTCATTTCCTCCTTCATTTCTCTTGCTGCTGTTCAAAAAGTCTTATTAGGGCAAACGCTTCACTCAAGCTAACTCTCTTCACAGGTGACTACTTTGACTGGTTTCAGCACCTTGCACAACACGGAAAGTATCCTCCACTGCGTTGGACTAAAGTACATTCCCCCTAAATTATATTATTCTTGCAGCTGCTACATTCTCTTTCATGCTGTTGCAGTGTATTTCGGGACACAGACAGCATCTCCTGCATGACATTGTCATTTTTCAAAAAGTTCTGTACCACCAAATTGATTCTGTGAGCAAAATAGGGAATCTGATGGAATTCCCCCCGCTGTAGTACTTTAACAATATTGGTGCGTGGCGTTATCAGAAATCACATATCCTCAGGAGAGTCCAAGCAGGATAAGCCATGTTGCAATGACATCCCTTAGTTTTAGTCAAACAGGTTGTCAGCGGTATTACCTCTGACCTGCACTTTGTCTCATCTCTGATAACCACCTCTCACTCCCGCCTTCAAGACTTCTCCCGTGCTGCTCCCCACTTATGGAATTCCCTACCACGCTCAATCAGACTTTCCACAGTCTTCAAATCTTTAGATGCTCTTTGAAAACCCATCTCTTTTTTAGAGGTGACCTTATCCTCGATTATGCTATTCACACTAATGCACCCTCACAACTATCCCAATCTCCACTCTGAGCCACACTCGCTCCTCTTGTTTCAGCTGTGCCCTCTTTCCTTTAGAATGTAAGCTCTCTAATAAGCAGGTTCCTTCATACCCTTTGTTTTCATGTCTCCATTCATATTGTCTGCCTTGTCTGTTCTTCTTTTGCGTATGTCTTGTTTTATGCAGGGCCATTCTGAGCGCTGTACATTTTAAATTTTTTCTTTGGTTGTATAAATAAGGAGCACACATGACTATTGTACAGCAGTAGATTTGGCTATTTCCACCACTTAGTTAACCAAGAATATTTTTAATATATATTATTTATATATATGCATTATTTTATTTGGAACTACAGTGTGCCATTCGTTTGTTTTCTTCTATTGGCTCATAGAAGTAATGGTTAACTTACGGATTTGCCAGACGAGGGTCTGCGGGCATGCAAGCCAGCTCTCATATTTCCTATTTTGGGCCAGATATGGTCTTTCAGTTTCACTACTAAACAACAAATAAATTGTAAAAAATAAACATAGAGGGCCTGATTCATGAAGGGACACAAAGTGTACACAATTTGCGTTATTCTAAAACGGACAGGAAGTGCAAGCAGGTACGCCTGCATTCAACAAGAAGAGGATCTCAAGAAACGTTTGTAGTTGAGTACAAGTGTAAGTTAGCTCTGCCTATATGGCACTTGCTGTATGCATACAGATGGAAATTAAAGTGATTAAGTACATTAACACTTGTTAGAATAACAGAGGGCAAGTAATTGGTTCAAAGGTATATAAGCGCCCAGGTTGTTTGAAATAAAGAATGAAGCTCGGTGCCCTGCAATTTTAATAATGAAAGGTTTGTTATGTACATTTGTTAGCCAGTCAGAAAGGATTTTGGGGACAGCCTGAGCTGCCTCCGCTCCCTCTCCCCTGTCCTTCTACTAGCAAGTGTGCGATGGGCACCCAGCATCCCCATAACATGCTCCAAAGGCCCTGCAAGTACTTCACCCACCCCCAGTGTCATTGCCGGTCATTGTTACTCCAGCACTGCCTCCCTTCTGCTCTGCCCCCATCCACCCTGCTTCCCCCTGCAGTGATCAGTAGCTCCATTGCTGGTTCCAGGCTGCATCCCTTCCCTGTTGTAGTTGAGCCAGCTGCCGGGTGTCAGCTGCCTTCCTGCACATGTTGCCCCCCCAGCTGATGCCAGGTAGTACGAATTCTGCAGTATCCATGCAGCAGGCACTTTGACCCCCCTTTTTCCTTCTCCTGCACTGGATCCCACCCTGTCCCACGGGGACTCAACTTTGTCATCTTTCCCCTCTCTCCATTTCCTGTTTTCCTCCTTTCCGCAGCCCACACTTCTCTGGCCCCATCAAACATATCCCCCATTTTCATACCAGTTGCCCCCCTCATGTCCCAGTCTCCACCATGCTACAGTCCTTGATGTTCCTTGACCTCCTCCTCCTGCCACCCTTTGCATGGTGGGCAACCTTTGAGCCAGTTCTCCCACCTGATGGTTACCAGTTCCCTCTTCCTCTGGCTTACATCCCCAGCCCCCTCCTCTCAGCCAGGCCTCCTACCCTGTGCTTCAGCCCAATCCCTGGATTCCCATTCTTTTACTATCCTGGACACAATTTTCCTGTGTTCCTCTCACACATACCCTAGTGCCTGGGAGTTACCCAGCTGGCTTCCCCACGGCCCAGATTCTGCCATGCTAGGCTGTGTTTTTCCCCACTCCAGACCTGGTTTCTCCCAGTTTCTTCAGCCCTCACTGTTTCCTTGCCACTTTCTTCCTGAGTCCCATGCGTCTTCCCCTCACCTGTCCCCTGTTTCCTTTCTGCGGCATAACCTTTTGCAACTGCAGCTGCCTTCTCCAGCCCAGCCTGTGGTTGCCCATCCTTCCTCTGTTGCCCCTGCCCCCCCTTTCCTCCTCTCTGTCCCGGCTCACTCCACCAGTATCTTATCTGATGGCCTCCTCTCCCTCGGCCCTGGCTTTGGGTCCCAGTTTTCCACCTGGGATCGGTATTAGGTCCACTCAGGTGGTCTTTTCCCGGGTGGCCTCTATGACCTTTTTTCTCGTACACGGTTTCCAGACTGGAGCTGGTGGTCTGCCTTCAGTCCCCTTTTCTCTTGAGGCTTCTTGTTTGGTTATCCATATACTTGGACCTTACCTGATTTGGTCATTCAGTCTATGCCCCACGCCCCCATGTTGTGGCTGCTGCTCCATTGCAGCAGGCAGTGTTTAATTGGAGTGTAGCTCCCGGGGTTCAGAGCGTTTGTTTTGTATCTTCTGTTGCAGAAGTCAAGTCGTTGGAAGGAGGACCTGCTCAGTGGCTTCATTGAGCTTGCGGGTGCTTTGATGAGGGACACAACTAGATTTGGAGGAGTCCTGCACTTCTGACAAGCATTGCATTGAGTTTGGTTTAAATCAGGACAGGCAGGACTGTAGCTCCTCCTCTAAGAGTTAGGTTTCTGTGGGTTCAAATGGCAACATTGAGGAGCTGATTTAGTTTCTTAGGATGAAGCTCTGTGGCCCCCATATTGGAATACGTGGTAAGAGGTTGTTCAAAGAGGATATTATAGGAGAGGAAGTGATACGCTGTGCTAATACAGCAGTCTTACGAGACATGCGATGTGAGGGACAGGTCTCACACTGGGCGGCTTGTGGATATGTTTATTATCATTGGAAAGACCCAAGATGTCCTTTTGGTGGCTAAGGCGAGAGGGGGTATAGACGAGGATGCCTATAGGTCCTACTTGTATTGACTGAAGGGCATTGGTCTTTTATGCAATTTGGAATCAATGCCAGATGAGCACATGAACATTACCAAATACATTTATATTATCCAGGGGATGTACATGAGATTAAAAGGAATTATGTGGCAGAAATATGACAAGGCTTTCCATAACAAGCAGGATGGGATGAGAGTGATGGCTTTTGGTTGCAAAGATGTGGAGGTATGGCTGGAAATTTCTCAGCCCAGATGTGGTTTGGTTATTGGTGGGGTTTTCAGGAGCAGAATGGAGCAAGGGAGGCCTAGTACGTCTTTTAACTCCAACAGTGGGCATTGTGAAAGAGGCTTGGCCTGTCACTTCACATATTCTTGTGCCGGCTGGGGGGTTGGCCTCCCCACCCAAAAAGAATTGTATCAGATATACAGGGCAGGCATTAGCTGAGTGTGCAAGGTCCACTGGTCCCCTCGCTAAAGTCTTTTCTCCAATGGTGTTGGATGAGATATCTAAGTGGCTGTGCTGGTATTGCTGGTATCCCAATAGAAGTGCAGCACTGTTCGTGTATAAGGGGTTTTAGATGGTTTCAGGTTGCCTAATCTCGGGAGATGCCTGAGGTTGTTAAAGCCAAAGTCTGGCATGAAGTTGGGAAGAATGTGTGGCCCATTTCACTTTCCCCTTATACCTCATTTAATTTTGTCTCCGATGGGAGTGGTACCCAAGAAGGAGCCGGGCAAGTTTTGTCTAATCCAACACCTGTCTTACCCTCCAGGGTGATCTGTTTATGACACAATTAATGAGAGTTTCTGCAGAGATGTGTATCAATCTTTTGAGGCTGCATTGGAACTGGTTAAAGTCTATGGCAAAGGAGTGTTGATGGGCAAACTAGATGTGGAATCAACTTTTCATCTTCTCCCTCTGCAACCAATTCTTTTTGATTTATGGGTTTGCAAGTTGAAGATGGATTTTATATTAATAAATGTTTGACCATGAGCTGTGCGGTGTCGTGCGCATTTGTTGAATGTTTCAGCTATTTCTTTCACTTGTGCATAGTGGCCGGTATGGGGCACCACGCGGTGGTGCACTACCTGTTGGTAGCCCCTGGAAGTTCGAATTGCTGTGGTTCAGTTTTGTTCTCAATGAAGGCCTTGTTCACTGAGGGTCGGATTGATAAATTGTTGTATTTGGGGATTGAAGTGGACACGCAGGCAGGTTGTTGCAGGTTGACAAGGTATCTAAACTGAGGGATTCCTGGAGGCTTTTGAAGGAGCTAGCAAAATCAACCTGAAGCAGGTTCAGTTCCTCTTAGGACTCTTGAA
Organism: Mixophyes fleayi; assembly: GCF_038048845.1. Classification (NCBI taxonomy): domain Eukaryota; kingdom Metazoa; phylum Chordata; class Amphibia; order Anura; family Limnodynastidae; genus Mixophyes; species Mixophyes fleayi. The sequence continues at coordinate 148,179,968 of NC_134406.1, read as the reverse complement.
TTTTTCTTGTACAGTTATACAGATGGACAGTATATTTTTTTAGGAGATGGAGAGAGCTACAGTGGGGGTGGTGAAGGGCCCTCAACTTAGCAGTCTGTCTGCGGAAATAAAGGAAGACTTAAAGATGTATTGAGTTTTCAATACTTCAATGGGGTTCTTTTGTAAGTTCCTCCTCCAACATCTAATGGCGACCTACAGCTGTTTACTGACACAGCTTGTTTTACTAGCTTACCTTGATGGGGCTTAGTGTGCTGAGCCTTGTCCCCTTATTTGGCATAAGGAGCTATTCATAAAGAACTTGCTTCTTCTGAAATTTTTCCCAATTATAGTGATTGTTGAGAGACAGGAGCATAGTGTTCTTGTGTGATAATCTGGATAATCAGGCGAGTCCTCCCCTCCGGCGATTAGGATGATTAGGTACTTGGGGCCTGATTCATTAAGGATCTTATCTTAAGAAACTTCTTATTTCAGTCTCCTGGACAAAACCAAAGCAAGGGGTGCAAATTATTATTCTGTTTCGCACATAAGTTAATTACTGACTGTTTTTTCATGTAGCACACAAATATCAACTTTAAATTTCAGTGTACAAATAAGCTATCAAGTATTTGTGTGCTACATGAAAAAACAGTCAGATTTAATTTATGTGCAAAAGAGAATACTTATTTGCACCCCTTGCATTGTTACATGGTTTTGTCCAGGAGACTTAAATAAGAAGTTTCTTAAGATAAGATCCTTAATGAATCAGGCCCCTGGTCCTCAAATGTTTGTGTCTCTATATTGATTTTAAGGCATGACATGCTCGGGGGCGAATAACACTTTAATTGAAGCCTTATCCCACTTTGATGGGTTAGATTTAGGTCAATTGCATCGGCAGCCAATGCAGTTGGTTTGTCATTCCCTGATTGTGTTTGACAGATTATCAAGCCAGCATGAAAGGTCTGGCCTGGAGAGTGTTGACCCCCACTACTTTGAAGAGATATAAGGAGGCTTGGAAAGAGTGGGTGTCATGATCTGCCTACAGCGTATGCATTACATGCTGCCTTGCATGGCAGCTCCTGCCTTTTTGTCATTCTATTATTTGTATTTCTATTTTGTGTTCCAGCAGTACCTCTTTTCACCAGAGGTGCTGCTATCGTGCATTATTCTTGTGCTTAAGGAGTTAACCTGTATGTTCACTAATTATCTCATGCACCTGGGTGTGTCTCATTCCCCTTATATATACCTGATCCTCCCAGCAGTCATTGCTGGTTATTGTTGTCCCATCCTGTGATGTCATTTCCTGTTGTCCTTACCTGATTGTTTCTGGACATTCATGCTACTTGCTGCATCAGCTGGAACCTGGTATTTATCACTGCTCCTTATTACCTGTTGTTATCACCTCTCTGCAAATAAACACAGAGTGTTTTCACCGAATTCATGACTCCTAGCTGTACTTCTGTTTGAGAACTGTGACAGTATAACCAGCCCAAAAAACAGCTTTGGAGTCAGGTGAAAGTTTTGTTTTATTCTGGGACTTTTTTGCTGCAATCAAGTTTTCATTTGTCTTTTGCAACATGTCTGTTTTACCTATCATGGAATTACCCCTGCTACAAACCTTACAAATGGACATTATATTGTTGCGCTCCCAGCTGGCCGGATTTTCCGCTTTGCTTTTGGACCCACTCAGGAGACTATCAGAGACGGTTTCACTGAAATCTAATGCTGTTGATTTGACCCAGCCAACTCTGTCTGCTGCTGAATCCGTGCCGCCAACACCTTGCAATAATACCATGTCAAATTTGCATTTAACTAACAACTGCAGTTTAACTAATGCCCGGTTCACAAGTGGGCCACGCCCCCATCTGACCGAAGTGGAGCGACAGCGCAGAGTAACCAACAAACTGTGTCTCTACTGTGCCAGCAATGCACATTTCTTGCAGGACTGTCCTGTCCGTAGACCACGTCAGCTTACTGAACCATCTCCTGTTGTTTCCTCTCGGCACTCCAAATCTGTTTATGCTCCAGCATTCCTGTTCTCTGCGAAGAGACCCAATCTGCCAGCTCCAGCCGCCTGTCCTGAGGCACCCATTCCCTCTGTCTCCTGTGCCGAGGTGCCAGCCTCTGTCTCCTGTGCCGAGGTGCCAGCCTCTGTCTCCTGTGCCGAGGTGCCAGCCTCTGTCTCCTGTGCCGAGGTGCCAGCCTCTGTCTCCTGTGCCGAGGTGCCAGCCTCTGTCTCCTGTGCCGAGGTGCCAGCCTCTGTCTCCTGTGCCGAGGTGCCAGCCTCTGTCTCCTGTGCCGAGGTCACATCATCTGCCTCCAGCTCTGAGGTCACATCATCTGCCTCCAGCTCTGAGGTCACATCATCTGCCTCCAGCTCTGAGGTCACATCATCTGCCTCCAGCTCTGAGGTCACATCATCTGCCTCCAGCTTGGAGCCTGCTGCCACTGTGTCCGGTTCCGAGTCTCCTGCCACTGTGTCCGGTTCCGAGTCTCCTGCCACTGTGTCCGGTTCCGAGTCTCCTGCCACTGTGTCCGGTTCCGAGTCTCCTGCCACTGTGTCCGGTTCCGAGTCTCCTGCCACTGTGTCCGGTTCCGAGTCTCCTGCCACTGTGTCCGGTTCCGAGTCTCCTGCCACTGTGTCCGGTTCCGAGTCTCCTGCCACTGTGTCCGGTTCCGAGTCTCCTGCCACTGTGTCCGGTTCCGAGTCTCCTGCCACTGTGTCCGGTTCCGAGTCTCCTGCCACTGTGTCCGGTTCCGAGTCTCCTGCCACTGTGTCCAGTTTTGAGTCTTCAGCCGCTGTCTCTGTTCCTGAGATCCAGTCTGCTCCAGAGGGGGCGCTGCCCTTCCAGTCTGCTCCAGAGGGGGCGCTGCCCTTCCAGTCTGCTCCAGAGGGGGCGCTGCCCTTCCAGTCTGCTCCAAAGGGGGCGCTGCCCTTCCAGTCTGCTCCAGAGGGGGCGCTGCCCTTACCGACTGTTCCAGAGGGGGCGCTGCCCTTCCAGTCTGCTCCAGAGGGGGCGCTGCCCTTCCAGTCTGCTCCAGAGGGGGCGCTGCCCTTCCAGTCTGCTCCAGAGGGGGCGCTGCCCTTCCAGTCTGCTCCAGAGGGGGCGCTGCCCTTCCAGTCAGCTCCAGAGGGGGCGCTGCCCTTCCAGTCTGCTCCAGAGGGGGCGCTGCCCTTCCAGTCTGCTCCAGAGGGGGCGCTGCCCTTCCAGTCTGCTCCAGAGGGGGCGCTGCCCTTACCGTCTGCTCCAGAGGGGGCGCTGCCCTTACCGACTGTTCCAGAGGGGGCGCTGCTCTTACAGTCTGCTCCAGAGGGGGTTCTGTCCCTCCAGCCCGAGTTGCCAGTCCATGCGGTCCAGCCCGAGTTGCCAGTCCATGCGGTCCAGCCCGAGTTGCCAGTCCATGCGGTCCAGCCCGAGTTGCCAGTCCATGCGGTCCAGCCCGAGTTGCCAGTCCATGCGGTCCAGCCCGAGTTGCCAGTCCATGCGGTCCAGCCCGAGTTGCCAGTCCATGCGGTCCAGCCCGAGTTGCCAGTCCATGCGGTCCAGCCCGAGTTGCCAGTCCATGCGGTTCAGCCCGAGTTGCCAGTCCATGCGGTCCAGCCCGAGTTACCACTTGGTGCTGTCTGCCCTCAGGCTTCTCAAAGTGCTGTCTGCCCTCAGGCTTCTCAAAGTGCTGTCTGCTCTCAGGCTTCTCAAAGTGCTGTCTGCCCTCAGGCTTCTCAAAGTGCTGTCTGCCCTCAGGCTTCTCAAAGTGCTGTCTGCCCTCAGGCTTCTCAAAGTGCTGTCTGCCCTCAGGCTTCTCAAAGTGCTGTCTGCCCTCAGGCTTCTCAAAGTGCTGTCTGCCCTCAGGCTTCTCAAAGTGCTGGCAAGCCTGCCGCCCAGTCCGGGCCAGCTCCCAAGCCTGCCGCCCAGTCCGGGCCAGCTCCCAAGCCTGCCGCCCAGTCCGGGCCAGCTCCCAAGCCTGCCGCCCAGTCCGGGCCAGCTCCCAAGCCTGCCGCCCAGTACGGGCCAGCTCCCAAGCCTGCCGCCCAGTCCGGGCCAGCTCCCAAGCCTGCCGCCCAGTCCGGGCCAGCTGCCAAGCCTTCCGCCCAGTCCGGGCCCGCTGCCAAGCCTTCCGCCCAGTCCGGGCCCGCTGCCAAGCCTTCCGCCCAGTCCGGGCCCGCTGCCAAGCCTTCCGCCCAGTCCGGGCCCGCTGCCAAGCCAGCCGCCCAGTCCGGGCCCGCTGTCAAGCCTGCTGCCAAGCCTGCCGCCCAGTCCGGGTCTCCTGTCAAGCCTGCTGCCAAGTCCGAACCATCCGTTGCCAAGGGTTCCAAGTCTGAGCTGCCACCTACCTTTGAGGGGCACCTTTCTCAATTTAGTGCTCTACTGAGGTTTGGTGCTTCTTATTTCCCCTCAGTACCTAGCCTTGTCAGTGACCCAAAGAGGCAAGTTTTGTTTTTATTAACAAATTTTAGAGGAGAGGCTATGGAATGGGCGAACCCTTTGATTGAGACTAATCACCCCACCCTATCTGACTTACCACTATTTGTCGAGGCAGTGATCAACAAGTTTTCACCAACACCTCCCGCTATGCCTTGTTACGGGGCCTCTGTATTGTCAGCAGGTCCACCCATCTCACCTGGCCTAGAGATTTCTTTGTGCTCCACCCAATTGGTTCAAACTGCTGTTCCAGGGAATTCTCAAAAAAAGAAAAAGCGAAAGAAGAGAGCAAGGTCTACAGAGCTTGAACTGGCAGTTGGCATAGTCTCCTTTGCTCATCCACCCATGGACGAGGACTTTTCTGCTGGCCCCCCAATTCTGGACTATGATTCCGATGATTTCAGACATTTTTGGTAATTGGGCGTCTGGAATCCGCCCTTAAGGGAGGGGGTACTGTCATGATCTGCCTACAGCGTATGCATTACATGCTGCCTTGCATGGCAGCTCCTGCCTTTTTGTCATTCTATTATTTGTATTTCTATTTTGTGTTCCAGCAGTACCTCTTTTCACCAGAGGTGCTGCTATCGTGCATTATTCTTGTGCTTAAGGAGTTAACCTGCATGTTCACTAATTATCTCATGCACCTGGGTGTGTCTCATTCCCCTTATATATACCTGATCCTCCCAGCAGTCATTGCTGGTTATTGTTGTCCCATCCTGTGATGTCATTTCCTGTTGTCCTTACCTGATTGTTTCTGGACATTCATGCTACTTGCTGCATCAGCTGGAACCTGGTATTTATCACTGCTCCTTATTACCTGTTGTTATCACCTCTCTGCAAATAAACACAGAGTGTTTTCACCGAATTCATGACTCCTAGCTGTACTTCTGTTTGAGAACCGTGACAGTGGGGATTGTTCAGTAATTCAAGGGGTAACGAGGTAAGTCACAGAAACAATGTAACATTTGTGTAGGATGATTTTTCTTCAGGTAGGTCCAAGGCCACTATGGTTTCAGTGTTGGTAGATATTTCTTTCTACAATTGCAAGCCAGCACTTTTGTCACAAAGAATTTTCTGGTCTGCAAGGCCTTAAGAGACTGGGCCAGACTTACACCGGTAGCAGAGGACAGGTGGCGGTCACTTACTGGGAATCTTTTAGTGCCGCTGGAACTGGTTGCATCTGACGCTTTTGTAGATAGTTTATTTAGTTTAGCTTTTGCAATGGCTTTTTTTCGGGGCTTTCCGAATGAGCAATTTGGTGACATCATCTAAGATATCACACTGACCGGGTTTATTGTTCAAGAATGTGGTTTTTAATAGGGATAGTTTGGTTTGGAAAATCCACAGATCAAAAACTGATCAGCTCAGTAGAGGGCCTTGGATTACATAGGTGAGGAGGGAGAATAAAGTGGTTTGGCCGGTGCACTTAACTTTATATGGAAAAGAGATGCTGGCTGGAATTGGTTAAGACATTTAAATTGGGCTCTTCTGAAATCTGTAAGAGATGCTTATCTAGGCTTGGGCTGAGTTGGGAAGACTACGACACTCATTCGTTTAGGATAGGTGCTGACTCGGTTGGGGCTGAGGAAGGTTGGTCTGTTAAAAATATTATAGAGCTAGGTAGATGGAAATCTAATTGTTACAATAAGTATATATGGCTATGCAATAAGTAATGACACTTGTTCCATTTACCTTGGTGGGATGAACTAAGATGTGCATTGCTCACTTTTTCCTCAGAATGTAGGGCCTAATTGACTTTTGGCCCTTTGAGGGTTTTTACGGTTTTACTACCATATGGGTCACCCTGTTAGTCTTTTCCCCTTGCTAGGCCTGTCGTGTTTAGCTGCTAATTTGGTGCAACTGCGGATATTCATTTTTTTAGCTACTTTATTCAATATTCCATCATGTTTCAGGTTGTCATTGGGCCCCCATGATGGTGTGGATAAGGATGCATTCAGGTGATGTTAGAGCACTCTCCCTCAAAAGGGAGGTTCATGTTAGTAACCTCCTTACTTTTTTTGGGCAGGTCCCAGCTACTGAGCCAAACAAGGGAGAGTGAGGCTTCACTGTCGAAGAGTGTGTTTTGTTTGGTTGCCACAATTTAGCAGAGTAATGGCTAGTAGCTGATTGGTCATGCTTTTATTTGCCTTCACTTTATTTAATTTATGTATTTTCAATAACTTTTGTGACCTTTTTCTTCATCAAACAAGTCTCATAAGATTTTTGTTTATTAGGTAAAATAACACATTTAGCTAACGGTTAATGTGGAATCAACTGCTAGGTGACTTAATATAATCATTAAAAAAAAAAGATTTTATTTTTTTTCAGCATACAATACATTTATCTGGATGCTATTAATGTCTACTGTATATAAAATACATTCTTACAGTTTCTCTCTATTGCAAACACATGTTCTAGCATGCATACGTGTCTGTCATCACTATCAATCAGCACCTGCACCTGCCCTATAGCATGAGAGATGCACAGAGATTAAATCGGATGGATGTACATACACTCAACCTTGGCACCCTCTGACTGTACATTGACAACGTGCATACGCCCCTTCCCTCCCCCGTTCCACCCTTGAAATCGTAGGCTGTCAGAAGTGTTCTTTGGCCTTTGAAGATGAATTGGATGCACTTGCATTCACTGGCATATAGGGCTAGATTTACTAAGCTGCAGGTTTGAAAAAGTGGGGATGTTGCCTATAGCAACCAATCAGATACTAGCTTTCATTTATTTAGTACTTTCTACAAAATGACAGCTAGAATCTGATTGGTTGCTAAAGGGAACATCCCCACTTTTTCAAACCCGCAGCTTAGTAAATCTAGCCCTTAGTCTGTTTCTGAGCATGCACAGGGCAATTTTATGCAAAATATGGTACATATCTGCTTTATGTTCTTAATGAATCAGGCCCAAAATATTTAAAAAATAAAATATTTAAATTCCATTACACATTCAACAAATGCTTTATTAAATAATAAAGTAACATTTTCATCTATAATCACCATCCTGAGATGTCTGTGACTGCCATCACCACATGTCTTTTGTCCACTCCAAAAGGCCTTGCAATCCTTAATCACTCTGTGTATTGTGAACAATCTGCATTTTTGCTGTTTTTTCCCCGAAAAGTCATCCTGTAAGGTGTATGATGATACTGTATCCTGTCTACCTATAATCTTAGCAATATGTATAATTTATTTGTCCACTATTATATGTAATATATCCACTATATCAGGATTAAATTACCTGGATTTCTCTTTAGCTTCCCCTTCTTCAGTATCAGATGAACATTCTCCACACAGATCTATAGATTCCTCTGAATATAATCCCTGTACATTATCTCAGTCTATGGTCCTATGGGATCCAGTCCATTTAACCTCTTGAGTTTTCTGAACCTCCTCTTTAGACTAATTGACTCCTTATACTGTTCTGAGTGTTGCGCTGGGCTTTTTTCTTTAGTTATACACTCAAAACATAAGGTGTCCTTGTAATCATTGAATAATTCCTTATCACATATTCCACAAACACAATTCATTTCTTCCACAGGCTCTGCAGAATTTGAGAGTGAATAAAGAACTAAACTAAAATCTAAAGGATTCAGATACCACTTAATAGGGCTTATCCAGAATACGTGTCCTTCAGATTTTTGTTGGCAGGTTCCGGCTACATGCTGCAGCCTGTGTCCAGAACTCTGTGATGCAGAAACTACCATGTGCAGACTCCTTCCTCCTCAGAAGCTTGGGTCACACTCTCTCATTGTATGCTTTTAAAATTTAGAATGACAATCACACTACATCTACTACCTGAGGTTGTAGAGATCAGTCATGGGGAGCCACACATTTTCCTGATGGGCCAATCCATCTGAAAGCAACCTTGGGATCTTCCTGATCCTCTATAGAACAAGGTAACCCTATCCAGCCAAAGTGATGAAAGACTAACTTCTCTGGCACTGTCTTACTCAGCTTTGAAGAGACAGGAAAACAAGGGAGGAAAGAAGGAGTCCCACTATACCTTTCAGGGTGTAATTTTTTTTACTTGTCTCTACTTAGTTGACTAAGGACCAGTGTTGGTGGCTAATCATTTACATTAAGTTTACATTATTCTACATAATGAAAAGGAGAGAGTGGAAATGAAAAGTAGATATGAGTTGCAAAAATAAAGAAAACCTTATGTATCCCATATGTTTAACTTGTTATTTGATATGTCTCTTTTTTTTCCATTTGTTGCAATTCAGCCACTGGCCCTCATGTAACTTTTTTCTATTTATAGCCTGAAAATCTTATTTTTGTTGTTGTTGTTTTTTTTTTGTTTTTTTTTTTTAATGTCACCTCATATATCCTCTAAATCTATCTGTATGTCAAGTCTTGGAATATCTCCATATAATAATAAAGCAATAGTGGTTTATTTTCTGGCAATGGGCTTGGTAAAGAAATGACCATCTTGAACTTTGCCAACTGAACAAAAAAGTTAGGGGCCACGCATTATTGTTAATGTGCTGCAAGTGTTTTGCTTGCACAGTCTGGATGAGACCATTTCCAATTCACTATATCGTCCCCTATGATTTATATGGTAGTGCATACTGGGAAGCCGCTGTACAGCTGCCTTCACAAACGCTTATTAACCACATGTGTTGATAATTCTGCATGAGCCAAAAGACATTTTGCTGAAGCTGCTATTACTTATTCTTGTGATGGACTAAAGCAAAAGCCTGCAGACTTCTGTCTGAGATTTTCTATGCACTCCATGCTGTGCATCTCACTCCCACCCAAATCTCTAGTAATTGGATAAAGGAAAGAACATGTTTTCCTCTTCTCATAAGCCAAAATACTTGGTTAACCCTGTACTTTGAGTTTTGGGCCATGTTTTCAGCCTAGAAAGGTTGTAATGAGGTGAATTAGTGATAAATTTACTGCTGTTTCTAGACTTACGTATACATTGTAGCAATGAAATTTAGAGGCTAGGAAAATATGAAAGGAAATTAGTTTTCGGGTTTCGAATATGTAATACTATAGATCAGTCTAGTTACTTTTTAGACCACACAATATATTTAAAAAGTCCCACTCGGGATTACTTATTCTGTTTCTTTTACTATTTTAGTCTCAGAGATGTAAAACACAAAATTAAATGGTTTCAACAGTGCTGTGTTTAAGAAATAGCTATACATGAAATTTATTCATTTGGATTTATTTAGTTTTGTTTTATTTATTTTTTGCTATCCTGGCTCTAAACAAATTTATAAATGTAATTAATAAAATACAGGTATGGAATCTAGTATACAGTACATTTTAGGTTTGGGATTTTTCTGTAATTTGTAATACAACACTTAAGGTAAAAAATGATCCCTGTCATGCACCCATTGTCCCTGATATTCTTCTACACATTGAGTGGATTAGCAGGAATCTTCATAATAACTGTAGATTAAGAAATAATTGGTGATCATGTCTTTGTGTACAATTGAGCAGCATAAATACTTATTCTTCTTTTCAGGACTTTGGAACTTTGTGGATAGCAGATTTCTAGATAAGAGATCTCATATCTGTATTCCCTAGCTCACAATCATGTGTATTTAATAACAGGGTCCAAGAACAGTGATTTGCTGCAGCCTATATCAACCAATCTGGGGGTAAATGTATGAACCTCCGGATTCTTCAACTCCGGCGAGTTCAGCGTCTTCAGCGTTTAAATTTAAAGCGGCGCTGCCTTGTAAAGGGAAACTTCCCTTTACAAGGCAGCGCCGCTTTAAATTTAAGCGCTGAAGATGCTGAACTCGCCGGAGTTGTAGAATCCGGAGGTTCATACATTTACCCCCTGATATCAGATTTAATTTTTATGATTATAATACACAGCTAAAGTATGATATCTGAATGGCTGCTATGGGTTATACCACATAATTGGTCTTTGCTCTCTGTTATTAAATGACCTCCAAAGACAGATTTTTGTCATGAAGAAATTATAGCTAATAAGTGACATTAACTGCACTAGTTTCAAGTCATAATCAATGTATTACTTTTATAAACTGTTTTAACAATATGTGCTCATGTAGTTATCAATGGATACCTGAAAATCACTATTAAATTAGGGTTGTCAATGTATGTCAAAATAACTTCAGTAGAACCAGCAGCACAAGTCTCCATTGCTCAGTTCTTCTCTGTGTGGGCTGTTCACAAAGCTCAATGTAGAATAAAAAAAAGGGGTGAAAGATATTCATTGCTGTCAAATCATGTTTTAGTTCTATTTATGTAACAGGTGATTGCATGTCCTTTTTCTCTTTATATATTTAGAAAACTCGTCATTTTTTTTAATTCATAGAATGTTTGCTAGGCATCTGTTGCCTTATGGTGTAAATACAGCCCACATAATGGCTATTCACTCTTGTTCATGCCTAGATTATGTTACTTGTTTTTTTTTAGATTTTGTTTTCTGATGAAGTAAAGCACTGAGTTACCAGCAGTCATTAGGATTGCATGGGCTCTTGGCAGGTGAAGGTCAGTGGTGACCTCTGGTTGGCTGTATTAGTGTGTTGTGGCAGGATGAGCAGGTAACTATAGAGAGTAAAACAGAGAGGAAGGAGATTCAGATAGGAACAGCCAGTGCTTTTTTTCCCATTGAACGCTGGGAACGGCAATCCGGGACCTTTTTTTTTGGCTTTGCGGCGGCTTCTCCGCCGGCCTTTAACACACACAATGAAAAAAAAAAAGTTCACAATACCATCTGTCCGGCGCAACCGTGCCCTCCTCCCTTCTCTATTCCCAATGGCATCACGCACGTCGCGCCCGACAGTCATTCACGGAGCTGTGAGGAGCAATCAACAAGAAGAGGAGTGCCGCGACAGAAAAGAAAACTGAAAAGAAGTGAAGAGGAGAAAGGAGGCAATAGAATGCAAGGTAAGTTAGAGGAAAAATGGGGCGCCGTTTAAAAGAAAGTGGTCAGAAAAATAAATGGTGACAAAAAAAATAAAAAGGCCAGCATGAGAGGGGCGGGCCCGGGGCACAGCATAAAAACTCAAGGCGGCACAAAAAATGATTAGGGGCACTGGCACAGGATGAAAACTCAAGGGGGACCAAAAAATGATTAGGGGCACTGGCACTGGCACAGCATAAAAACCCAAGGGGGACCAAAAAATTATTAGGGGCACTGGCACAGCATAAAAACTCAAGGGGGACCAAAAAATGATTAGGGGCACTGGCACTGGCACAGCATAAAATCTCAAGGGGCACCAAAAAATGATTAGGGGCACTGACACAGGTAAAAAATTATTAGGGGCACTGACACAGGATGAAAACTGAAGGGGGACATACAATACATATAATACATTAAAGGTATGTTAAGACATGAATATAAAATATTAACAAGATGTGAGTTCCACCACCTTTTTTTTTTTTTTACAAAAAAAGCACTGGGAACAGCCAGAACGTTAGGGAAGTATGAGGCATTGAGGTAGAGTTAGTTGATGGAAAAAGTGCTAAAGAAGAGCCTGCAGAAGCAACACAAGTGAGAACAGGAGGAGAGAATACTAGGGAAAAAAAAGGACAAAAGCACCGAAGAAAACTGATGCAATGGTGAGGTTAAAAATAGAAATAACAAGGATCAGGAAGTTAACCTAAAGGGTGATGAAGAAACAACAGAAGACAGAATAAAAAACACAGTTAAAAATCATGGGGGAGCAGTGGGGAAAAAAGCTATGTATAGAATTTAATGGATCTGTGATTTAGCCAGATATGAGCTAACAATCAGGCTATTTTATAAATTAGCAGGCACACTCTACCTTACTTTGTGTAATATGTCTTAAATTGTGCTTAAGTCAGATATATAGAACTCGTTTTCTCCTGGACAAAACAATGTTACAATGCAAGTGGTGCAAAATAGTTTATTATTTTGTACATAAGTTAAATACTGTCTGTTATTCCATGTAGCACACAAATACTTGATAGTTTTATTTGTATACTGAAATTTAAAGTTAATCTAGGACATGTCCTATCCCAACTATAAATCTCTCCTCACGTTTTAAATTTACCTCCCCCTCCAATGCAACATGGTTTTGACAAGGTGCAAAGTTACTAAATTTTTTACTTTCCTTAATGAATCAGGCCCATTATTTCTGTTAGGAACCCCTCCAGCCGGCACAACACAACCCGGAGTCTACTCTGCCAGTCAGGTGTTCACTGGAGCCCCTGATGGTGGGGACAGACTGGGCTGCAGACTGACAGAGGGTCGTGAAGTGTGTACCGGCTGGGGAGAACCCAGGCAAGAAGAGTCAGGTCCACGCAGAGGTCAAAAGGTAGGCAGCAGGTAACAGAAACGATGAGCAAGCTGAGGTCAGAGGTCACAGGCAAAGTAGCAGAATGGGTAAACGAGCCAAGGATCAGGGTCACAGGAAACACAAGCGAAGTCAAATACGAAGCCAAGGGTCATACACGGGAAGTCAAAACGTAGATACAGGAACAGGAACTGGAGCAAGCAGGTCAGCAGACTGGAGCACAGAAGCTATAACCGGCAATGAGGCAGCAGACCTCATTGCCTTAAATACAACCCATAACCAATCAGAACCTGCCCCTAGACAAGGCCACACTTGTAGGCTAATTGCCAGCACCTAGCAAGACCAATCAGGGCTTAGCACTGAAATCCACACCTGCAGGCTAATGCCTGCTAATTCAGCCACAGGCTAAATCTGCCTGATTGTCCCTAGAGCGCATGCGCGCCTGGCTGCCAGGACACGGCGCTGAGGAAGCGTCCGACCGTTGCCTTGGCAACGGTCGGGAGTTGGAAGGAAACGACGTCCCGGTCGTCATGGTGACGGCCGGGACGTTGGGACCTACAGGAAGCGAGCCGCGGCGGCTGTGAGTACCGCCGCGGCTCGTGACAGTACCCCCCCCTTGAGGAGGGGTTAAGGAACCCCGACATCCCGGTTTCCTTGGAAATTTTTTAAAGAACTCCTTCAACTGTTTAGGAGCATCGAGTTGTCTCCGTGGGATCCAAGACCGTTCTTCTAACCCACGATTCCTCCACTGCACTAGGAAGTGCACCTGACCTTGCACTTTTTTGGAATCCAAGATCTTCTGAACAACGTATCTTGGTGATCTGTTTGATTTTCTCTCAGGCAAATTTGAAGACTGGATTTGAGTAGGATATAATACCGGCTTCAACAGAGAACAGTGAAATGTGTTGGGAATTCTCAATGAGCCCGGAATTCTTAACCTAAATGCAACAGAATTAACCTGCTTGATGATAAGGAACGGGCCGATGAACTTGGGACCTAACTTTTTGCAAGGCTGTCTGAGTTTAATGTTTTTTGTAGACAGCCACACTCTCTGGCCCACCTTGAAGGAGCAGATGGTACGGTGGCGATCCGAAATTTTTTTTGCGACAACTGAAGCCTGTTTCAGAGATGCCTGTACTTTCCTCCAGATAACTCTGAGATCTCTTGCAGTGGAACGGATCTCCTGGACACCAACTGGGTTAAGTGAATACAGGGAGTTAGATCTGGGGTGAAAACCATAATTGCAGAAAAACGGAGAAGTTTTAGTAGATGAATGACAGGAATTGTTACAGGCGAATTCTGCCCAGGGTAACAAGGAAGACCAATTATCATGGAACTCTGACGTGTAGCATCGCAAAAAATTTTCCAAGGACTGGTTAACTCTTTCGGTCTGCCCATTGGACTGAGGGTGATATGCGGATGATAAACTAACCTTGATTCCGAGGAGGGTACAGAAAGATCTCCAGAATTGCGCTATGAACTGGGAACCCCGATCGGAAACTATGTCAGTAGGGAGTCCATGGGGCCGGAAAATATGTTGAATGAATAAGACGGCCAAATCCCGAGCTGTAGGCAGTCTGGGTAAGGGAACGAAATGGGACATCTTACTGAACCGGTCTACCACGACCCAAATGGTATTGTGTCCTGCAGAAGGTGGTAGATCCACTATAAAGTCCATGGACAAGTGGGTCCATGGTTTTGCAGGTGGTGCCAAAGGAACTAACTGGCCTATTGGGCGGATCCTAGGAACTTTGTTTCTGGCACAAACCTCACATGAGAGGATATGACTCCTGACGTCAGCAGACATAGATGGCCACCAGACTGTACGGGAAAGGATTTCTAACGTCTTGAAAATTCCAGGATGCCCTGCAACCCTACTGTTATGCGCCTCTGCAATAACCGCCTTCCTTAGATGGACTGGAACAAAGAGACGTCGCTCCGGAGTAGTATCAGGGGCTAATTTCTGGAATCTCTGAAGTGTGATACTCAGATCTTGGGTCAACCCGGCATGGATTACAGAAGGGGGAATAATCGGCTCTGGGATAGTGACTGGAATGTGGTGTGCCGAGAAACTTCTGGAAAGGGCATCTGCCCGGACATTTTTGGAGCCTGGTCGGTAGGTGATCAGGAAGTTAAACCGGGTAAAGAATAACGCCCACCGGGCCTGTCTGGGATTTAAACGTTTGGCTGACTGTATATATTGTAAATTCTTGTGATCGGTAATGACAGAGATCTGATGTGAAGCACCCTCCAACCAATGCCGCCACTCCTCGAAGGCCCATTTGATTGCCAATAGTTCTCTATTACCGACATCATAGTTGGCCTCCGCTGAAGAGAACTGACGGGAGAAATAAGCACATGGGTGCAGACGATTAGTATGAGGATCCTTCTGCGATAGGATGGCACCGGCACCGATGTCAGAGGCGTCGACCTCAAGAATAAATGTCCTAGCTGGATCCGGATGTCTGAGGACCTGAGCAGAGACAAAGGCCCTTTTCAGGCTTTCGAATGAGGCTACTGCTTGGGACGACCAATTAGTTGGATCCATTCCTTTACGGGTCAGAGCGACAATGGGAGCCACAATGTCGGCAAAGTTGTGAATGAATCTCCTATAATAATTGGAGAAGCCCAGGAACCTCTGCACCGCCTTAAGATTGTTGGGTTGCACCCAATCCAGAATAGCCTGGACCTTAGCTGGATCCATGGAGAATCCCTCAGAAGAGATTACATAGCCTAAAAAGGATACTCTCTGTACCTCGAACTCACACTTTTCCAGCTTAGCGTACAGGTGGTTCTCTCGTAATTTCTGTAGAACTTGTTTGACGTGAGTCTGATGGGCGGGCAAAGATCTGGAATAGATGAGGATATCATCTAAATAGACGACCACGAAACAACCAAGGAATTCCCGAAGAACTTCATTGATCAAGTCCTGGAACACTGCAGGTGCATTACTAAGGCCAAACGGCATGACCAGATACTCGTAGTGGCCAGAGTGCGAATTGAATGCCGTCTTCCACTCATCTCCTTCTTTGATACGGATGAGATTATATGCTCCACGAAGGTTGATTTTAGTGAAGACAGTGGCCCCTCTTAGCTGATCAAACAAAACCGAGATGAGCGGAAGGGGATAGGTGTTCTTGACTGTGATATAATTCAATCCCCGGTAGTCAATACAAGGTCTTAACCCTCCGTCTTTTTTTGATACAAAGAAGCATCCCGCTCCTACGGGAGACTTAGATGGCCTGATGAAGCCTCTCTCCAGGTTTTCATCGATATACTCCTGCATGGATTTTGTTTCTGGAGCAGAAAGGGAATACAAACGCCCCTTAGGTAACTTGGAACCAGGAATAAGTTCGATGGCACAGTCAAAGTCACGATGTGGCGGTAAGGTATCAGCAGCCTTCTTGGAGAACACGTCCCAGAATTCATGATACTGTGAGGGAAGCCGCTCCGGAATAGGCTGAATCATACGCAGAGACAGTGACAAACAAGACTGTGTACAATAAGTACTCCACTTGACAAGCTCTCCTTTTACCCAGTCTATGACAGGGTTATGACAGGAAAGCCATGGGTGGCCCAAGATCATAGGAACCGACGAACAATCGATCAGGAAGAAGGTGATTGACTCAGAATGGAGAGCTCCGATCTTCAACTGTAGTGGCGGGGTCTCCCAGGAAATCTTGCCACCAGGCAACGGACCTCCGTCTAAGCCACAGACAGTAATGGCAGAGTTGAGTTTTACCATCGGAATTCCGGCAGAGCGGGCAAACCCAATATCAAGGAAGTTGCCTGCAGCTCCGCTATCAATGAAGGCCGACAGGTCCACAGAGCGAGCCCGGAAGGTGAGCTGTGCAGGGATTAATACAGCATTTTTCGGGGAGATAATTTGCAGACCTAGGTGAACTTTCCCCTCATTCCCTAGGCATGGTCTTTTCCCGACTTATTTGGGCAAGAACGGGAGAAGTGGCCTTTTATGCCACAGTATAGACATAGACCTTGCGAACGTCTCCTGTCTCTCTCTTCCGAAGAGAGACGATATGCTCCTAATTGCATAGGCTCCTCACCATCCTGGGAAACAGGAACGAAGGCGAATGGAGGTGATGATGCTTCCTTTTCAGTTTTCCGCTCCTTATATCTCCTGTCAATTTTAATGGAGAGGTGCATCAGATCCTCCAGAGAACTAGGAGACGGGTATTGCACCAAAGAATCTTTAATCTGTTCAGATAGGCCGAGACGGAACTGACTCCGTAAGGCAGGGTCGTTCCATCCACTATCAGGTGACCATCTACGGAATTCAGCGCAGTATTCTTCTGCCGACCGTCGGCCTTGTTTCAAGGACCGTAGATGAGCTTCCGCGGAGGCCACTCGATCCGGGTCATCATACAGTAGACCCAGTGCCTCGAAGAAGGAGTCTACGGACTGCATTGCCGGACTGGTCTGCGGCAAAGAAAACGCCCAGGACTGGGGGTCACCCTGTAGAAGGGAAATAATAATCCCAACTCTTTGCTGCTCTGAACCGGAGGAGCGAGGTCTCATCCGAAAATAGAGCTTGCAGCTCTCCCTGAAGTTCCGAAACAGGGTTCTATTTCCGGAGAACCGATCTGGTAAGTTCATTTTGGGTTCACAGATGGGACCTGGAGTCGGTTGTGAAGCTTTTGTGGCTTCTTCTTGAACAGACATACGCTCAGCCAATCCCTGCATCATCTGATACAAGGACTCAACGTGGCCTGCTAGAGTTTGTGCTGGAGACGGTGTGGATCCACTTGTATCCATCCTAATCTTGTCTCCGTGAGTGGGCCGGTTATAATGTTAGGAACCCCTCCAGCCGGCACAACACAACCCGGAGTCTACTCTGCCAGTCAGGTGTTCACTGGAGCCCCTGATGGTGGGGACAGACTGGGCTGCAGACTGACAGAGGGTCGTGAAGTGTGTACCGGCTGGGGAGAACCCAGGCAAGAAGAGTCAGGTCCACGCAGAGGTCAAAAGGTAGGCAGCCGGTAACAGAAACGATGAGCAAGCTGAGGTCAGAGGTCACAGGCAAAGTAGCAGAACGGGTAAACGAGCCAAGGATCAGGGTCACAGGAAACACAAGCGAAGTCAAATACGAAGCCAAAGGTCATACTGTCACGGGCACTAGGAGTCTTTACCCAGGGATCACCAGGTGGTAAGCTTACCAGAGCAATATAGATGGTAATAGTGTACTCTGGTAGCAGGGTGATCACGGAACAGGCAATAGTAGATGATGAGATGCTCAGGAAAGTCTATGACTAGCAGCACTGGTAATATGGAGGTGATAATACACGAGGAACTGTATGGACAAGGGCAAGTGGAGGTAGTCAGTGGTCTGCGTTAGCAAGTTGTACCACTGCTATAGTGAGGAGGAATGTCCAACAGAAACGAGGAGGTGATGAGAGTCAGCGGTCTGCGGATAGCAAGTGGTACCGCTGTCTGAGTGAAGGAATGGAATCCAAGTGGAGGTATCCGGGAAGTCAGTGGTCTGCGGTAGCAAGTTGTACCACTGCCATGTGAGAGGAATGGAACAGGTGATACTGGAACAGGAATCAGTGGTCTGCCTTCAGCAAGTTGTACCACTGAAAATATATGTGAGGAGGTGTACGGGGAGAGACTGCAACACAGGATGTACACGGGCACATTAAACACGATCCACAGTAATATGCACAATATATATAAATGACTGAACAGGTCTGCAAATGTAGGAAGTCTCTGAAGTAGTCCAGCACAAGGTAACACAGTCAATGATGGCAAAAGACTCAGCGGATTGCAGACTCCAGAGGAGAACCAACACACGGTAACACAGTCAATGATGGCAAAAGACTCAGCGGATTGCAGACTCCAGAGGAGAACCAACACAGTCCAGCAAGATATGCAATACACCAGCACAGTCAATGAAAAGTATGCATACCGTGGTTCAGAAGGCAGTCAGACAGAAGTGCAGTGATACCTGGGCGGCAGGAGGCCGACAGGATGAGAAGTCCCTGGATGTAAGAAGCAGGAGTCTAGTAGGTGCAGCGCACAGGTAAGTAGACCAACAGGGACACGAATCCAATGCTGACAGGAGGGTAGCGACCAGGGGAACCAGGAAGGCGTGGAGAGCGGATCAGCAGTGGATGGACGATAGGACTGGCAGCGGCAGCAGGACTCTGCGGACCCACGGGAGAGATGAGATGAGGCTGAGGTGCACAGGAGCAGCGGATAGGAATCAGCTTGCAGTCACGATGATGAATACAGGCGAGTTGCCAGCTGGAGGCTGTAGTGCACGGAGGCAGTGGATAGGAATCAGCTCACGGTCACAATGATGAACCCAGGCGAGTTGCCAGCTGGAGGCTGTAGTGCACGGAGGCAGCGGATAGGAATCAGCTCACGGTCACGATGATGAACACAGGCGAGTTGCCAGCTGGAGGCTGTAGTGCACGGAGGCAGCGGATAGGAATCAGCTCACAGTCACGATGATGAACACAGACGAGTTGCAAGCTGGAGACTGCAGTGCACGGAGGCAGCGGCTAGGAATCAGCTCACAGACTTGATGATGAACAGGTGAGTGGATAAGGAGAGAAGGCTGTAATGCACGGAGGCAGCGGATAGGAATCAGCAAACAGTCACAATGGAATATAATAGCGTTGCAGTGGTATAGGAGACTGTAGTGCACGGAGGCAGCGGATAGGAATCAGCAAACAGTCACTATGGAATATAATAGCGTTGAAGTGGTATAGGAGACTGTAGTGCACGGAGGCAGCGGATAGGAATCAGCAAACAGTCACTATGGAATATAATAGCGTTGAAGTGGTATAGGAGACTGTAGTGCACGGAGGCAGCGGATAGGAATCAGCAAACAGTCACTATGATACAGTTGATGGTAGAAGTGGTATGGGAACCACAGTAGTAGAAGTGGTTAGGAAACCACAGAGGTAGAAGTGGTTTGGAAACCACAGGAATCAGCAGCGCTGAATACACGAGGAAACACAGGAAACCCTTCAGAGGCTCATGGGGAATGAGACTCCAAGATCAGGCAACGTGGTGTTGACCACAGGTGCTTAATATAGGGAGTGTTGCCTGATCTGCCAATTGAGTTAAAGGGACATACACTGAAGTATAGGAAAGGGCTGCGCATGCGCAGACCCTCAGGATGGAGGACGGCCACGGTTCCTAAATGTCCGGGAAGAGGCACTCACGGTCCGGTGAGTGACAGTACCCCCCCTTTTAAAGGTGGGCACAGAACGCCTGGAACCGGGCTTGTCCGGATTTTTGGAATAAAACTTCTTCAAAAGGGCAGGAGCATTAAGATCTTCAGCTTTGATCCAAGAGCGCTCCTCAGGACCAAAGCCCTTCCAATGAACGAGGCAACGGAGTACTCCTCGCGAAATTTTTGCGTCTAGTACCTCAGTAATTTCAAAATCCTCCTCCTGATGAACTTGAACTGGCTGCGGAGCTGAGGGAGGTTTTGAAAAACGGTTGATAATAAGAGGCTTGAGTAAGGACACATGGAAGGCATTAGAAATCCGAAGATTCTTAGGAAGAAGAAGTTTCACACATACAGGATTGATTACTTGAATGATCCTATATGGACCAATAAAACGAGGGGCGAATTTCATAGATGGGACCTTCAAACGAATGTTTTTAGTAGATAACCAGACACGATCTCCAATTTTTAGTGGTGGAATAGCCCGCCTCTTCTTATCTGCGAAAGATTTATATTTGATAGATGTTTTCTTCAAACAGGTTTTGACCTGAGACCAGATATTTTTAAAGGTCTGACAAGCAATCTCCACCGCAGGAACTTGGGTGGGCGGGAGGGCAGGAAATTCCGGAAAAGACGGATGGTGACCGTAGACCACAAAAAATGGAGTTTTGGATGATGACTCATGGTACATGTTGTTATGGGCGAATTCGGCCCAAGGAAGCAACTCTACCCAGTTGTCTTGATTGGCTGAAGAGAACATCCTTATAAAAGTCTCAAGATCTTGATTGACACGCTCAGTCTGTCCGTTAGATTGCGGATGGTAAGAAGATGAGAGTGCTAATCGTATGCCCAAGGTTTTACAAAGGGCTCGCCAGAATCTGGAAACAAATTGTACTCCTCTATCTGACACAATCTCAGACGGACATCCATGGATGCGGAAGATCTCTTTAATGAAATGTTCGGCCAGGATAGACGAGGAAGGCAAACCAGACAGAGGGACGAAATGAGCCATCTTCGAAAATCTGTCCACCACCACCCAAATAGTGTTATGATTCTTACTAGGTGGTAAGTCAGTAACGAAATCCATACTAATATGGGTCCACGGCTTGGACGGAATGGGTAGTGGTCGCAGCAACCCTGCTGGAGTTCTGCGGGAAGATTTGAATTGGGAACAAAATTCACAGGAAGCAATGAACTCTTTGACGTCTCTCCTCATTGAAGGCCACCAGTAACTTCGAGAGAGCATCTCAAAGGTCTTGTGTTCACCGGCGTGTCCAGAAAAACGAGAGGCATGGAACCACGAAAGGATTTTCCTCCTTAGAGTAGGAGGCACGAGAGTCTTCCCAAATGGTAGCGTTTTGGTGGATGAAGCAGCCAGTGATATACATTTGGGGTCTAGAATGGTATGGTTGGAAACCTCTTCTATATCAGAGGACGTCACAAAAGCTCTAGATAAAGCGTCAGCTTTTTTGTTCTTGGCAGCTGGTTTGAAGGTTATTATTAATTCGAAACGGGAAAAGAAAAGAGACCATCTTGCTTGGCGAGGGTTCAAGCATTGGGCAGACTGAAGATATGACAAGTTCTTATGATCCGTGAAGATCGTCACCGGATGGCGAGCTCCTTCCAATAGGTATCTCCATTCCTCTAATGCAGCTTTGATAGCCAGTAACTCCTTGTCCCCGATAGTATAATTCTTCTCTGCGGGCAGAAGACCCCGAGAATAGAAGGCACAAGGATGGAATTTTTGCTGTTCAGAGCATTGGGAGAGAATAGCTCCCAAGCCCACATTAGAGGCATCTACTTCTAGAAAGAAGGGGAGTGTCACATCAGGCTGTCGAAGGATTGGAGCCAAAGAGAAGGACTCTTTGAGTGTTTGAAAGGCTTGAAGAGCCTCAGGCGACCATTGCTTAGGATTAGCCCCTTTTCGAGTCAGGGCCACAATAGGAGATGCAATGGAAGAAAAGTCTTGAATGAAGCGTCTATAGTAATTGGCAAAACCTAAAAAATGCTGAATAGCACGAAGAGTAGTTGGCTGGGGCCAATGTAGTACAGCATTCACCTTTTCTGGATCCATCTTCAGGCCAACTCCGGAAACTATATACCCCAAGAATGGAATCTGGGGCAATTCGAATGAACATTTTTCTAATTTACAGAACAATGAATTCTTCCGTAGCCTGGAGAGGACTTCTGCCACATGTTGGTGGTGAGAAGGCAGGTCCTGGGAAAAGATCAATATGTCGTCCAGGTAGACGACGACACATACATATAATAAGTCCCGAAAGATCTCATTGATGAAGCCTTGAAAAACAGCGGGGGCATTACACAGCCCGAAAGGCATTACCAGATATTCGTAATGCCCGTCTCTGGTGTTAAACGCTGTCTTCCATTCGTCACCGGAACGGATTCTGATTAAATTGTAGGCACCACGAAGATCCAACTTAGTGAAAATACGGGCTCCCTTGATGCGATCGAATAGCTCAGTGATCAGCGGAATGGGATACCGATTCTTGATAGTAATGGCGTTGAGTCCACGAAAATCTATGCAAGGGCGTAATGATCCATCCTTCTTTTTGACGAAGAAGAACCCAGCTCCAGCGGGAGAGGTGGAAGGTCGAATAAACCCACGCTGGAGGTTCTCCTGTATATACTCAGATGTAGCTTGAGTCTCAGGTAACGAGAGTGGATAGACCCGGCCCCTGGGGGGAGTCTTGCCAGGTAGAAGGTCGATCGGACAATCCCAAGAACGATGAGGAGGAAGGCGTTCAGACTGAGCTTTATCAAACACATCGGTAAATGAAGCATATTGAGGAGGGAGTCCCGGTGAGGTAGATGAGATGGAAGATTGCTGTACTTTGAGAGGAATAACTTGGGAAAGGCAACGATGATGACATTCAGGCCCCCAAGACGTGACTTGAGGGGTGCGCCAGTCAATCTGGGGAGAGTGACACTGAAGCCATGGAAGGCCTAAGACAATCGGACTTGTCGTAACAGGAAGGATTAAAAACGATATTACTTCATGATGCAGGGCACCAATCTGAAGTGTTACTGGAGACGTACTCTGAGTGATGAGACCGTTGATGAGACGTGATCCATCTATAGCCGTCACAGTAATGGGTGTTTTTAAGGTAATCACTGGTAGAGACCATTGATTTACTAATGATTTGGAAATAAAATTTCCTGCTGCTCCGGAATCAATTAATGCCTGTGACTCAAAGGTTTTGGTAGCAGAGGAAATCGTAACATCAAAAGCGCAGACTTTAGATTTCAAGGAAGATGGAGAGGACTCCAGGGACCCTAACTTCACCTCTCCAGAACTAGTTAGGGCCTGGCATTTCCCGATCTCTTAGGGCAGGAGCTGAAAATATGAGTGGAATCAGCACAATAGATAAAGAGTCTATTCTTTACTCTTCGTTTTCTCTCCTCGGAAGATAATTTGGAACGCCCTATCTCCATGGGAATCACAGAGGGTGAAACTGGACGAAATTGAGGGTTAGAACGAAGAGGTGCTTTAGCAGAAGTTGTTCTCTCAGCCTCTCTTTCACGAAATCTCATATCAACACGATGGCAAAGAGAGATCAAATCTTCAAGTGACGAAGGAAGCTCTTGAGTAGTCAGTGCATCTTTAATTTTATCGGAGAGCCCCTGCCAGAAGGCGGCTACTAGGGCTTCAGTGTTCCACTGAAGTTCAGAGGCTAAGATCCTAAATTGAATGACATACTGGCCTACTGTATGAGGTCCTTGTCGTAGGCGGAGGATGCTGGAAGCAGCGGAGGTCACACGACCTGGTTCATCGAACACACTTCGAAATGTAGAAATGAATTTGGCACTATCTTGCAATATAGGGTCATTTCTCTCCCACAGAGGGGAGGCCCAAGCCAGGGCTTGTCCTGAAAACAACGAGATAAGATAGGCCACTCTGGAACGATGGGTAGAAAAATTTTGAGGTTGGAGCTCAAAATGGACTGAACATTGGTTAAGGAAACCCCTACAAGTTTTGGGGTCTCCATCGTACTTTGACGGAGTAGGCAGGTGAAGCGTGGAAGCTGTAGACACCTGGGATGGCATTGGGGAAACGGAGGAAAGCACAGAAGCCTCAGGAGTAGCTGTCATAGTCTGTCCAAATGTTCCTTGGGAGGTTAATGACTGATAACACTGAAGTAACAGCTGTTGGCGGGCATCCTGTTGCTCCACACGGCTGACCAGATGCTGCAGCATCTCTTTGGCGGTAGGTTCCGTATCTGGGTCTGTCATGGCCTGATCTTACTGTCACGGGCACTAGGAGTCTTTACCCAGGGATCACCAGGTGGTAAGCTTACCAGAGCAATATAGATGGTAATAGTGTACTCTGGTAGCAGGGTGATCACGGAACAGGCAATAGTAGATGATGAGATGCTCAGGAAAGTCTATGACTAGCAGCACTGGTAATATGGAGGTGATAATACACGAGGAACTGTATGGACAAGGGCAAGTGGAGGTAGTCAGTGGTCTGCGATAGCAAGTTGTACCACTGCTATAGTGAGGAGGAATGTCCAACAGAAACGAGGAGGTGATGAGAGTCAGCGGTCTGCGGATAGCAAGTGGTACCGCTGTCTGAGTGAAGGAATGGAATCCAAGTGGAGGTATCCGGGAAGTCAGTGGTCTGCGGTAGCAAGTTGTACCACTGCCATGTGAGAGGAATGGAACAGGTGATACTGGAACAGGAATCAGTGGTCTGCCTTCAGCAAGTTGTACCACTGAAAATATATGTGAGGAGGTGTACGGGGAGAGACTGCAACACAGGATGTACACGGGCACATTAAACACGATCCACAGTAATATGCACAATATATATAAATGACTGAACAGGTCTGCAAATGTAGGAAGTCTCTGAAGTAGTCCAGCACAAGGTAACACAGTCAATGATGGCAAAAGACTCAGCGGATTGCAGACTCCAGAGGAGAACCAACACACGGTAACACAGTCAATGATGGCAAAAGACTCAGCGGATTGCAGACTCCAGAGGAGAACCAACACAGTCCAGCAAGATATGCAATACACCAGCACAGTCAATGAAAAGTATGCATACCGTGGTTCAGAAGGCATTCAGACAGAAGTGCAGTGATACCTGGGCGGCAGGAGGCCGACAGGATGAGAAGTCCCTGGATGTAAGAAGCAGGAGTCTAGTAGGTGCAGCGCACAGGTAAGTAGACCAACAGGGACACGAATCCAATGCTGACAGGAGGGTAGCGACCAGGGGAACCAGGAAGGCGTGGAGAGCGGATCAGCAGTGGATGGACGATAGGACTGGCAGCGGCAGCAGGACTCTGCGGACCCACGGGAGAGATGAGATGAGGCTGAGGTGCACAGGAGCAGCGGATAGGAATCAGCTTGCAGTCACGATGATGAATACAGGCGAGTTGCCAGCTGGAGGCTGTAGTGCACGGAGGCAGTGGATAGGAATCAGCTCACGGTCACAATGATGAACCCAGGCGAGTTGCCAGCTGGAGGCTGTAGTGCACGGAGGCAGCGGATAGGAATCAGCTCACGGTCACGATGATGAACACAGGCGAGTTGCCAGCTGGAGGCTGTAGTGCACGGAGGCAGCGGATAGGAATCAGCTCACAGTCACGATGATGAACACAGACGAGTTGCAAGCTGGAGACTGCAGTGCACGGAGGCAGCGGCTAGGAATCAGCTCACAGACTTGATGATGAACAGGTGAGTGGATAAGGAGAGAAGGCTGTAATGCACGGAGGCAGCGGATAGGAATCAGCAAACAGTCACAATGGAATATAATAGCGTTGCAGTGGTATAGGAGACTGTAGTGCACGGAGGCAGCGGATAGGAATCAGCAAACAGTCACTATGGAATATAATAGCGTTGAAGTGGTATAGGAGACTGTAGTGCACGGAGGCAGCGGATAGGAATCAGCAAACAGTCACTATGGAATATAATAGCGTTGAAGTGGTATAGGAGACTGTAGTGCACGGAGGCAGCGGATAGGAATCAGCAAACAGTCACGATGATACAGTTGATGGTAGAAGTGGTATGGGAACCACAGTAGTAGAAGTGGTTAGGAAACCACAGAGGTAGAAGTGGTTTGGAAACCACAGGAATCAGCAGCGCTGAATACACGAGGAAACATATGAAACCCTTCAGAGGCTCATGGGGAATGAGACTCCAAGATCAGGCAACGTGGTGTTGACCACAGGTGCTTAATATAGGGAGTGTTGCCTGATCTGCCAATTGAGTTAAAGGGACATACACTGAAGTATAGGAAAGGGCTGCGCATGCGCAGACCCTCAGGATGGAGGACGGCCACGGTTCCTAAATGTCCGGGAAGAGGCACTCACGGTCCGGTGAGTGACACATACACGGGAAGTCAAAACGTAGATACAGGAACAGGAACTGGAGCAAGCAGGTCAGCAGACTGGAGCACAGAAGCTATAACCGGCAATCAGGCAGCAGACCTCATTGCCTTAAATACAACCCATAACCAATCAGAACCTGCCCCTAGACAAGGCCACACTTGTAGGCTAATTGCCAGCACCTAGCAAGAACTATCAGGGCTTAGCACTGAAATCCACACCTGCAGGCTAATGCCTGCTAATTCAGCCACAGGCTAAATCTGCCTGATTGTCCCTAGAGCGCATGCGCGCCTGGCTGCCAGGACACGGCGCTGAGGAAGCGTCCGACCGTTGCCTTGGCAACGGTCGGGAGTTGGAAGGAAACAACGTCCCGGTCGTCATGGTGACGGCCGGGACGTTGGGACCTACAGGAAGCGAGCCGCGGCGGCTGTGAGTACCGCCGCGGCTCGTGACAATTTCTAAATATTGAGTCAGTCATGATTGAGTCAGCCATTGATCACACTGACCAGGAAACCATATTTAGTGTCTGTGACATTGAGGCTTCTAAATTTGTTTAAAAAAATCATTTATTTTTAGTTGTCACATCTGTAAAAATCCCTAACTGTCCCATAGATTACGCCAGAGTTTCCCAAACCCAGTCCTCAGGGCTCCCTAACAGTGCAGGTTTTCCATATCTCCTTGCTGGAGCGCAGGTGTATTCATTACTGACTGACACATTGTAACAGATCCACAGGTGGTCCTAATTATGTCACGTGATCCAGAAAACCTGCACTATTAGGGAGCCCTGAGGACTGGGTTTGGGAAACCCTGGATTATGCTGTATATGGCTTGCTACTGTTGTATTTTGTCCTCTAACTGAAAACATACCTATTAGAAGTTTTGGAAGAAACAACCAGAGGTAAGATAAAAATGAATGAGGAAAAAATGGACATAAATATGACAAATAATTTGGAGGAGAAAACAAGTTTAACTGGAGTGAAGACTTTAAATCAGATCCAAATTACATCAATTTCACATGGAAGACATGGAAAAATGCATAGGGCAATTGGTAAACAACTTTGTACAAATAATAAAGTATATTTATGGCTGCAAACTACTTGTGTACAATTCTCATACTTTTCTCACTCTTTCTTTCCTCTTCCTTCTCACTCCTCAACAACTGGCTCCCACCCCCAACATCCCACCGATACCATAAGCCTTTGTGACACAGTTCTTTCCTGGTTCTCTTTCTAGTCTGCTGCCTAAAATAAACAATATATAAATCACCATGTGCAAGTATATACATAAATATGGTAATCTTGTGCACAATATAGCTATAATGGGATAAGCTCACCTACCAACGTCAAGACATCTCCTGTAGGCAAGTCCCCATCCTCTGTAGCCACAAGAGTACTCAGGGTGTAACAATGTAAACCTTTCCTGAGTCTCCATTTTCAAAGTATGCAACACTTGAAGGAAGTCGTCTGACTCTCAAAAAACAAACTAGACATTAGTGAAGACAAGGTGCGCTTCTTTAAATTAATGAAATATGTAGAAGTGAATAAAATCATTTGATTAATTGTCCTGGCAGTCCTTTTACAAATGCTATTATTTCATTAATTTAAAGAAGCTCAACCTGTTTTCTCCAATTTCTGACTAACTTTCTACCTGTCCAACGCTCCTTCAGCGTCTTTACTTCTGGCACATCCTGCCCTCCACTATCTGTTGGGTCCCAATAGACTTTGTTCTTGGCCCTCTGATTTTCCCAATGTACACCACTTCTCTTGGTGAACTAATTATTGTTTTTATTTTCATCTCTTTTTCCTAAAACTTGTGTATTTGTTTTTCACTTGAACCTTTTGGCCTCAAGGTCACATTAAAGGTAGAAAAATGTCTGACATGATCTATCAGGCTTTACATTAAAAACACTTACAATTGCAATGAGGGTGTGTAGATGTTTTATATGTGAAAATAGCCTGAGCTTGGATAAACCAACCTGTATTATGTATATAAAGGAGCAATGACATGATTGTTGCTATAAATAATCTATACAGTTGTAAGCAGTGGTTGAAGGGGAAATTTTGAAGTATTGATATAGAAATTTAGAAGTAGAAATATGAAATATGTAATTGGAATGGAAGTGAATCGAATTTGATAGTTTTACAACGAAAGCAGTAGGAGATGGGGCGGTATGGCATGACACTATATGCATCCAGACTTCGAGCACTGATTGTAATTAAAACAGGTTAACTAAAACCCACAAAGGTAGACAATTATCATTATATTATTTTCCAACTTTCAATAATATATTGTACCACCATCTGTATATGGTCAGTAGATGTGATATTTGTGTTTACAATACACATAGCAGGTTAAGGGTGGCACAGGTATATTCCAAAGTACAGTCCTTACTAATTACCATTGCCCTAAAATAAGGACAGTTAGTTAGTTATTTGGTTAAAAATATAAAGAGCTGATGTTAAGTACACTAGACTAGGCACCTTAATGCAAAGTATTTCAAAGTTTTAAATGAGTGTTTCTCTGACCTGCCTCCCCCCACTCTATTCTGATGGTAAGAACACCCCTGCTTCCTCACTGATTACTGCATTTATTTTGGGCATATTTAGGTTAAAGGCCAAATTATCTTGCAGACAGCAAGACAATATCATCCTACTTTTGCTGGGGGATGTGTGAGCAACAGTTTGCTAAGAGCACTTAACACTTGAGAAAAGTGTCTTAAAAATGGCACCTGGGTGTTCCCTACCACCTAAGAGCACACTGACTGGAATGAGCCTGTGGCCAAAAAGTGGAGAGCACACAATGATATTTGATATTAATGGCTTCTAATCATATCTCACTTACTCATACACCTGTAGGAGATTTATGCGGTTGAACTTAAACATTTGCACAACCTCCTGATCTGAGAGGGAGTCCAGCGTCAAGTGTGGACCTTAGTGCTGGTGATGTTGATCTTGCTCCCTCCTCCTCCTCTGCTTAAAATCTAACTGCATGTACTCTGTAATCAAGAATTCAAGAACATTTCCTACACTCACCATCTTTCCACACCCATAGTAACAGCAGGTGTGGGGCCCTTTTTATAACCATCTTAGGCCTGCATGGGACAATAGTAGGGTTTTTTAGTGATTTTACTTCTCACAGTCACCTCTATTTTTCTGCCAATGTTTCCGATGGTTTCGCTGAAGTTTACAAAACCACTGTCTCATACATCGTATGCTTTGTATTTTTATCGTGACTAAAAGTTTGGAAAAGTGACATTTTCAAAAAAGCCTTCCTGAGATTTTCTATCAGTTCACCCTTTCATATATCAGTGGTTTTCTAAACCACAGGTTTATAATAGCGATACTCAGGCTCAGTTCTCCGAGAACCGAGCCCACCCGAACTTAGCAGATCCGCGTGCAGAGTCGAGCCGGCTCGGTACTTTCGTGTGCCCTCTGAGTTGAAAACAAGGCAAAACGTCATGGTTACATCGCGGATCTTGCGAGTTTTGGATTCTATAAGTACCACCCTCCACGGCGATCCAACGCCATTTCACAGAGAGACACAGAAGGTGTAGCATGGTTCTTGGCAGTCTCTAGTGCAGGGTGACAGCGTCATAGCTAGAAAAGAAAGAGGAGGGGTAGCAGTGAAAATCGGAAACGTATGCTAAAAACAATAACAACAAGAAGTCCAGCATCAGCTAGGTCCCTTCTCTCAGCTAGATCCTGACACCTGCAATCTACACCCACAACACCTTCCTCATCAATATCCTCAGTAGCGATCGGAGTTAGTCCTGCATCCAAGTTGCTAAGGCTTGATGACTCCTCCACTATCCTGGATTTCTCAGAAGAATTCTTGAGCATTAGTCCCACTGTTGCTCCTGCTGCTGGGGGTGAAGCGGACCAAGAAGACTACTAGTAGTTTACAACAATTGACTGTTAAACAATCCTTTGCAAGAGAAAGCAAGTATGAAAGCTGTCACCCAGTCGCAAAGCAGATCTCAGACGCCATAGGGACAATGCTAGTATTAGATCTGTGTCCATTATCCACTATTAATGCAGCTGGTGTTAGACAGTACTTGAGGTCTTGTGTCCCTGTTACCAAATTCCATCACAACACCATTTTTCTAGAAAAACTATTCTTCGCCTCTAACAGAAGGTTCATAAAAATTTAATTATTAGGCTACAATATGCCATTCTACCCACTGTACACTTAACCACAGATATGTGTACCTGCTGAACTGGGCAAATTAAATATTATATGATTGTGACAACCCACTGGGTTGGTGATTCGATTTCACCAGCAGGAACAGTAGCAACATGTACCCAAGAGCGTCACATTTGTCAGAGCACAGCAGACAATCTGTTACAAAAACTAAGGGATGTCATTGCAAGATGGCTTATTCCGCTTGGACTCTCCTCAGAATATGTCATTTCTGAAAACGCCACCAATATTATGAGAGCATTAGAGTTGTATGAATTACATTACATTTCACACAATAAACTTGGTGGTGCAGAGCTTTTTAAAAAATGACAGGGACGCGCAGGAGATGCTGTCTGTGGCCCGTAAAATATCTGGACATTTCCGGCTATCGGCAACAGCATGTAGGAGATTGCAGCAGCTACAAGAGCAATTTAATTTGCCCTGCCACCAACTGCACTACCTGAAGCAAGAGGTGGTAACAAGGTGGAATTTCACCCTGTATATGTTACTGAGGATGGAGAAACAGTGAAAAAGCCATCCACGCTTACTCCACAAGCCACGACATTGAGAAAGGAGGGGAGATGTATTTTACTCAAACGCAGTGGAGAATACTTTCAATGTTGTGCAAGGTGCTGAAACCATTTGAAGTAGTCACCTGTGAAGTGAGTTCAGACACTGCTAGCTTGAGCCAAGTGATTTTCTTGATTAGACTTTTGAAAAGTAGCTTGAGAAACTGAACGAGGAGATTAAACAAAGCAATTACGCTCAGTATGTCGGACTTGTAGATCAAGTACTTTATTTGCCTCACCAGGATCCAATAGTTATCAAAATCTTGAAAACGGATCACTACATTTTGGCGACTGCGTGTCACGGGCACTAGGAGTCTTTACCCAGGGATCACCAGGTGGTAGGCTTACCAGAGCAATGTAGATGGTAATAGGGTACTCTGGTAGCTGGGTGATCACGGAACAGGAAACAGCAGATGATGAGATGCTCAGGAAAGTCTATGACTAGCAGCACTGGTAATATGGAGATAATAGTACACGAGGAACTGTAGGACAAGGACACGTGAAGGTAGTCAGTGGTCTGCGATAGCAAGTTGTACCACTGCTATAGTGAGGAGGAATGTCCAACAGAAACGAGGAGGTGATGAGAGTCAGCGGTCTGCGGATAGCAAGTTGTACCGCTGTCTGAGTGAAGGAATGGAATCCAAGTGGAGGTATCCGGGGAGTCAGTGGTCTGCGATAGCAAGTTGTACCACTGCTATGTGAGAGGATACTGGAACAGGTGATACTGGAAACAGGGATCAGTGGTCTGCTACTAGCAAGTTGTACCACTGAATATATATGTGAGGGGGTGCACGGGGAGAGACTGCAACACAGGATATACACAGGCACCTTATATACGATCCACAGTAACATGCACAATATATATATAAATGACTGAACAGGTCTGCAAATATAGGAAGTCTCTTGAAGTAGTCCAGCACAAGTTAACACAGTCAATGATGGCAATAGACTCAGCGGATAGCAGACTCCATAGGAGAACCAACACAGTCCAGCAAGATATGCAATACACCAGCACAGTCAATGAGAAGTATGCATACCGTGGTTCAGAAGCAGGCAGTCAGATAGGAGTGCAGGGATACCTGAGCGGCAGGAGGCCGGCTGGATGAGAAGTCCCAGGATACCTGAGGCAGCGGTCAGTAGGTGCAGCGCACAGATAAGTAGACCAACAGGGACACGAATCCACAGGAATCAATAACACGTGGAACTGGACTCACGCAGGACCCAGGAGAGTGGAGATGATCCAGCAGAGGAGTAGTAGATGAGATATAAATCCAATGCAGACAGGAGGGTAGACCTGCGGGACACGTGAAGGCGTGGAGAGCGGATCAGCAGTAGATGGATGATAGCGCGGTCAGCAGCAGCAGGGCTCTGCGGTACACGGAGGTAACCAGTAGCAACCAATAGTTGTCAGTAGCGATGGAACACGGGATAGCAGAGTAGACCAGGAGCTGTTGATCACGGAGAGTAGCAAATGGCAATGAGAGCAGCAGTCTCGAGGAAACACAGGAGAGCTGAGAAGAGACTGCAGTGCACAGGAGCAGCGGATAGGAATCAGCTAACTTGTCACGATGATGAACACAGGCGAGTTGTAGGCTGGAGGCTGTAGTGCACGGAAGCAGCGGGTAGACATCAGCTAACAATCCCGATGATGAACACAGGCGAGTTGTAGGCTGGAGGCTGTAGTGCACGGAAGCAGCGGATAGACAACAGCTAACAGTCACGATAATGAACACAGGCGAGTTGCAGGCTGAAGGCTTGTAGTGCACGGAGGCAGCGGATAGGAATCAGCTCACGGACTTGATGAGGAACAGGTGAGTGGATGTAAAGTAACGGTTGGAGTGCACAGAGGCAGCGGGTAGGAACCAGCAAACAGTCACAGTGAAATATAATAGCGATGATGTGGATTAGAGGACTGAAGTGCACGGAGGCAGCGGATAGGAATCAGCAAACAGTCACAATAATAAGTAATAGCGTTGAAGTGGTTTGGAAGACTGTAGTGCACGGAGGCAGCGGATAGGAATCAGCTAACAGTCACGATGATACAGTTGATGGTAGAAGTGGTATGGGAACCACAGTAGTAGAAGTGGTTTGGAAACCACAGAGGTAGAAGTGGTTTGGAAACCACAGGAATCAGCAGCGCTGAAAACACGAGGAATACAGGAACACCTTCAGAGACTCACAGGGAATGAGACTCCAAGATCAGGCAACGTGGTGTTGACCACAGGTGCTTAATATAGGGAGTGTTGCCTGATCTGCCAATTAAGTTAAAGGGACATACACTGAAGGGTAGGAAAGGGCTGCGCATGCGCAGACCCTCAGGATGGAGGACGACCACGGTTCCTAAATGTCCGGGAAGAGGCACTCACGGTCCGGTGAGTGACAGTACCCCCCCTTTTAAAGGTGGGCACAGAACGCCTGGAACCGGGCTTGTCCGGATTTTTGGAGTAGAACTTCTTCAAAAGGGCAGGAGCATTAAGATCTTCAGCTTTGATCCAAGAGCGCTCCTCAGGACCAAAGCCCTTCCAATGAACGAGGAAACGGAGGACTCCTCGCGAAATTTTTGCATCCAATACCTCAGTAATCTCGAAATCCTCCTCCTGATGAACTTGAACTGGCTGCGGAGCTGAGGGAGGAGTTGAGAAACGGTTGATGATAAGAGGTTTGAGTAAAGACACATGGAAGGCATTGGAAATCCGAAGATTCTTAGGAAGAAGAAGTTTCACACATACTGGATTGATTACTTGAATGATCCTATATGGACCAATAAAACGAGGGGCGAATTTCATAGATGGAACCTTCAAACGAATGTTTTTAGTAGATAACCAGACACGATCTCCAATCTTTAGTGGTGGAATAGCCCGCCTCTTCTTATCTGCGAAAGATTTATATTTGATAGATGTCTTCTTTAAACAGGTTTTGACCTGAGACCAGATATTTTTAAAGGTCTGACAAGCAATCTCCACCGCAGGAACTTGGGTGGGCGGGAGGGCAGGAAATTCCGGAAAAGACGGATGGTGACCGTAGACCACAAAAAATGGAGTTTTGGATGATGACTCATGGTACATGTTGTTATGGGCGAATTCAGCCCAAGGGAGCAACTCTACCCAGTTGTCTTGATTGGCTGATGAGAACATCCTTATAAAAGTCTCAAGATCTTGATTGACACGTTCAGTTTGTCCGTTAGATTGCGGATGGTAAGAAGATGAGAGTGCTAATCGTATGCCCAAGGTTTTACAAAGGGCTCGCCAGAATCTGGAAACGAATTGTACTCCTCTATCCGACACAATCTCAGACGGACATCCATGGATACGGAAGATCTCTTTAATGAAATGTTCAGCCAGAATGGACGAGGAAGGCAAACCAGCCAGAGGAATGAAATGAGCCATCTTCGAAAATCTGTCCACCACCACCCAAATAGTGTTATGATTCTTACTAGGTGGTAAGTCAGTAACGAAATCCATACTAATATGGGTCCACGGTTTGGACGGAATGGGTAGTGGTCGCAGCAACCCTGCTGGAGTTCTGCGGGAGGATTTAAACTGGGAACATAGCTCACAGGAAGCAATGAACTCTTTGACGTCTCTCCTCATTGAAGGCCACCAATAACTTCGAGAGAGAATCTCAAAGGTCTTGTGTTCACCGGCGTGTCCAGAAAAACGAGAGGCATGGAACCACGAAAGGATTTTCCTCCTTAGAGTAGGAGGCACGAGGGTCTTCCCAAATGGTAGCGTTTTGGTGGATGAAGCAGCCAGTGAGATACATTTGGGGTCTAGAATGGTATGGTTGGAAACCTCTTCTATATCAGAGGACGTCATAAAAGCTCTAGATAAAGCGTCAGCTTTTTTGTTCTTGGCAGCTGGTTTGAAGGTTATTATTAATTCAAAACGGGAAAAGAAAAGAGACCATCTTGCTTGACGAGGGTTCAAGCATTGGGCAGACTGGAGATATGACAAGTTCTTATGATCTGTGAAGATCGTCACCGGATGGCGAGCTCCTTCCAATAAGTATCTCCATTCCTCTAATGCAGCTTTGATAGCCAGTAACTCCTTGTCCCCGATAGTATAATTCTTCTCTGCGGGCAGGAGACCCCGAGAATAGAAGGCACAAGGATGAAATTTTTGCTGTTCCGAGCGTTGGGAGAGAATAGCTCCTAAGCCCACATTAGAGGCATCTACTTCCAGGAAGAAGGGGAGTGTCACATCAGGCTGTCGAAGGATTGGAGCCGAAGAGAAGGACTCTTTTAGTATTTGAAAGGCTTGAAGAGCCTCAGGTGACCATTGCTTAGGATTAGCCCCCTTCCTAGTCAAGGCCACAATAGGAGATGCAATGGAAGAAAAGTCTTGAATGAAGCGTCTATAGTAATTGGCAAAACCTAAAAAACGCTGGATGGCACGAAGAGTAGTTGGCTGGGGCCAATGTAGTACAGCATTCACCTTGTCGGGATCCATTTTCAGGCCAACTCCGGAAACTATATACCCCAAGAATGGAATCTGGGGTAATTCGAATGAACATTTTTCTAATTTACAGAACAATGAATTTTTCCGTAGCCTGGAAAGGACTTCTGCCACATGTTGGTGGTGAGAAGGCAGGTCCTGTGAAAAGATCAATATGTCGTCCAGGTAGACGACGACACATACATATAATAAGTCCCGGAAGATCTCATTAATGAAACCTTGAAAAACAGCGGGGGCATTACACAGCCCGAAAGGCATTACCAGATATTCGTAATGCCCGTCTCTGGTGTTAAACGCTGTCTTCCATTCGTCACCGGAACGGATTCTGATTAAATTGTAGGCACCACGAAGATCCAACTTAGTAAAGATACGGGCTCCCTTGATGCGATCGAATAGCTCAGTGATCAGCGGAATGGGGTACCGATTCTTGATAGTAATGGCATTGAGTCCACGAAAATCTATGCAAGGGCGTAAAGATCCATCCTTCTTTTTAACGAAGAAGAACCCAGCTCCAGCGGGAGAGGTGGAAGGTCGAATAAACCCACGCTGGAGGTTCTCCTGTATATACTCAGAAGTAGCTTGAGTTTCAGGTAACGAGAGTGGATAGACCCGGCCCCTGGGGGGAGTCTTGCCAGGTAGAAGGTCGATCGGACAATCCCAAGAACGATGAGGAGGAAGACGTTCAGACTGAGCTTTATCAAAAACATCAGTAAATGAAGCATATTGAGGAGGGAGTCCCGGTGAGGTAGATGAGATGGAAGATTGCTGTACTTTGAGAGGAATGACTTGGGAAAGGCAACGATGGTGACATTCAGACCCCCAAGACGTGACTTGAGGGGTGCGCCAGTCAATCTGGGGAGAGTGACACTGAAGCCATGGAAGGCCTAAGACAATTGGACTTGTCGTAACAGGAAGGATTAAAAACGATATTTCTTCATGATGCAGGGCACCAATCTGAAGGGTTACTGGAGACGTACTCTGAGTGATGAGACCGTTGATGAGACGTGATCCATCTATAGCCGTCACAGTAATGGGTGTTTTTAAGGTAATCACAGGTAGAGACCATTGATTTACTAATGATTTGGAAATAAAATTTCCTGCTGCTCCGGAATCAATCAATGCCTGTGACTCAAAGGTTTTGGTAGCACAGGAAATCGTAACGTCAAAGGCACAGACTTTAGATTTCATGGAAGATGGAGAGGACTCCAGGGACCCTAACTTCACCTCTCCAGAACTAGTTAGGGCCTGGCATTTCCCGATCTCTTAGAGCAAGAGCTGAGCATATGAGTGGAATCAGCACAATAGATACAGAGTCTATTCTTTACTCTTCGTTTCCTCTCCTCTGAAGATAATTTGGAACGTCCTATCTCCATGGGAATCACAGAGGGTGAAACTGGACGAAATTGAGGGTTAGAACGAAGAGGTGCTTTAGCAGAAGTTGTTTTCTCAGCCTCTCTTTCACGAAATCTCATATCAACACGATGGCAAAGAGAGATCAGATCTTCAAGTGACGAAGGAAGCTCCTGGGTAGTCAGTGCATCTTTAATTTTATCGGAGAGCCCCTGCCAGAAGGCGGCAACTAGAGCTTCAGTGTTCCACTGAAGTTCAGAGGCTAAGATCCTAAATTGAATGACGTACTGTCCTACTGTATGAGATCCTTGTCGCAGACGGAGGATGCTGGAAGCAGCGGAGGTCACACGACCTGGTTCATCGAACACACTTCGAAATGTAGCAATGAATTTGGCACTATCTTGCAATATTGGGTCGTTTCTTTCCCACAGAGGGGAGGCCCAAGCCAGGGCTTGTCCAGAAAACAAAGAGATAAGATAGGCCACTCTGGAACGATGGGTAGAAAAATTTTGAGGTTGGAGCTCAAAATGGACTGAACATTGGTTAAGGAAACCCCTACAAGTTTTGGGGTCCCCATCGTACTTTGACGGAGTAGGCAGGTGAAGCGTAGAAGCTGTAGACACCTGGGATGGCACTGGGGATACGGAGGAAAGCACAGGAGCCTCAGTAGTAGCTGTCACTGTCTGTCCAGATGTTCCTTGGGAGGTTAACGATTGATAACACTGAAGTAACAGCTGTTGGCGGGCATCCTGTTGCTCTACACGGCTGACCAGATGCTGCAGCATCTCTTTGGCTGTAGGTTCCGTATCTGGGTCTGTCATGGCCTGATCTTACTGTCACGGGCACTAGGAGTCTTTACCCAGGGATCACCAGGTGGTAGGCTTACCAGAGCAATGTAGATGGTAATAGGGTACTCTGGTAGCTGGGTGATCACGGAACAGGAAACAGCAGATGATGAGATGCTCAGGAAAGTCTATGACTAGCAGCACTGGTAATATGGAGATAATAGTACACGAGGAACTGTAGGACAAGGACACGTGAAGGTAGTCAGTGGTCTGCGATAGCAAGTTGTACCACTGCTATAGTGAGGAGGAATGTCCAACAGAAACGAGGAGGTGATGAGAGTCAGCGGTCTGCGGATAGCAAGTTGTACCGCTGTCTGAGTGAAGGAATGGAATCCAAGTGGAGGTATCCGGGGAGTCAGTGGTCTGCGATAGCAAGTTGTACCACTGCTATGTGAGAGGATACTGGAACAGGTGATACTGGAAACAGGGATCAGTGGTCTGCTACTAGCAAGTTGTACCACTGAATATATATGTGAGGGGGTGCACGGGGAGAGACTGCAACACAGGATATACACAGGCACCTTATATACGATCCACAGTAACATGCACAATATATATATAAATGACTGAACAGGTCTGCAAATATAGGAAGTCTCTTGAAGTAGTCCAGCACAAGTTAACACAGTCAATGATGGCAATAGACTCAGCGGATAGCAGACTCCAGAGGAGAACCAACACAGTCCAGCAAGATATGCAATACACCAGCACAGTCAATGAGAAGTATGCATACCGTGGTTCAGAAGCAGGCAGTCAGATAGGAGTGCAGGGATACCTGAGCGGCAGGAGGCCGGCTGGATGAGAAGTCCCAGGATACCTGAGGCAGCGGTCAGTAGGTGCAGCGCACAGATAAGTAGACCAACAGGGACACGAATCCACAGGAATCAATAACACGTGGAACTGGACTCACGCAGGACCCAGGAGAGTGGAGATGATCCAGCAGAGGAGTAGTAGATGAGATATAAATCCAATGCAGACAGGAGGGTAGACCTGCGGGACACGTGAAGGCGTGGAGAGCGGATCAGCAGTAGATGGATGATAGCGCGGTCAGCAGCAGCAGGGCTCTGCGGTACACGGAGGTAACCAGTAGCAACCAATAGTTGTCAGTAGCGATGGAACACGGGATAGCAGAGTAGACCAGGAGCTGTTGATCACGGAGAGTAGCAAATGGCAATGAGAGCAGCAGTCTCGAGGAAACACAGGAGAGCTGAGAAGAGACTGCAGTGCACAGGAGCAGCGGATAGGAATCAGCTAACTTGTCACGATGATGAACACAGGCGAGTTGTAGGCTGGAGGCTGTAGTGCACGGAAGCAGCGGGTAGACATCAGCTAACAATCCCGATGATGAACACAGGCGAGTTGTAGGCTGGAGGCTGTAGTGCACGGAAGCAGCGGATAGACAACAGCTAACAGTCACGATAATGAACACAGGCGAGTTGCAGGCTGAAGGCTTGTAGTGCACGGAGGCAGCGGATAGGAATCAGCTCACGGACTTGATGAGGAACAGGTGAGTGGATGTAAAGTAACGGTTGGAGTGCACAGAGGCAGCGGGTAGGAACCAGCAAACAGTCACAGTGAAATATAATAGCGATGATGTGGATTAGAGGACTGAAGTGCACGGAGGCAGCGGATAGGAATCAGCAAACAGTCACAATAATAAGTAATAGCGTTGAAGTGGTTTGGAAGACTGTAGTGCACGGAGGCAGCGGATAGGAATCAGCTAACAGTCACGATGATACAGTTGATGGTAGAAGTGGTATGGGAACCACAGTAGTAGAAGTGGTTTGGAAACCACAGAGGTAGAAGTGG
Organism: Mixophyes fleayi; assembly: GCF_038048845.1. Classification (NCBI taxonomy): domain Eukaryota; kingdom Metazoa; phylum Chordata; class Amphibia; order Anura; family Limnodynastidae; genus Mixophyes; species Mixophyes fleayi. Next base: position 148,140,563 of record NC_134406.1, on the reverse strand, counting down.
TTTGGAAACCACAGGAATCAGCAGCGCTGAAAACACGAGGAATACAGGAACACCTTCAGAGACTCACAGGGAATGAGACTCCAAGATCAGGCAACGTGGTGTTGACCACAGGTGCTTAATATAGGGAGTGTTGCCTGATCTGCCAATTAAGTTAAAGGGACATACACTGAAGGGTAGGAAAGGGCTGCGCATGCGCAGACCCTCAGGATGGAGGACGACCACGGTTCCTAAATGTCCGGGAAGAGGCACTCACGGTCCGGTGAGTGACACTGCGCTTGAGCCTAGGTTTAAGAGTTATGTTTTCTCTTTGTTTCCAGCTGACCCAGATCTGAAGAGATGCAAGGAACTCCTGGTGTTCAAGATGACAGCTAAAGTGTTATGTGACAGGACTGCGTCTGCTCCTTCAGTTTCCCACTCAACTGCTGCTAGGAAAAAACTTAGCTTTCCCAAGAGATTCAGGGATGATGCAGATGACTCAGCACAACTTTAACATTTGGTCTGGTCTAAAAGAATTGACCAAAAGCTGTGACACCTCTACCATAACTCCACTTGATCCTATCAAGATCTAAAGGATGGTGGAGGATTATTTTTACGACAACATAGAAATAGACACATCAGACAGTCCCTTTACATACTAGGAGGAAATAAAGGGAATTTGGAGACCCATTTACCAACTCGCTTTGCACTGCCTTAGCTGCCCACCATCCAGTGTGTACTCGGTAAGAGTTTTTAGCACAGCCGAGAATCTTGTCAACGATTGGCATAGGAGGCTACTTCCTCAAATTGTGGAAAAGATGATGTTTATAAAAATGAACTACAATTTTCATGAGGAAGGTCTTTCCTGCCAATTACATCGAAATACTGAGACTTCTGTAATGGTTGATTTCAGCGGTGATGAATTAATAATGTGTGAGGATGAAGTACACACTGATGAGGGTGAGGATGAGGCTGAGGATGATGACAACAACATCTTGCCACAGTAGAGTTCATTAACGGCACTGTTACCTTTGGTGCCTTAAGCCCATTGTTAGCTTGTTTTGTGGGGGCCCAAACAAACCAAGCACATCAGCCACAGAAGTGGCACTCCTTGATGCTGAAGTGCTTGGTTTGTTAAGTGTGCATGTCCTTTTTACGATCCAACATAAGGGTGTGTGGGAGGACCCAAGGACAATTCCATCTTGCTCCACTTTACCTACATCTACAATATACTGTTGTTTGCTTTGCAAAAATCAAAGACACCCATTGATGATGCAGATGACTCAGCCCAACATCTTGACATCTGGTCTTGTCTACTGTAAAAGAATTGACCAAAATTAGTTACACCTCTGCTGTAACTCCACCTGATTCTACTATCAACTATCAACATCCAAAGAATGGTTGAGGATTATTATTCATTTTTTTGAATGGTATTAAGACAACAGTTTTATTAACAAAGAACAACGTTGCTTGCAGACGTGTATATATCTATATATATATATATATATATATATATATATATTACTCAATATACATTACTGCTGCTGTTTCATCAGTATTGCACAAAGTGTTTGTTATCTGCACTTTACGTCAAAGGTATCTAACTATATTATAATTTTTGGGGAATTGGGGCAGATTCAAAGCTCATTGATGACCCTGCTTTTCGCTGTGAATTTCAATGGCTGTTTTTAGTGCATTGTCTGGAACAAGATCCGATATACTCAAGTCAGAGTGATCACAGACAATTTTTGCACACCTGGTGGATTTACCATTCTGAAGTTTGTTTTCAATCGTCCTTTCAATTGCTTCTCTTTCGTGCGTGTGACCACATACTTTGTTTTTCACCATCTCCAACCCACCGGTCTGATAAATGCACGCATCCCGTGGGGGTCAGCTCTCATCGCCATGTATTAGTGTATTAGTAGAATTACCACAGTTATCCAAGTAACTCTGGAGAATGGAGCGATCAAATGAACCATAGCCATGAGCCGTTCTCAGTTTCGGCCATGTGCTCAGGGTGACAGCGATCTCCTGGTCTTCATCTTCTAAAGCTTAGTCTGCAGGAGCCGGTGACACACCCATTTGTTTTCTGAGGTCTCTTAGCTTTTCTTTAAACTGGACATATTTATCGTCCTGCCTCAGGGCCTCCTCTGTATTATTCTTCTGAAGTGCAATGTATCTCTCGTGTACAAGCTTTCTTAAATCCGGGATCTCATCCGGTGGGTCACGTTTTAACTTAAGTATGGTCTCCTCAACTGCGTCTATATATAGGTTTAAATCTCTGTTCAATGCACCGAATTGCAATATGACAGATTCCATGCTGCCCACATGTTCATTGTCACAGACTATTTGTAGCAGATCTAATGCCACTCCAGTTGTAATATCCATTCCTGTGTCTACATAAGTTTGGCAGTTCTTCAGGGATTAGAATGAGGTATCCACAATGAAGAGGGATATTAAAGATGCAGCACGTGCAGACATTTTTTTAATAATGTAGAGTTCAATGACAGCACTGTTAGGCTTTAGGCAGCTAAGCTATTGGTAGTTTATTTTGTGGGGGCCCAAACAAACCAAGCACTTCAGCCACAAAAGTGACACTGCTTGTTGCTGGAGCGCTTGGTTTGTTAAACTATATATGTTCTTTTGAATATGTTACATAAGGACAATTCCATCTTGCACCACTTTTCTTTTCTGCCACTGCTGTGTGGCAATGTTTCCTAGATGTGCTATGAACTGCCAGGTGTTTGTGTCGTTGCTCTTTCGCTTAGCATTCAGCCAGCTTATTGCTGTCTTTGTCCGAGAATGGATGAAAATAATATTGTGACCCATGAAGTGGTCAAAATTGGTCAAAATTGACTGGAAATGACTGGAAATTAGTGTTATTGATGTTAATAATAATGTAGGAACAAAAAAAAAAAAAACATTATGTGATTTTAGCATATTTTAGCTATACATAGTTAATCCAAATCCAAAACCAAAACCAAAACACAGGAGTCAGTGAATATCTCTACTTGATACATTTCCCCCTAACAAGTGAATAAATATATCAGCATGATAGCCACAACTGCACAAAGGGGCAGAGGCAGCTAACTGCATCATTAAAGCTTTATTGAAACCCTAGTTTTAAAGAAAAACTCATGAGTACTGGTATCCAGTATTAAAAGGAATTCTAAATATTAAAATAATAAGATGATAATGTAGTAAAGTTCCTCTCAATGTAATCAGATTCTACAAAGTGGCAATCTAAGAAAAGTAGGTTCACTTTTATCACAGTGATAACAGCATACTGTCCTAAAAAATAATGGAAAGCAAACAATTATTTGTCCACTATAAACCTCAGGACAATTACCCACTGTATGTTACATTCATAGGGAAACAGATCTTCAGTGTCAGTGCAGTCCTTGAAGACGTTGGTGTGTAAATGTATTCAAATATTTAGTATGGATTTTGACAGTATGTGAAAAAAATGCAATATATCATATAACACAATCACCGTGAATTGCGTCATTTAGGCTCACTGCGAGCAGGATGCCAGAGAATTGCCAGCTCTCCAAGTAGTCCTACTCAGAATTCGGGAGTCTCCTGGACATTTTGGGAGAGTTGGGAAGTATTATACTACTACATTTTTTTGTAAAGTGAGGGATGAACATTGCATCATCTAATAATGAATGTGTTTGCGTTCTGAATGTGCATAGGAAAATACAAGTTATAAAGAAGACTTTGTTGAAGTCGTATAATTGGATGAACAAAAGTATATTGGTTTAATATTGTTTAGCCATGCAAATGCGATCCGTACGCTACGTAACACGTGGCGTGGTGCGTTTGCACGGTAAAATACGCACACACTCGCATTACAACATTTAGTTATTTATACAATTCATATTCATATTGGTTCCGTTACACTGTAATTTATGAGCAGATAGCATTTGATTTATTATTAGTTTAAATATATATATATATATATATATATATATATATATAGACATTGATTATATGTACACTTCAGTGTTATTAAAGGTTTAGGTTATAGGAAAGGTGTCATGCCTGATATCATATTGAAGCCCTATTCATCAGTAGCTGTCCGGCGCAGTCGGCGAAGTGATCGCACATTACATACTTTAGTTATTGATATTAGGGAATAAACCTTTTGTATGATGCTGGCTATGAAAGGAGCAGACCCCCTGGAGAGATGACCCCCTCCTTTGGATTCCTTAGATTGAATCAGCCTATGAACTGTTTACCCTGGAGCCACCCTGTGTCTGGACCTATAGAAGCAAGCTACATCATCTCTATTGTTCACAATGAAATACTGACTGTATATATATTCATAGCTGTGCATCCAGACCTCAGTCACTTCTGACACAGTATTCTAAGCAGATATACTGTCCATTGGGTCCCGTGGTTGCGCAGCGAGCGCAATGCGATAAGAGCATGGTATGTATGTATGTAACTTTTGGTATTGGCTGTGCTGTACTGTACTTTATCATAATATAATAATGTATTGAATTGTTGACTATTTACATCTGCTAAAATAAATTCTTTGGGCTTTGGAAACACATACAATTGATTGGGCAATGCTTATTTTAAAACGATAGAATTACTTTAATAACTTGCAACTAAAAGACAGCATTTGCCTCAGATTTATCTGAGACATCGAAGTATTTAAATACTTATACCCATCGTTCGCATAAAGATAGTGTAGAGATAGCGTAGAGATGTGACTTGACAGATGTTGCAAGTAAATGCTAAAGTTGCATTACCATAATTGTACACAATATAATAATGTAATGAAGTGTTACAAAAAAGATTATCTTGCAGTTATTAAAAAATTGGAAAGTCACATTTTCAATATAAATGTATATGTAATTAAAAACAAATATAAATAAAATTAAATTAATGAGAAACATTTGTCATTTTCACCTTTTAAAAACAATTGGGAATCTTCCTTCCTGCAGAAGTCCATATGAACATTTCAATTAAGTAATATGAAGAGTCAGCAGCCATGTAATATAATATAGCTAGAACACTAATGATTTACATACTAGCAACTGGAGGGGACAATACGCAATCAGCACTGGCTAGATAGTGCTTTTGATACTCATCATTGTCAATATATATTAGTGCACCAGCTCTTCTGCCCTCACAAGAGATATGCCTTCAACCTATGCTTACTATCTGTAGAGGCATTCACAGCTAATTGTGTCACAATTATGTGTACATGTCCTTTCTGTACTGAGCCTATGTTTCCCCAGTCCTGGCCTGCCCCATTCCTCTTTTCCAGGCTTCCGAAGATGCAATGCAACGCTATGCAAAAAAACTATATATGGACTTATGATTAAGCAATTCTTTGTGCGCATGTGCAGTATGGAAATGCATCTGATTGTCAACTCACATGGTTGTTCATCAATATTACCATTTTACATTAATATGTATGGTGAAGGACACTTATGTTTGAGAGTAGTTGACTTTTTAAAGAATTTTACAGTCACTGATTCATGTTTCATGTCCCCGGCTTCAACTGTGTCTCCTCATTCCAAAAGTGTCGCACAACCTGTAGCTGCACAGAAATGCAGTCACCAATGACTGCTTTGTTATTGGTGGCTGCTAATATTGCTGTATTACATTAGCCACACTTTCACTTTCCACACCAACAGCTACGATTGTTATACCACTACTTTATGTATCTAGTGTTCACCACACCTCTTGTGTTATGATGTCCTCATTGTACGTATGCTGTATAATATGTCAGCTCTTTGTGAATAAAAGCTAATATTAAAATAATATTAATATTAATCTTGACTTCAGATCTGATCACCGCTTGTCTGCTTACCTGTGTATCACTTTTTACATGTGTATCAGACTCTAAGTACTTGAGACTTCCCTTCTGTCACTAACACTACTATACCTGTTTCTCAGACTGCTTGGCTGTAGAACTCACCATGGCTTCAAACCAGTTTCTTACTACTGACCTGGTCTGCCTTTTATTATTTGTTCATCTTTCTTTTTGAAACTACTATTGGGAGCATTATTACAGAGACTCAGTACATGATGTCAGTGGCCACCAGAATAAGCTGGCCCCCACATAATGGATTCTGCTGGGGCCTCTACATCCACTAAAGAGCACTTTGGTACAAGCAATGCAAACTATTCAGGCTCAGGTTATGTAAAACCTCTTGGAAGAATTATAAGCAGCTATTACTGATATTCAACTAACTGCAGTATTCAGCCATGGATTAACAGCACAGAACCTTTGAAAGTGGGTGTCATGATTCAGCCCTCACCTGATTCTGCGTGATATGAAGGTGACAAAGTGTTAATCAAAAGCAACCAGCTGGTCTATTTAAAAGAGCTTACAACTCTCCCTTTCTATCTCACACGCTAACTTTGCCATACCAATTATGCCACCACCAATGTTTTTTGTGAAGAGCTGACACTCTTACCCTAATCTATCACAAGTTACTTGCATCAGAGTTATCATAAATCAAATGTTCTCCCCTGACCCAGAGTTATCATAAATCGCATGATCTTCTCTGTTTCAATTATGTACCATTCTAAAAAAAAGCTAAGTCTGATAAGTGATTTCATAATTCACATGAACCTATTAAGTGTAATTTAATATGGAAAATAAACCCACACTGCTATAGATGAAAAGCAATTATTAAAAGGACATATAAAAACAATAGTTTCTTGTAAAAATAAGAAGAATTAAACACCAGAAAATTGTAAACTTATGAATGATCAAGTTTTCTGTTTAACTGGGAGCACAGCAATAAAGGGACATTTCTCAATATGATATGAAATGGACTCCCAAAAAGTGAACAAATCTGCTAGATTCACAGGACATTTTACCATGCTTCAGGAGCTCACAACCCTTCTTCCTGGGATGTTAGAACTTGAAAGTGTCAGACTCCATCCCCACACTCTCCCCACTGTGCAGGGACGCTTGTCTTCTTCTCCAGGCCATGCAAGGAACTTCTGTGCCTGCGCGCCCAGTTCCAGTTTCTGCGTTTTGCTATCCCACTCCTGTTCCAATTGGCTTGATATCCCTATTATGACCTTGGATTGACTCCTGACTTCTCCATATGGATCTTGATTTTGTCTATGCTTCCTCACCGACTCTGCTTCCCTGAGCAATATCTGCATTCTGATTCAATACTGCATACCAGCCCGATCTAGGATTGTCTGACTGATTCTTTTACCCACCTGTTTTTCCAGTGACTGACTTAGAGTTGCATGTCCCTTGCAGTGAAGTCCATACCTCCTTGTGGAGGTCCTTGGCGAAGACCGGGGACATGTTAGACCCTGCATCTCTTTGTTCAGTACCACTAACCACTTGTAAACGGGCTCCATCCACTATTTCTTGTTGTCATAAAAAGTCTGTGTAAATGCAAGTTAGTTGTTTATGACCTTTGTTCAAACACCTTTCAAAAACACAAAACCCAAAACCCAAAAGGGAATTAGATCCGCTCTAGGGAATGGATTCCTCGCCTAATTTTTACACCTAACTCATAAATAATACAGTGTGAGGGGATGCTATCCCAACTAAACAAATACATACAAAATTTATCATGTGATATTAGTCATAAGGCTAAGGTTGGTCTTTAGAGTGCTCCAGTTGAACAACAATCATAAAATCATTTTTATTATCATTTTATTAAAAAGCAAATCGGTTTTGATACCAGTCGCAAAATACTAAAATCAAAAAGGTGAAAAAATGTTAGAATAACAGTTGAATAAAATAATGATAAAAACAAACAGACGATCTATTGAAGTCGGAATGGGATATGTTTAAATACTATTTCTTAAGGATAACCATGGTATCCTAAAGCTTAATGAGATCAAAGAATAAACAAATCTTTATTTATCTTTTCGCAACTTCCTAAGTCTCCTTATAATCATTCTAGTAACACTCTTTTAATTTTGATAAAATTAAATATATGCCATAGAAATATGCTGAACACTTTCATATCAGATTGGATTACTGAATAACACACATTTTCCCGAAAATATATATGGAGTATCTGCACAGTGGCTATATTAATAACCTGGTGGCTCTATATAAGGAAAGGGCTCTATATCCTAGTGATCTAAAACTGGTTGGTATTTTGGATCTAATGACTGGCTAAAAGGTGTTTGTGTAGATAAGTATATCAAAACACATACAAAATATCCAATGTCAATCAAGTGTGCACCTTAATCATTCTCATGCTGGAGTAAAACAAAGGTGAAAAAAATAAATAAATTGTCATTCACTTATTTGAACTGTTTACTATTAATAATATCTCTATTTTTTTGTGTGTTTTTTTTATGTTTTTATTTAAACTCCAGTGATTTCAAGTCACAATTCCTTTACACTGATCCAACTTATCAGAATGTCCTACAAAGATGATATTACCTCCACACAAGATTCCCTTCATTTGCAAACCAAACATGACTTCTGTAAGTATGACATTTGATAAAATATAATATTTTCCTGTGTTCTTATTTCCCTTCATTCAAACGTATCTCAGCAGCTCAGTCATACAGCTGATATGTCACAGATCACCAAGAGTGCGAGGGGTCCGTTTATTGCATATCACTGATGATACTAATGTAATCTTAAAGCCTCAGCTTTTATGAACTGTGCCATAAATTGGTACTGAGCACTCATCTGTAAACACATGTCTTTAGCTCCCTATTCATAAATACCTCATGGGTGGAGCAGAAAAGATTAGAAACAAAATCAAAGAAAAATTAATTCAGCCTCCCCCTCAGGTTTTACCCCATGGATGGACACAGAGTTCATCTGAGCCACACCAAGCTAATACTATGAATTAAGTCATAAACATATATTTTCTATTTTAAATGACTAGTAATTAGTTTGCATATTACAGTGGGCATGATTTTAACCTATCTAAAGGTGGAGCTTCAGTATGGGCCACTCCATTACTGTAGAGACAAAGGGGCACATTTATCAATGTTCGGCAAAAGTGAGAAATAGTTATCAATCCTTATCACATGGATAAGGATTGAACTATTTCTCAAATTTATGAACAACAGATCACAGAAACAGCAGTTCCGAAAAACTGCTGTTTCTATGATTAATAAAACCATACTCACCCCCCCTCTGCGAAAGCGCTGTCTCCGGATCATCTCCTCGTTCTCTTCATTCTTCAATTGCGCATGTGCAGTTCCAAGAACTGCACATGCGCACAAAGATCCCCGCTCTGTCTCTGCAACTATCGTTGCAGAGAGAGAGCTGTGAGTGACAGGCAGGGATCATGTGATCCCTCCACACATGCACTGTCCAGCTCTGCTCTTCGGAGCAGAGCTGACAGCATTGGATTTCTTCAATTATGATAATGTACGCCAGCTTCAGCTATCAAGACAAGTTTCAGAAAAAAATGTTTTTTCGGAACTTGTTAGATTTGAGCTGGGAGCAGTCAACATACTGTAGAATGGTGACTGCTCCCAAAAATGAAGAGGAATGCAAAGCAGCAGATATCCACGATATCTGCTGCGGTGCACCTTTCATAAATATCTGGAGGCCACTGTGGGACCTTAATTTCACGGTAAGTGCACGATAGTGCACTACCGTGCTTTCATAAATATGCCCCAAAATCCTCTACCCAATTCTCTACCAGCTTTTTTCGAAACTTTTGGTAGAATGTTTGAACAGATTATGAGCCAAATCCCAAGTTAATCAGCAAGATAAGAATGTAAGAATCAGGGATTAATTTGCAGGTGTTATTCTGAAACACTGTGAGCCAGTACCTTGCAGGGTATGTACATGCACAGGAACTAGGAGATACATTTGTCAACTCTAGGGAGGAAGAACAAAGCTCCTAAAAACTACTGGTGTCGTCCTGACACTGGAGTAATTTTGACACCAAGCAATCAGTTTCAGCTCAGAGGGGGGCTGTTATCCACACACAAAGGGGACATGTGGTCTGAAAGCCTTAAAACATATATAGGAAAACAATACTTCCGCATTTTTTTAGGGATACAAAAAATAAAAGGGAAGGAAGGAAGAGGTGTACAGAGTCCAATTGGGACCAATGGTAACCTAATAATAAATATATTTGTATATAAATATAATATAAGTATTATTCACAAATAATCATATATATATAAATCCTAAATAGTATAGTAAAGAGGAGAAATGAGGTCCGTTATGTGAGGGTCCTACGAGGTCAGAAGTAAAAGTAGGTAATTGAAGGAAATGAGAGAGAAGGGAGGAGGACAAAGGGCTGTTAGCAGAGGATGATAGGGGGATTACCTGTGTGGCTTATTCTATAGGTCTGTTGTAAAGTAGGAGGTCCAAGCATTATAGGTGGAGAAGAACTGGAAGGGAAGATTATGAATAATACTGGTGATATGTTCCATTTTATGTGTTTGCCAAATTTTCGGAATGAGTGTTTGAATATTGGGTGGGTCTGTCTTCTTCCAATTAAGGGTGACTAGGCATCTCGCCGCTACAAGAATGTGTCCAATCAACTTTTGTGTGTGTTTTGGAATATCAGGAACTGTGCGTGGGAGAAAGTAATAGATAATGTAACTAATTCCAAAAATGTTATATTTTGGGGCAAGTCCACCATATGTGGGCCAGGGTGCCTTCCCCTCCACATCCTCTCAAGCATGAGGTAGAAGCATTAGGGTAGATGACTCCGAGTCTTATGGGTACTAGGTACCATCTGAATAGGAGTTAGCACAAGTTTTCTTTTAGTTGTGTACAAATGGAGCTTTTAGCAACAGCTTCATGGACTCAGGTTCAATCCTCCAGGCTAAGAACCTAACCCATGTCTTTCTCCCATCTTAGCTCATGTCTCTCTTTAGTAGGTTTACTATGCTTAATAAAGAGTAAATAGAATGTTGAAATTAAGCCTCTGGAGGGGGACCTACCAAGACAAAAAGATTTGAGTGCGGAAGGGGAAGGAGTGTTTTTGCATCTTATTTTGTTGTGATGGCGAAACTGTAGATATTGGTAAAAAGCTGATGTTGGTATCCCAAAGCGATCTTGGAGAGTAGAGAACTCTGGGAAAAGGGTAGGTGGAACTATGTCATAAAATAATTTAATGTGATGAGATGTCCATCTTTTAAACTTATTGGGATCCAGTGCTGGAGAAAATTCTGGGTTGTTCCAAAGAGGGGACAAGGGAGATGGGTCAGATATCAGATCGAAAGTTTGACTACAAAGGTTCCATATTGATAGCATGAAATGTAGTGTTGGATGTAATAGGAAAGATGGGGGGTCGGTGTTTCATAGCGCTGGGGTCATGAGTTCAATTCCCGACCATGGCCTTATCTGTGTGGAGTTTGTATGTTCTCGCCGTGTTTGCGTGGGTTTCCTCCGGGTGCTCCAGTTTCCTCCCACACTCCAAAAACATACTGGTAGGTTAATTAGCTGCTATCAAATTGACCATAGTGTGTGTGTGTTAGGGAATTTAGACTGTAAGCCCCAATGGGGCAGGGACTGATGTGAGTGAGTTCTCTGTACAGCGCTGCAGAATCAGTGGCGCTATATAAATAAATGGTGATGATGATGGTGATGATGGATCCAGAATAAAGAGTGGGGGGAGTGCATGTGGAGTAGATGACCCTCTATGTCTACCCACAACTTGGTATGTGAATTAATATCGCCTGTGTGAGGTGATCGGCTAGATAATATTTATGGAGACAGGGAAAGCCTAGGCCTCCGTCTCTTGAATGTCTGTATAGAACTTTTAGGCAGACTCTAGGTCTCTTGGACACCCAAACAAATTTAGTATTATTGCTTTGTAGATCTTTGAGAACTGTGGTGGGAATTCTAATTGGGAGGGTTTGGAAAAGGTAGAGGAGTCTGGGGAGCACGTTAATTTTTACTGCTGCTATTCTACCAATCCAAGAAATATTTTGAGAGACCCATAAACGTAAATGTTTTTTGAGATTTTTTGGGGGAAAGTTTGCTTGGTATTGTCGGTCATAGTGTTTAATAAGTTAAATTCCAAGGTATTTTAATTTTTGAGGTTGCCAGTGAAATTGATGGTTGACTTTTAGGGTTTGTAGAAGGGGTGGAGGGATGTTGAGAGGAAGAGCCTCTGTTTTTTCAGTGTTAATTTTAAAATTTTAAAGTTTACCATATTCAGCAATCACTTCCAAGGCTAACAGAATTGTGTTTTGGGGGTTGGTCAGTGTAAATAGAATGTCATCAGCATAAAGGGCAAATTTATAGTCATTGGGTCCCACCTTGATACCTGTTGTATTTGGGTGGTTGCGAGGAGTGGCGTATAGTGTGTCCATTGTAAGTGCAAATAGAAGAGGGGATAGGGGCACCCCTGTATGGTGCCTTTCTTTATATGAAGAGAGAGTGATATGCAACCGTTTGTGAGGATAGACGCTGTGGGGTTATTATAAAGGGATGATATACCTCTAAGGAATGGGCCGGTGAAGCCCATCTTTGATACATAAAGGGTCAGGTTACATGATCACATGCCTTCTCGGCATCGAGAGCCAGGACCAGAGTGGAGGGTAAAGTTTTGCTGACTGTATGGATTAGATCTATTACCTTGCAAGTGTTATCTCCTGCTGGGCAGTTAGGTATGAACCCAACTTGTTCTGGGTGTACAAGGGTCGGTATGACCAATGCTAGTCTATTCGCTGGTAGTTTTGCAAAGATCATGAGGTCAAGATTAAGGAGTTAAATGGGTCAGTAATTGGAGCATAGGAGTGGGTCTCATTCCTCTTTGAGTATGACCACTATGTCCGCTTTGGTGGTGGCCCCATCAAACTTCTTGCCTTGGAGAATAGAGTTGAAAAGATCTAGGAGGAGGGTTGTGAGAGGAGAGAGAAACTTTTCATAATAAACCGCTGGAAATCTATCGGGGCCGGGACTGATGAGTTCTTAAGAGATGTAATTATGAGCTTGAATTCCTCTGCAGTGACTTCAGTATTAAGGGAACGCTAGTTGAGCTTGGGAAAGTCGGGATAAACATTATTTTTGTAGGTATTGTTTGATTCAATCATTAAGTTGTATGAAACTTCACATTCTTGTAGAACGTATAGGTCAGAGTAATAGGCATGAAATTGGATCGCAATTTTTTGTGTGTCATATACAACTCTGTTCCGGTTTATTTTTGTTCATAATTTTTGGGCTAAGATGGAATCTGCTTTGTCGCCTCATTCATAATAGTGTTGGCACAGCCAAAGGAAGGTGGAGGCAACTTTTGTTGAGAGAAGTTGGTTAAGTTCTGCGTGAAGCGCTAGGTGTTTATGATAGATCTTTCTTTTTAGAGAGCGTTGATGACGTGTCGTGAGATCAATTATAGCCGATTCGAGGTCTGAGATTTGTGTTTTCATTCTTTTCACTGCTAGCTAGGGATATAAGAAAACCTCTGATGGTGGCTTTATGGCTTCCCATATTATCAAAGGGGCAATCTATGCAGAAGAATTGAGTTCTCTGAACTCCTAGTTCTCCCAGATAATCTGATTCCTGTTCTCTTTTTTTAAGAAGGACATGGTCTAGTAATCTCCAGTGAAAACATGTTTGTTCTGGTGGTCTAGAGTTGAGTAGAGTTGATGAGGAGAGGAATAAATGGTGAAGGTCTTGGCCGAGGTATTGGACTCGCCGTGAGTCATATAGGTTGTATTGCTGTAAACAGGAGAGAGTTTGCGTGAATCTTTTTGTGCATTGGAATTTGGTATTGTGGGAGGGGAACGATCAAGGATAGGGTCCAGGACTGCATTTCCACAGATTATGATTCTACCTTTAGCAACTTTGGAGAGTTTTATGAAAAAACTGGTAAAGAAGGCACTCTGTCCTGAATTGGGGGCATAAATAGAAACTATTGTGATTGTTCTAATTTCTATAATAAATCTCCCTTGATCATCAGAGATGATGCTTTCTAGAATAAATGGAATTTTGTTGTGTAGTAAGATAGCTGTACCCTTCATCTTACGATCGGAGGTCAAGTAGAAAGTTTATGGAAAATGTTTGCCAGCTAGGTTGGGATGGGTGTGCATGAAATAGGTTTCCTGTTAAAAGCTATGTGAGCTATGAGACGTTTAAAGGTTTGTATCATTAGGAAGTTTGATGGTACATCTTTTGTGTCAAGAGGTGCAGCAAGGGCTGCTGGTCTAGGTTAGGGAGTAACGACATAGTTCGGGAGTTTTAGTGATGGGTGTGTATGTGAGAGGACAGGGCCCGGGAGGGCTTAACGCAGTCTTAGGCAAATTTACATGAATAGATTTCATGAAAAGTACAGAATACTACATGGGGAACGGGTGGTTACTTCGCAAGAAAATCTCTGGGGGGTCTATACGATCAGTTGGGCTACCAAGAAGAGCAAAGCTAGAGGATAAATTTGAGAAGTACTTTGAGGATTTGTGCGGGAACTATTTATTTATGAAACTGAGTTAGGGGCGAACTTTGTAACAATATGTATATAACAGTATATAAGGTAACAATATATAGATATTAGTATATATAACAATATAACCTATGACGCTACAAGTAGCAACAAACATTATTGATATGAAGTACAATTCCCATTTGAGTTCTATTTATAAGCTGTGGGGTAGAAAATTTGTAATCCAGCTGTCTAATAGGACAGGGAGGTGGGGAAAGGGGGAGCTATATGAGGGGTGGGTCTTCAGGAAGTGGTTTAGGAGGTAATAGAGACATCTGTCTCAACGTTGTCTCTCCATCTCCTCAGTGTCTATGAGGAGAGTGTAATCTCTCCACGCAATTAGTAAATTATATAATAGAGACTGGGGGGGAGAGGGGCGTGTCATAACATTATATACATTATACTGCATTTTATTATTTTAAATACAACAATATTTCTTTATATAATATTATATTATACTTTACACATTCATTGTATATTATAATAATAATAATACTATATTTAAAAGGCAAACTTTATAACAATAAATAATAGTTTATTTGAAAACACCTTATACACCACTATATTTAACAATATAACGTTGACATCACAAGTAGCAATAAATAATATTAAAATGAAATGTTAATCACCTTTGAGTTCTATTTATGAGGGAAGAAAACCTATTATCCAGCTGTTTAAGAGGACAGGGAGGTGGGACAGAGAAAAATGTGTGGAGGGGAGGGGGGTCTTCAAGAAGTGGTTTAGGTGGTAATAGGGATATGTTTCTCAATATTATATCTCCGTCTTTCCCGTGTCTATCAAGAGAGTGTGATCTCTGCATGTCAATTACTGAGTTAGACAATAGGAGCTGGGGGAGGGGGGTATCATTACAATAATACTATATTTTAATATATGAAATACGATGAGGTCTTATAGCTAGTTTTGGTATTTGTAAATAAGAGAGAAAGAAGGGAGAGAAAGAAGGGAGAGGGAGGGACAAGGGGAGAAAAATATTTAGTCAGTTGAAGCACCTGGTCGTAGAAAAGTTTTAGTTTTAATTATGCTATGGACCATTCTGCTTGAGGGGTTTCCCAGATGAGGGGGTCGTATTGATTGTCATCTGAGGAGGATTGAGGGGATCCCTATTTTTTTAAAAGCATCCAGTCCTTCTTCTGGTGTCTTGATTCTGTAGATAATGCCATCAGGTCACGATTAGGTGGAATGGGAATCGCCAGCGATAGCGTATTTCATGATTCCTTAGTGCTTTGGTGATATTAATCAGGTTTCTTCTTTTTTCAAGACTGGAGGGAGTGATGTCTTAGTAGATTTGTAGGTTATGTTCTGAGTAGGGGGCTACTGGGTTATTGTGAACTGAGGTTAAGAATTGCTCCTTTATCTTAAAGTAATGGAATCGTACTGCTACGTCTCTTGGAGGTTGATCCGAAGGGGGTTTTGCGCGGTGAGCTCTGTCTAATTGGAAGTTCTCCAGTGGGGTGTTAGGTAGACATTGACGGAAGAGACCTTCTAGATTGGCTGGGAGAGAGTCTGTGTCTAATGTCTCGGGGGTGTTTCTGAGTCGTATATTGTTGCGTCTTGAATGATTTTTTAAATACTCAAGGTGTTCCTTGATCTGTTCTACTTCAAAGTAGTGGGTTCCACATCATCTGTACGTGTACCTTTTGAGGTTATTTCAGATTTGAGATCCTGTATCATGGCTTTCATTTCATATTGAATTGTGGTTTGGATTAGTTTCATAAGCTCGGGAGTGGAGCAAATCACTCCGCTAGTGGCTGGTTCATTGGTTTCTGAGTCAGATATGTGAGTTGATTGTGTCGGTGAAGGCGCGTGGGTCCATCCGTCACGTTTTCCAAACATCGTTGGGATATGTGGAGTTGTAAATTTTTGGTTTTGTGAGACATGTTTGTAATAGTGTGAGTTCTGTTATGTAGTATTGTAAAGGAGAGAGAGTAGTGGTGAGTAAGGTTTACCCTGATACAGTGTATATTGAAAAATATCTGATGTTGAGTCTAGTCCCGAGTCTGTACGAGGATTACTTCCTCCTAAATTTACCTCCTACAATTGATATTAATAGTAACCAAACACATATTTCTACATAGGATTATGAACGGCAAACCATATGTCAAATAAAGCCGTCTGTCACAAAGGCAACTGAAGGAAATTAGTTTTGGCTCAACTGTACAACTTTACATATGTATGTAAGTTTATATTTTCTATTTTTCTCATTTTATTTTACAATTGTTTTCACTGTATGCCATTTTTATTAATTGTTTTTATATTCTGTAAGCATTGTACCTTTGTCATATATTAAATTTCAATTTAGTAAGTTGATGTCCTTATTGCTCTTTATGAATCCTAAGTCTGGTTAGAAAAGATAGATTGCTTGGCTGTGTTAACCCTTTAAATGCAAATGTGGAAGTGTTAACTTTTTAAGCTATCAAAACACAGAGTGCGCCTGATTCATTAAGAAACACAAAATTAATGTAATGTTTTTATTTTAAAAAAAACCACATAATTCATGCATATGCCCAATCCCCTCCTCATTCTGCCCTTCAAATTGTAGGCAGTCAAACGTGTCATTTACATGTAAACTTGAATTGTATTCTTTGGCTTATGCTTTGCGTTTGTTCATGTGCAGAATGAAAAAGCGCAATACACGCCACATAAATGAACTTACATTTCTTAATGAACCAGGCTCTTGTGAGTAACTCAGTAATTAAGCTACAGGTTTATATTGGCCTTAAACAGTAGATGGCAGCAGATCTAGGTATGTATCAAAGTAATTGTCTGTATTGGGGAGGGATCAAGCTAGATCAGTAGCCTAGGTAGATAGGTGATTGAAAGACTGAGTCCTGGAATTCTGTGTGGCACCTAACACTAGCTTTCAAATCACAAGTGCACTGAGAGTGGTTTGCGATAGGTTAAAGTCAGTGAGGAATAATTTATTGATAAATTCTAGAGGATAATTTAATACATTAGGACCAAGGAGAATGTGAGTCCTCACAATACCATTGAGCAGCAACTGCTAAATCTATTTTGTCCAACTACGCAAAACTTTCAAACTCTGTTTTGGAGTATGTAGTAGAATTCCATCTATGAATGGACAGTGCAGATTGAAATATGGCAGCTAAGAAATGTCAATTCCGCCTAGGTCTTAATGGTAGCAATAATGACAAATTGGCCTGATTTCACCATACACCAGATTTGAAGAGGTTTATGGATCATAGTGTTACATTAACTGACCATGCTAGAGTAACTGGAAAGCAGAATCAAATATATTTTTCTGCCAACCTTCATGTTATCATCTCTAGACCTTTGGTCTCTAAGAATCGAGATCTTAAAGCAGTTTTCGAGGCCCACTATCGGTTCAAAAGAAAACAAGAAGATAAGTCAATCTGTGTTATTGCTGTGTTAACGCTGCACATTACCTTGCAGTATGCCCCCTCTGGAAAAATAATCTTAAACTGTCATGAAATGACAGGACCCAGGTGCGTTGAAGAGGGAAGAAAAAAATTCCCCCTAAGGATAAATCAATTGAGTCCTACTCTTAATATGCCAAGATGCTACATTGTCTTTCAATTATCCTTGAAAGTTGTGAGCTCATCCATTTCTCTCTGTGACTTAGTGGACTCAAGTTCAATGGAAAATTTTGTGGATGTTGGATTTGATAATAGGAACAATATTCCTTTCACAGAGAAAGCCACCATAATTCCATTTAAAACCATTGATGGGTCTCCCATTGCGCAAACTCTGTTAATACATAAATAGAAAATTTCAACGGTTGTGTACACTTCTGGGGACCATATGGAAAATGAATTCTTGAAATGGTGCAGTCCCTAATGTTTCCCATTAATACATAAATATTGCATAATAAATAAAAATTTTGTTTAAATAAAACAGAATATAGTTAAGGGTGATTCTCTGGTATTACTAATAAGTACATAAGATGCTATTTTTCCAAACACCTACATTCCACTACAGCTACATAAAAGGCTTGAGTCATGTTCAGAAGTAAGTCCATTTGCTTGTCGTATCCTGCATGAAAGTGCTCTGCGTATGCAATTCAATTCCGAATGCAAATGACACACATGACTGCCTATGACTTGAATGGCGAACAGGGGTGGGCAATGTATAATAAAGGAGTGCCGACGCAGATGTGGCAGATTCAAGTCCTGGGGTTTTCTTAAGTACGTTTGTTTTCAGATGTATCATTTGCTACAGCTACTGGACTGAGTGTAAATACTGATTGATAATAATGACATGACATCTTTGTTCGGAAAAGTAAACATATGCATGCCATTAGAGAGCACATACCATGTGTATGCACGGTAAGATAGACTATAAAAATGTATAGTATGTACAGTATGCATTAACAATATCTTGATTTATGTAATTAATGTAAAAACATTATTTTTTTAAAGCCAGCCATATTTATTACTGATTATACTGTTTAGATTTGCTCATCTATTTTAGAATATAATTTTTATATATATGCTGTGACACGGGCACTCTTCAGGTGATGCACACACAAACACCTTCTTGCTTTTTTACTTTGCTTTTATTGTCAGGATGGTAAAGTAAATTGACAGCATAGAGTTTCACACTCTTTCTTGTAACCCTAACACTAGATAGACAGAGACCAATTCCGTAGCCACTATCTGGCATTGCTCACATCTGATGGGAATGAAACAGACAGGTTTAAATAGTTTACACTTCTCCCACAGCCCTAACTTGATGAACAGATAATGCTCCTACCTTGCCTTTAAAGGGAGTTTGTTGCAGGTGCTCTGCTTGATTGCAGACACACCCTGTCAGGCTGCTATTTGCTGTGGAAACAGTTTCTAAACCACTTAAAAATATGTACGTTAAATCAGACTTTTTCTATTATTTATTTGCACATATGTCCTGCACCTGTATCTTTTTAACTTAGGTGAACTACTGTACAAATGTGTATATCTGTTTGCAGCCATCATCATCATCAACATTTTTTATATAGCGGCAGCAGATTCCGTAACACTTTACAATTGGGAAAAAACAGTAATAAAACAATACTGGGTAATACATACATACATACAGAGAGGTAAGAGGGCCCTGTTCGCAAGCTTACAATGTATGGAACAATTATTTGATATGCAAGAGTAAGTGCTATTATTGAATATTTGTCAAGCTAGAATGCAAAGGTTAGAAAGTATTTAGTGGGCTGTATGCACAGTCACACAACTATGCTGGTCAGAGAGTTGTTGTCTTGTGTTGGCTAGAGAGTAGTAATAGGGTAACCTAGGGAGATTAAGAGGGTGGTAGAGGAATATTATAAGCTTGTCTGAAGAGGTGGGTTTTCAGAGAATGCTTGAACATTTGAAGACTAGAGGAAAGTCTTAGGGTGCAAGGGAGTGAATTCCATAAAGTGGGTACAGCCCGCAAAAGTCCTGTAACCGACAATGGGAGGAAGTGATGCGAGTGGAAGAGAGACGCAGATCTTGAGCAGAACCATTCTCTGCAGATTGCCAGCTAAACACCTGGCTCCTCTTTTAGAAGCCTGTGGCAAACACCACCCTTTGTTAACATACATCGAGTACTGTGTAGGCAAAGCATACTTACACCCAGATTCAAATTGAAATGCATCTTGAGATTAGCTTGCATTTGAATATGTTTGGAACTATGCTTATGTTCTGCACTCTCAAAATGTCTTTACTCAGTCCTAACTCTTTAGCCACAGGATAAATAAAAAATTCTAAATTCTCCTTTCAGTGCTGTCCTCCCTCTTTAAAATAGTGTCACCACACAAATAGCCAAAATAAAAATATAGAGAACAACATAGGCGCTCTCACTTTCAATATACCTAAACCAAAAAACAAAACAAAAATAAATAATCTGTTGATAGTTACGCATACTCATTTCAGTAATAATGTCTACATTAATGCAAAGTTCTATCTTTGTTCAGGTTCTTCCAAATACAAATTTCCCATGCTTGTTTCCTATAATTTAAAGCAAAAGAGAAAATGTATAAAGAATCATATAGTATAGTATATTAAACACAACAAATCCTATCTATACCAAGTGAATGGTTTCAAAAAGCCACTTCAGGGGTCGTGGCTTGGACACCATCGGCAGAGGACGTGAGACTGGTGAGTTCCGGTGGAAGTGAACTCAAATCCAGCTACATGGGAGTTTCCAAGACCCAGATCGCTTGCTAAAGACCCGCTCACTGTACCCGTGAACCGAAGGCACTCCCCAGGCATTGGTGTTTTGGAAAGTGGCTAGCTGTGAGAGGAGTAAGACCATCGGGCCTACTGAGCTGAAGTGTGTCTTGTAGCCTGTGTAGTATCCCGGGTACAGCTCGGCTGAGGACCCGCTCTTCCTCCTGGTGAACAAGTTCGGAACTCACCTGTGCCTCAAGGTAACTCCACCTGACAGTCTTCCTGCTGAGTAACAGATGAGGTGCGGGGTCCAGGGAATCCCGTAGGTTCTGCCCGCTGAAGTGGTCCCTCTGAACGCCACAGACCGAAGTTGGAGCCTGCTTGTGGTGCTCGCTGATGGTGGGGAGTTTGTCAGTGGCTGCAGAGAGCGTGGAAAGAAGGAGAAGGGCGTTTGTAATCGGGAGAGCTGCTGCTGAGATATAGCTGAGGTAACCACAGTGGGAAGAGTGCAGTGCCATTTACAGCATGATATCCCTGCTACCAGTCAGAAGGCTGTCTGTCTGTGACTACCTCCTGTGTTGCCAGCCTGCTTGAAGAGGTACTGTGCCCATATTTCCGCATAATTACCGGCACTTGCAGGTTGAACTCACTCTATACCTTCATATCTTTGCCTAGCCTGTGTCAACTGTATAGCCACACTGCCATTAGTGGCTATCAGACAATTAAACCCTGACTGTACAATTCTTACACAATAAGTGAAGCGTAGTTAGTATTACCTACAGTGTGACAGTATCGCCTCTTTCATAGGTAGCTCAAACAAGAACTCTAGCATCTACTAACATCCTGACCCCTCCACTTTAATATCTCGCAGCTGGTCTGCACAACATCTAGTTGATACCCAAGGCAAGATGTTACGCCCCAAATCAATACATATGTGGCTCCTTCCACAGCCCTAACTACTGACTCAACCATCTTTAATGTCAACCTTGTTAACTTAATGCTACCCTATCAACATATTATTTAGTACCTTGCACTCCTCTGTGTAGCAGGTGTCTTGGTCGGCCTTACATCTCATTGCTACTACTTTAGATCGCCTTCGGAATGGATAAAAAAAAATGTAAAAGCTAGTTCATACGCATCGCCAGTTCATTTCTTCAAACCACAGGTTACAACTCCAGATACTGGCACTTCCAAGAGCTCAGAAATTCCCAAGAGCAGGGCTTCCTCTGTTACTCCAACTATTCATTCAGCTAGTCAACGTGAGGTCTGCACTGATAATTTGGATCCTGAAGGTCCCATAATGATCAAGATTATGCAGAACAAGTTCTCCCTTTTCAAATCTGAAATATTAGAAATGAGAGCGTCAAATAGGGAGATAAAGTGAGAAGTGGCAGAACCGGGTGGTCGAACCAGCAATATTGAAGATAAAATGGAAGAGCTGACGGCCTTGCATAATGAGCTCATAGTGGAGCATGAAAACTTGAAAGTAGAAGTCCACACACTCCAGGATAAAATCGCAGACATGGAGGATAGGTCCAGGAGGAATAACATTAAGATTCGTGCTAATCCTGATTCAGTCACCTCTGCTGTACTGCTCCCTTATGTTACGGACCTTTTCTGCAATCTATTGCCTGATGCGACTAAACAAGACTTGATAATAGATCGCATCCATAGGCTTCCTAGACCAAGATCCATCTTTGAAGTCCTACCTAAAGATACACTTATGAGAATACATTTCTTCCAAGCCAAAGAACACATTCTGAGAGCAGCTAGATTAGAGGATAACGCTGAACTCCTTCAGAACCTTCAAATATACCAAGATTTTTTCCCAGCTACGATATCTAATCAGAGATTTTCTCAGGCATTAACTAAAGCACTGAGAGACCAAGACATCAGATACAGGTGGAGGTTTCCAGTCAAGCTAATCCTTCGGAGCAATCATTTCACTCATATTATCTCCTTGATCGAGGATGGAATATCATTACTGAAATCTTGGAGTGTCCCTATCCAGGAGTCCTCCTCCGCTTCCAGGCCTCGCATAAGACAAGATTAGTCGAAATGAGTCTCTGAGTGGGTTAAATAGCATTGAACCCATTGTCATCTGAGTACACATTCTAGAAGCACCCACAGTGCTACTGCTTTCAGTTTACTAACTATACAGTTATTAAAGCAATTTTCCAAGGACAGACTCACTAGTGGTTATTAAGGGTTTACTAAGCAACTGCAGACAAAACTTTCCTCTTGTTTCCGTTAAGATATGCTATATTCCGGTGTGTCTTCTTCAATGGTTGTGTCGCTAGTGGCTCAGTCCATCCCTAGTTAACTATTTTGCTGGTTTCTCTCCAATACCAGTAAATACTCTAACCCAATGTTTTTGGTTATTTCAGTTTTTTTTACCTTTTTCTTATACAACCCACCCACAATCCCCCCGCCTCAAAATGGAGCACCCTATTACATACAAAACTGTCACTCTCAAAACCTACCTTCTTAATACTTCTGTCTCACATATGAACCATACTCTCCACCCCGAAATGCATTTGGATGCCCCTTTCTGAGATCTACCGCATGATATCCTATTGTGTATTCTGCCAGGCATACTAATCATTGCAAATGGTTAACTTTCTTACCTAAAATGCTAGGTTTGAATTCTGCAAATAAACGGAGACTTGCCCTAAATTAATTTCAAAGGCTTAAAGCTGACATAGTAGCTTTGCAAGAAACACACTTTAAAGCCGCAGCTCCCCGCACCCTTCAGGACAATCATTATCCAACCTGCTTCGCAGCCAATGGTCCATTAAAACGTAATGGGGTAGCTATATTATTCAGTAATAGAATTTCCTATGTACATAAGGCTAGCATAGCAGTTAAAGCAGGTAGATATTTGATTTTAATCTGAATTTTGGATAATAGGCCAGTGACCTTGGCCTCCATTTATGAATCAAATTCCCGACAGATCCCCTTCGTGAAAGGAGTGTTCCTGGGAAATAGGGAAACACAATTTCTCAATTTGATCATTATGGGGGACTTTAATATAGTTGCAGACCCTAGGTTAGATAGATCCTACCCTTTTTCATCTTCTCCCCATGCTACCACCCTCCCTGTTAGAACAGGATCCTCATTAGCTTTCTCTAAATTATAGGCAGAATATCACCTGTACGATGCCTGGAGAACCTCAGAACTGAGTGGTAGGAATTACACTTATTTTTCTTCAGTCCATATCTCAGCTTCGGGATTGCTCCCTTCCGATGTATCAAAAACCATGGGTAGATCTGGAGAAAGCTCTTAACCCACATTTCCCTTTAGCACACTTAATCTGGATTCCCAAAGCTTGGCGACATGTTAATGCCCGGTTACCAAAGACAACTAGAGACTCCCTGGAGGTATGGGACAAGGTGTTGGAGGCCAGCCCTACAACTACGGTTCCAAATAAAAATATCTCTTTAACTACAGTCGCTAAACTAATCCCAGACTTAAATCTTAGTTTATGGATCATTGAATGGTATAACCTCACTTACTGATTAACTAGAAGGCCAGGGCTTACTCTCTTTCACGCAAATGAGGGAAAGATTCCAGCTATCTTCCCAGGAATTCTATAAATACCTACAGCTAAGACACTGGTTTAACTCCCTTCCTAGACTAGGTTTAACCATTATTTCACCATCACTCTTGCTGTATACAAGTTAACAAATAAATCCAGCATTTCCTCCTGGTATCGCTATTCCTTCCCTCCGTCAGAAAATAAAACTAGAATACAATTGCTGTGGGAATCTGACCTCCACCTTGAACTGGACAGGGAACAATGGGAAAACATTTCCCTAATTCGTTTTGAAATGTCAAAATTTATAAACCATACAGAAATGATGATAAAATTAATCAACAGATTATATCTCACTCCAACTAGACTCCACAAAATGTGGCCCACCCATCCGAAACTTTGCTGGCGGCAATGTAATATCTCGGGCAACTTGATAAATGTATTATGGAATTGTCCCCTCATAGAACCGTTTTGGTTACAAGTCTCCCAATTAGTCAATAAGGTTACTGCGCAGACTCTCTCTCAAGGGCACACGCAGGGGGGGGGGTTCACTTCACTTCCTGTCTGAGCAGTGAGGAGCGATGCAGCAGAGGTGCACTTAAAGGTGTGTGTTTGTGTGTGTGTGTGTGTGTGTCTGTGTCTGTGTGTTGACAAGGGGGCTTGTGGAAAAATAGTGTGTGTGTTGACAAGGGGGCTTGTGGAAATATAGTGTGTGTATTGACAAGGGGGCTTGTGGAAATATAGTGTGTGTGATGGCACAGGGCTTGTGGCAATGTAATGTGTGTGTGATGGCACAGGGGGCTTGAAGCAATGTAAGGTGTGTGTGATGGCCCAAGGGGCTTGTGGCAATGTAGTGTGTGTGTGTGTGTGATGGCACAAAGGGGCTTGTGGCAATGTAATAGGTGTGTGATGGCACAGGAGGCTTGTGCCAATGTAGTGTGTGTGTGTGTGTGTGTGTGTGTGTGTGTGATGGCACGGGGCTTGTGGCAATGTAGTGTGTGTGTGATGGCACCGGAATCTTGTGGCAATGTAGTGTGTGTGTGGGTGATGGCACAAGGAACTTGTGGCAATATAGTGTGTGTGATGGCACAAGGGGATTGTGGCAATGTATTGTGTGAGGTAGGTGGTATCTAATTAATGGGTGTTATTTTGTTTGTGGGGTTATGGTGGGGTAATTTAATTTAATAGTGGGGTTGGTGCAGACTTAATAATGTAGGATGGGATGATTCATTTCATGTTGGGGTGGTTTGGGCACTATTATTTAAATGTGTGGCAGAGTTTTGGTTAAAGGATTGGTATTTCTAAAAAGTGAATGCAAGTTATTTAATGTATGGTAGGAAATTGGATTATTTAATAAATGTGATTACAATTAATGTTGGGGTTGTTTGGGGAAATAGGTCTTTTTATTAAAGGTGAATAAAATTATTTTACAGTCAGGCTGGTTACAAGAAAGGGGTCCTAATAATAGAACATGAGTTGTTTTGATTTAATGTTGGACTGCATAAAGGCAGGGAGGCCTACTGTGTTCACTCATTGCTGGTATTTCTATATCTCATGTACCTATTCCATTTCCAAACAGGGACCCAATATTCCAGGATCCAGACAAGCACAACTGAACTTAGGACACGAACAGCAGCAACAAGTATTTAAAGCAGGAAGAACAGGTAGGAGAGAGCAGGACATTCTGCCAACTGTCCTGATTCTGGTGGGTCAGTCCTGACTTTAGGGACCGACCCACTCAGTCAGGACTTTCTCCCGACTAAAGGGACAGTTGGTAGGTATGTCCCACTTCACACTGCTCTGCTCATAAAGGGGGAGCTGCATTCATAGTAGTACACGCAGCATTGCTCATGTATTTAAAGGGGGATAGCACTATCTAAAATTATAGCCACGCCCCCATGCATGCTGGTCACACCCACTGGTGGTATGCCGGGGAAAACCCCCCCTCCTCAAATCCTGCATTTGCCCCTGCTCTCTCCTACCCCGGAGGTCGCGTTATAATATTATTATCCCCCCCCAGTTTTCACAGCATGCTAAATATGTATTTGGCCACATTCTGATTGCCACGAGAGCCTCAATAGCTCAGTGCTGGAAGTCCTCACAGCCACCTCCAATACAAAAAGTAGTGGTCAAGGTACAATGCATCTTCAATATGGAGACAGCGGGGATGCCTTATTCCACGGCCCCCTCTTCCCCGATAATGAAATGGTTCAATTGGCACGTATATGTTATGGAAGGAGAGGGAGCGCCGCCAGTTCAAGTAGATTCTAATCTGCCTCCCGTACCACTTTCCTTTAAAGAATCTCCCCAACAGTCTCGTTAGAAGCTTTCTCGTGGCCACCGGAACAGGGTAACTCTCACAAAATATGAGGGGGCAAACTGTGTCTTTCATCCTCATGTCTACAATGTGTTATAGATGCAGTATTGTTTAATGTGTTACTCCCCACTATGTACCCTTCCTACCCTCTTTTTGTTTTATTTCATTTGCCTTCCCCCCCCTTTTTACTTTCTGTACCCCATAATCCTTGGAAAACTAATAAAATGCTATTGAAGTAAAAAAAAGCCACTTCAAACAAAGAAAGTAGTATTTCTCCAGCGGAAAATCAGTGTATCTTTAACTAGGCACATTATTGAAGCTATTGCCCACTAAAACTTTTGCCACCAAACAGGATTTTATGCTGTTCATCAGGAGTTTTCTGTGTTGCAAAATATCTCCAATTACTTTATTAGTTAATGATATACAATATGTTTACAAGAAAAGATTATTGTGGTAAACTCTAAATTGCATGTCAACTTTAGAGTATTTGTGATGCACAGGCTAAAAAAAACCTGCTCTATATGATCATATAAAAAAGACCTTTTCTGAATATATTTACAAAATATCAAGAGGATGGCTTTATGTTCCATATACACATCATAACACAACTTCTGGTGAACACCACAAATACTGCAAATAAACAATGCATACAGTTTCTCACAGAAATCTTTAATTGAGTATGTTTCTCCTGAATGCCTTCCTCCATGAAGTGTAAAGATTTCCTCTTCATTGAAACTTGTAGCTAATTGAGCTGGACGGACTCCAGCCTCTGGATGCTTTTATCTTTAAATTCACCATAATTGCTTTGGCAATGTGTGGTGTTGTGGATGCAAAGACGGCACAGCTTCCCAGAACCTTTAAGAATATGTAATTCTTTGATTAAAAGAGAAAGGACTAGTGAAGGTTATTAACGAATGGCAGCACAAAAGGTAGAAAAGAAGCAATCACCACTTGCTAGTTGGAATTGAAGCCCTTAATGTAAAAACACATTGTACTTTAATGAACAAGCTTGTGTACTAATTTCCCACTGTAATAATCAGAGCACTTAACAAGTCTGCTGTATTATACATTGCACTGTATAGGTAATAAAGATAAATACATTAGTTAACAAGTTCTTTTGTTTAAGTTATTTAACAATTCTGCTGGCCCCCATCAGACTTTCATTTATATATTTTTTTATACAATGAACTATAAAGCTCCAACATGCTCCTCAGCACTTTACAATTGGGAACAAACCCAGTAAAAAAAAACTGGCTAGTAACAAAAACAAACAAGGTAACAGTGGTCTGTTCGCAAGTTAATAATCAGCAGGATAATAGGAGTTTGAAACAAGAGATTAAGGGCCATATATATGTTTGTCTATGTGTGGGTGGGCGGGGGTGTTGCATAAAAAAAATAATGGTTATGGTTTTGAGAAACAAAATCATTCTAAGGGTCTATCTATAATAATAATGTTTTTTTAATGAAATAGGCACAAATCACACATACGAAAGTGACATAAGAAGATTTGAAATAAGAAAATAGTGAATTATATGCTGGCTAGAGATTACTTTATAACCATTTTGACATTTACACTTGTGCAATATGAGCCATATAAATAATCAGTTCCTTCTCTTTGAAGCTTTGGATTGACTCCTATCATGATGGATGAAAGCATGACCAAGTAAGATCTCATCAGTCTCCTTCTTTGATTTGCAGTCATAGGTACAGTTCACTGTTTTCCTTGTACATATGTAGGTTATGTTCAGGGCCTGATTAAGGGTTCTGGCCGGCCTAGGCTAATACGGCCGCAGTGCCCCCGCCCCACCCCTGAATATATAGGTGTATAGGAAAACTCCTGAATATGAATGTTCAGGTGTATTCTCCAGCATTCAAATTTAGACAGATTGTGCCATTTTCTCTTACCTGTTCTTGCTCTTCTCTTGTGTAGATTTGTTATCCTCTTGCTGGCTTCTGGAAAGTTGACGTCCTGTTTTGAAAATGCAAAAATTTATTATAATGCAATATGTTAACAAACCCTGAATGATTAGTCCCTTTAGTTAAAACAAAACACTCCATTATGGCCAGCTAAAAGTACCCCATTGTAGAGGAATATATAAGCAATATCTGAATATTTGTGGTTCTACCAGCCCCATCTCATTAATATTAAGTATTCTAGTGATTGCTGAGAGCACAGAGAGCATCCATGTAACCGCCACACAATCATGAGATTTTGCCCCCCAAAGCTACTCTATTTTTAAATACCCCCTGCAGCCATTTTCCTTAACCCCCACTGCAGCCATTTTCTTTAACCCACCCTGCAGCTATTTTCTTTAACCCCCCTGCAGCCATTTTCCTTAACCTCCCATCCTGCAT
Organism: Mixophyes fleayi; assembly: GCF_038048845.1. Lineage (NCBI taxonomy): Eukaryota > Metazoa > Chordata > Amphibia > Anura > Limnodynastidae > Mixophyes > Mixophyes fleayi. The sequence continues at coordinate 148,111,883 of NC_134406.1, read as the reverse complement.
CCATACTACCTACAGCCATATTCCTTACATCCACTCTGTAGCTATTCCCCCCATTAAACATCAAAACTCCCCCAGTCAGCCCCCTCCTCTGCCCTCCTTCACACATGACAACCTCTCTCCATCCCTATAGATTTGCATAGCAGCCACCCCCTCCCACCCTATAGATTTGTATGACAGCCCCACCTCTCCCACACTATAGATTTGTATGGCAGTCCCCCCTCTCCCTCCCTATAAATTTGTATGGCAGTCCCTCCTCTCCCTCCCTAGAGATTTGTATGGCAGTGCCTCCCTCTCCCTCCTTATAGATTTGTATGGCAGTCCCCCTACTCTCCCTTCCTATAGATATGCATGGCAGTCCCCCCCTCCCCCTTTCTATAGATATGCATGGCAGTCCACCCTCTCCGTTCCTATAGATATGCACGGCAGTCCCCCCCCTCTCCCTCCCTATAGATATGCATGGCAGTCCCCTCACTCTCCCTTCCTATAGATATGCATGGCAGTCCCCCCCCCCTCTCCCTTCCTATAGATATGCATGGCAGTCCTCCCTCTCCGTTCCTATAGATATACATGGCAGTCCCCCCCCTTCCTATAGATGTGCATGGCAGTCCCCCCCTCCCTATAGATATGCATGGCAGTCCCCCCTTCACTTACCTGTAGTTGTGCAGGCCAGCGTCGCTCCTCAGCTCCTCAGATCAGCAGACAGAAAGTGAAGACTTCCTGCTTCCTGTCTCCTGCACAGCAACTGGCAGCCTAGAGATTGGCTGACTGTTGCTGACCCCCACCCAAAAAAAAATACCCGCAGCGCTGCACCCCCCGGGCCCCAGCGCCCCAGGCTGCAGCCTGATCAGCCTAGTGGTTGATCAGGCCCTGGTTATGTTCTGTCCTGCCTAAAACCTTAGTGTTGTTTTATTGTATTGCTTCCATTTGTACTGACTGTACTTGTATCTCCATTGATCTCTGCTTTGAACCTTGGTCATACTGCCTTCCGATTTTCTACCTCTGATACAAGAAATGGCTTTTCTTTTCTAAAACATATTAATTATTATTAAACATATTATATAACTATAACATATAACATAACTATTTAACTTATAAGTTTAACATACAGATTTTTAATAGCTAAATACAAAGGGCAGACATATTCTAGAGTAATATACAACTGGTGAGATTATGAGTAGTGACATACAAATACAAGTTACATGGCAACTTACAATCTAAAAATGTATGCAAAATATATGTAAAATAAGTCCTAGTTGTGGTAATGTTGGTCCATAAGAGAGACTGTGATATATGGAAAGTTTTAATACTTAGAGATAAAGTAGGGTATAGAAAGTTATAAACCCTGGAGGTATCAGTCAGATTGGTTAGTAGGAGATCATCCTGGGATCCCATGAGTCACACAAAATATAATTTACAGCTATGATTGTTTATAAAGAAGTTTTGAGAGCATAGTATGAAGGTGATGAAATCAGAGAGGCGACTGATATGTCTGTTGTATCGTATGAAATAAAGATGTTCCGATGCAATCGCTGTGGTTCCAAAGCAAAAGAGTTTAGTTTGTGAAATATATTACAGGACAAAATATAGCATGCATACACCTGCACGGTTGGCACCAACAACAAGCTTCCATCAGAAAGCTCTGGTTTCCAAAGCTACAGATTGACAATTTATACACTGTACAGTCATACAAATTAGTGATATGACAATGATACAGAGATACAGTATTATGGTCCACATCCGTATGTCGATGGGTCATGAACATCCAAGAGCTCGATGTCTTATTGGCTGATTCCTCTGGCTATTGTTCCCTGAGGTGTGGGTGATCTTTCCATATGTGGCCAGGTGACCTTCTTCAGGCTTCCGCCTCTAGACCTGTATAAACTTATTTATTTATGACATCTGTGGAGTTGCTATCTGGTGTATAAATAGTAATATTAGTTATAACTAGCATTCGCAATGTGCAAACGCTTCATTAATTCTACCGGAAACGCTCTTATGCGATTCCAAACAGAATAAGACCAAACTTGTAATTAACATGTTGGAAATGTTAATTACCTTCTTCACCACATTATATTTTATATTAACTGAAATAAATAGATTAATCTTATTTTCATGTTGTTGTTTGCTAAAGATTATTGTTCAATTGTGTACTTATCACATCACAACCGATATTAGTTTACAGAAACTGCTGATTATCACTTTGATTCAATTATTAAACTTTAATAGTATATTCAACACTTTCACTCCTTCAAGATTCTTTTGCACAATTATAATATAAAACTTAATTTTCTGCGATACCTGTCCCTCTTAATATCATCACATTGTCATTTTCTGGGGTCATCTTTGTTGATTGTTTACCAACACAGCAGGAACACATCTGAAACATAAACCAATTACTATAAAGATACCAACTATAATGATAAGGAGCTTACCTATACCAGTAATCAGTTCTTTTGCTCATTCCCATAAGCCTGAAAACCATTTTACAGGATTCAACCATGAGATTCATCCCTATTTCATATAAAAGGCATTGTGAGTCTTGCGAAATTCCAATTTTAACTTTAGAATCTCGTCCATTTTACGGTTATTTCTTTTGGGTCATCTGTATTATTAGTGATGTAAGTACAACACTTAACACTTAACTGGGTGGCTAACGTCACACAATATCCACCAGGAATGACAGTGAGATAATTTAGTGCCAATCTATATTGTACTAATTCCTTCTTATAAGCTTGCAGTTCACTACTCGCATATCTGAATGTTTCATCATACATCTCGGTAATATTATCAATTAGTTTAGCCAGATCCTGTATATATTTATAATTTAGGGTTCACCGAGTAATCTTGGTGGGGTCCAATGCAACCACGATCTGAAGCCCTGTGGATTCTGTAACAAAATTTGCAGCTAAAGGTTCTGCCCTTGGAATCATATTTATTTTGATTTTGTGTTCATACTCTGTGTGTACATAAGGAGGTGAGATTGTTCTGTGAATGTCAGTAATTTTGTCATGGGAAATAGTCATTATTTCAGGAACTACTCTTCCTAGAAAACATATTCATTTGGAAGTCTGAGATAAACATAAGCCCTTTGCTCACAAATGTAACATACATCATCTGGAAGGATATAAGGCACAAAACAGTCCGTTACAGTGTTGCGCATTGTCTTAGTAAAGTTGCCCATGACTAGTATTTCCACCTGTTTAAGGCAAGTCTCAGCTTGGATAATGCTTAAAGAGTAACCCAGAGGAACTTTTCCAACCAACACTTTCTTATGTCTGTTAACATAGTTTCATTTATGATACCCCTCAGCATGGCAAAGTTTTCGGCCATGCTAATCCAGTTTCAGCCACCACTTTACTTAATTTGTTCTTGATAGTACCATTTACCCTCTCTACTTTCCCACTGGATTGTGTCCTATAGGGAGTGTGTAACTTACTATCAATACCCAAGAGGTTGCACAAAAGCCGAAAGACATCCCCAGTAAAATGTGTACCCCATCACTTTTAATGATTTTTGTGGTACTAAACCTACAAACAAATTCCTGAACGATTTTCTTAGTGAAAACAGTACTATTAGAGACAGCTGAATAAGCCTCTACTCAGTTAGAGAAAACATCTATACACATTAATCCATACTTGAGATTCTTGCAGAGTGGTAATTGTATGAAGTCGATTTGTATGGCCTGGAAAGGTAGGAGAAATGTGGGATGGGTTTGTTGGTATCGCCCTTCCTGTATTTTTTCTCACACAAGTGAGACAAGACATTGCTTTCTTACTAGCCTGTGAAAAGACATAAGGTGCTCACCAATATGCTCTTACCAATTTGCACGTACCATCCTTACCCAGGTGAGTCTGCTGAGCTTGAAAGAAATGCCTTGTAAGCTACTGTCCTACCTTGTCCATATTACCAGAGTCCAGAGTACTCTTGGCCACATGTTTTCAACTTCTAGACAGCCTTATCCTGTACAGAATACGAATCCTGCATTTCTATTAATTTCTGTACACTGAGATCTTCAAAAGTCATTAATTTGCTTACATTTGTTTTTATGAGTGTGTCTGCTGCTCACTTAGCAGCCTCTTATGCTCTATAGTTACTAAGTGATGTGAGGTTCCTGTCGTATGTGTGTGCTTTACACTTGATAACGGCTATTTCCTTAGGAAGTTGCATAGCAGTCAGAAGTTCTTTTATGTGTTGTGAATACGCTACTGATGTTCCTGATGCTGTCATAAAATTACTAACACACCATAGAGACCCCTATATTCATGCATATTAAAGTAATTTCATCGTTTTCCAATAAGCATTGTCTATATGTGTGGTTCCAAAGCACAAGCAATTTATTTAGCATAAGCAAAAGTTTAGCAGTTCAATAAATTTCTACAGTACAGTCCTTCAGTCCAGAAGACTGTGGTCAGTGTGACTGTAGCTGATTTCAGGGAGCAGTATATATACACTTAGTGATACAGTGAAAAAAATACAGAGGATGTGCCTTGCATCTATAGGTCCAGGCTTCAGGAGGGTCCAGTGTAATGCAGGTCATTGGCCAGTTCAAACGAAAATATCCAAAGGTGGGGGTCAGCACTCCAGATGATGAAGACTTAGTGTTTCCATCAAGAAGTGGTTCAAACTGGTCTATTAGCATTACACAGACAGTATCATGCTAATCATTTGTGCCCTATCATCGTTTACTAGTGCACGCAATGTGCGATCCTTTCGGCGAATGAACCGGACAACTGCAGATCAATAGGGGATTACAATGATACCAAACATGACATGCGTCCCGCGACCTGAGCTTAAAATATCACTTAAGTGTACATATAACCTTATAATATATAACTAAAAATCAAATAACATCTTCTCATAAATGACTGTGGAATGGAACCATTATAAATAAAAAAATATATATAAATGAATGTGAAAGTGCGAGTGCATGCGTGCGTGCTTTATCGTGCAATTGCGCCAAGACACGTAATGCGTGGCATACTGATCGCAATCGCACAGTAAAACAATATTAATCAATATACTTTCTTTCATACAATTATACGACTTTGACATGCACTACCCCAAAAGTGTATATAGAGTCAGTGTACATATTAACTGATTTACACAGTTTCTGCTAACTCCCATGCTCTTCTCAATGGCACGAGTTCAGCTACTTGGGCTGAGTGTGGTGGGCCAAATGGTTCAGCTTCTATAATAACTTTGTCATCTACAACAGCATAACCAGTACATAATTCTCCTGAGTCTGTCTGTCTATGACAGCCATGTAAAACGTAAAATTTACATTTTATAAAGGGTTGTCATGTATGTCAGGTCTAGCAAAAAAGGTCTCATTCAAATATTCTTACAATCATATATATTTGTATATCAGCCAAATTATCATGGCACATATGTTAGCTATGTAGCTGCATTTAATGTGAGGTTAGCAGGTGCCATCAGTGCTAATGCCAATTTTGTAAATCTTGCTGAGGAAACATGAGTAATTTGGGCAGAATTTAGGGGAGCAGATACCACATTTGGTATATGGACAGTTGATTCTTGTGCCAGTACTACGTCCTCGCTCTTACTTACCAAAAGAGCAGCTGCTACTACACTCTTTAAACACGAATGGAGAGATCTTGCCACAGTGTCCAATTATGCACTGTAATATGTTACCGGTCGGCTAGTGTCACCATGTTTTTGTGTCAAGACTCCTGCAGCACAACCAGCAGCTTCAGTACAGTATAACTCAAAAGGTTTTTCATAATCTGGTATTCCCTGAGCAGGTGCTTTAGTCAGACTCTCTTTAAGATTGAGGAATACTTGTTCTGACTCCTCTGTATGTGAAACAAGGTAAGTTTTGGAGTATGAAAATAACTAATGCAATGGTGAAGCCAATATAGATAAAGCTGGTATCCAGTGTTTTTCAATATCCACACATTCCTAAGAAAGTATGAATCTGTTGCTAGTTTTGCAGCAGTGTCATGAGTTGTATAGCCTTAATCCTATCTGTTGTCAAATGTCTTAGCCCCAGGTGAGACAGTGCCCCAACAATCTGAACTTTGGCATGGCTGTAATTTAACCTTTGCAACCTCGTGTCCTGTTTTGAGAGATGAAGCAACAAGTGTTTAGATGAAATGTGAGTAAGAGTTCTAAGCTTGGACCATTTCGCGAGAGTGGGCCCTAATGTAGAGTGCGAAATCTTGGGTAATTTGGCTAGCCAGATTAATGTAGCACTAGAAGAGTCAAGATATGATGATTCGATCTCTACCCATTGTTTCCTTCCCTCCTGAGCTGACATCTCCAATATTCTGGTTAAGAATGCAGCATCATAGTATGAGGGTATGTGAGGAAGCTGGAGACCCCCCAAGTGTCTTCTTCTGAATAAAGTCTCGTGCTTGAATCTTGGGTGCCTCCTACTCCACACAAAGTCCCGCACCAGACGCTGGATGCCTTGAAACCAAAAGTCGGGTATTAAAATAGGTAATGTCTGTATGAGGTAGTGAAGTCGGGGTAGAACATTCATTTTTATAATGTTAACCCTACCTATCCATGTGAAATTCTTGCTCTGCCACTCTCTCAAGTCAGCCCGGAGATTCCCCAAAAGTGGTTTAAAGTTGAGGTCGTATAGGCGCGAGAGAGCGCTAGAAAGTACAACGCCTAAATATTTCAATTGGGAGGGATGCCAAATAAAAGGGGAGGCGCATTTTAAACCCTCCACCACGGAGGCCGGGGTATTAATGTTCAAAGCCACTGACTTGCCATAGTTGATTTTGAAGTTAGATAGTAAACCAAACCTTCGAAATTCTTTAACAAAGTTGGGTAGGGAAACAACCGGGTTGGTAATAACGGCCAAAAGGTCGTCCGCGAATAAGGCGAGTTTATGTTCTCTCTCACCCACCTGGACCCCAGATATATTTGGATTGGCCCTGATTGCTCTTGCCAACACCTCCATGCACAACACAAATATGAGTGGAGATAGCGGACACCCCTGCCTAGTGCCATTATTTATCATCACCGGTTCCGACAGATCGCCATTAATTTAATTCTAGCCTTGGGTTGTCGATAAAGTGCTAAGATTCTATGAAGTCCCAACGGGCCTAATCCAAGATGCTCCAGGAGCCCTCTCATAAACGGCTAACTCACACGGTCAAAGGCCTTTTCTGCATCTGTAGACAAGAGCATTGAAGCCGTTGTTGAGCATGAAGCTGTATAAATCAGATTTATCACCTTGGTGGTGTTGTCCCGTGCCTCTCGACCCGGTACAAAACCCACCTGATCCGAGTGAATCAGGTCTGGAAGTAGATATTTTAATCTATTTTCAATAAGTTTCGCGTACAGCTTAAGATCTACGTTCAACAAGGAAATGGGCCTGTAGCTTGCACATTAAGAGGGGTCCTTTCCTTCTTTGGGGATCACCGTTATATGGGCTTCCAAACTCTGTGGGGAGCAAGCGAAGTCACTGGAGATCGCATTAAAGGCCAACACCATCAGGGGTATCAATTCATTCTTAAAGGTCCTATAGTATGCAATGGAAAAGCCATCAGGGCGCGGACTTTTGCCCGAAGGTGTTGATTTAATTGCCTCCCCTCAGCTCCCCTTCAGTGAAAGGTTGTATCTCTATCTCAGCTTGAGAGAGTGGGGATTACAATGGACTTTGCTGTTCTACTAAGTGTTGACATAGTTCTGGTTGATCAAGGAGAGAAGACAGACATCTTCTGACAGCTCTCCAGCATTTCTAGAGCTCAACAAAGTTATATAGGAAGTGGAAGACCTGACTTGTATTTCATTATATATCATCTCACAACAATATGCCCCTGAAAAAAAGAGAAAATCCTCCTCTACTGGTGAAGTGACTCTAAAGAAATGTATACAAGTCTCAAGTAGTAAAGGTTGGTTTTCTAGCAAGCGATGTCTCACTTGGTTTCATGAGTATGCAAGTCCAGATGAAATTATCGGGCCCAGAAGTATGGAAATATTCTGTGAAGAAATTGGCATTGAACCAGAAGATTGAATTATGTTGGTTCTGACCGGGAAACTAGATGCTAGAAACAAACATTTTTCACAAAGGTGGAATGGCTAAAAGGGATGACCTGATTACAATCTGACATCACAGAGAAGTTACAGGGTAAATTCGATTATCTACGCTCTCAACTGAATGATGAACTCCGTCTGTTACAACTCTGTCTGTTGTTTGTACCTATCAGCACTGCCTCATACCACCAGAGGTGCTGCTGTTCTGTTCCTGAACTCTTCTACTTGCCTGAAGGAGTTAATCTCCTTGCATTATGCCTGATTAGAACTGCACCTGCCGCACTGCTTTAAGTACCTGCCTCTAGCTGTGCTCTGTGCAGTTCATCCGTTTGTTCCTGGCTGCTGCTAACCTGCTCCTGTGCTGTTTGGTATATACCTGCTGGACTGAATTTCTGTGTATGACCTCTGCCTGTACCTTGGACCTTGCCTGCTTGCCTGAGACCCCGAATTGTTTGCCTGTACCTTGGACCACGCTGTTTTGCCTGTTGCCCTGACCTTTTGGACAGACTTCTGGACCTCGCTAATTTGCTTGATCTCTGCCTGGCTATTTGGATTTGTTTGTCTGATCACTGCTTGATCCCTGGACTCCATCTGCTTTCCTGGACAGCCTTGTGCCTTCTGGACTGGGGTAAAACTTATAATACCTGTTTCTGCCATTTTTACTATACAGTCTCCTTAGGAACCTGTACTTATCAGAGGATCTGAGTTATCTTTGTTGGTGTATTTACCTGAATAAAGATACTTTGCTTTACACTTCTGTTGCTCTTCGTGAATGCACTGGGATTCATAACATGATGAACTGCCATACAATCTGGGCCTGCTGATTGCACACCCTCTGCCTTAGTTCTGGAATTCCTAGTGTTCTTGCATTGAACTCTGTGTTTGACTATTAGACATGTCTGTAAATCCACAATTACAAATGCTGCAAATGGACATTGTTCAGCTCCGTTACCAAATCATACAACTATCCACTTTACTCCGAAAACTGCTTAAAACTCTTCCTGCTGCTGTGATAAGTAGTTTCAACACTAATTTTGATTTTAAAGCAACAAACTCCTCTAATGAAAGCATGCAGACCGCAGAGAATCCTCACAGAACTTTTTCTGACATTGGTGCTGCATCTATGGTAATGCCAATGTTCCCTACCATTAGGGATTCTAAATGACCAAGCTACCTGCGTCCCTCTCACTGAGGAGGAATGATGGCGCAGAAGGATTGGTAAACTATGCCTCTACTGCGCCAGTGGCGAACATTTCTTACAAAACTGTCCGCTCCGCAGACCACAACATCCTATGGAGCAGCCTTCAGTGTGCTCCTCTCCAGATCCTGGATTGTTCTGCACCTCACCTCCTGTTGCTTTACTTCAGCCTAATCTGCCAGTTCCAGTTGCCGCCTGTCCTGCGGTGCCAGTTCCAGTTGCCATCTGTCCTGCGGTGCCAGTTCCATTTGCCGCCTGTCCCGCAGTGCCAGTTCCAGTTGCTGCCTGTCCTGCGGTGCCAGTTCCAGTTGCCGCCTGTCCTGCGGTGCCAGTTCCAGCTGCCGCCAGCACTGAGTCTCCGGCCATTGCCTCCTGTTCCGAGATGCCAGTCTCTGCCTTTAGCTCTGAGTCTCCTGCTGCTGTGTCCGGTCCTGAGTCCGCTGTGTCCGGTCCTGAGTCCGCTGTGTCCGGTCCTAAGTCTGCTGCCTCTACTCCCGAGTCTTCAGCCACTGCCTCTACTCCCGAGTCTTCAGCCACTGCCTCTTCTCCCGAGTCTTCAGCCCCAGAGGGGGCGCTGCCCTTACAGTCTGCTCCAGAGGGGGCGCTGCCCTTACAGTCTGCTCCAGAGGGGGCGCTGCCCTTACAGTCTGCTGCAGAGGGAGTGCTGCCCTTACAGTCTGCTCCAGAGGGGGCGCTGCCCTTACAGTCTGCTCCAGAAGGGGCGCTGCCCTTACAGTCTGCCTTAGAGAGAGCGCTGCCCTTCCAGCTCGTTCCAGAGAGGGCCCTGTCCCTCCAGTCCCCTCCCGAGTTACCTGTCCATGCGGTTCAGCCCAAGTTGCCTGTCCATGCGGTTCAGCCCGAGTTGCCTGTCCATGCGGTTCAGCCCGAGTTGCCACTCTATGCGGTTTAGCTCGAGTTGCCACTTGATGCTGTCTGCTCTGAGGCATCTCACAGTGCTGTCTGCTCTGAGGCATCTCACAGTGCTGTCTGCTCTGAGGCATCTCACAGTGCTATCCAGTCGGAGTGCTGTGCCCAGTCCGGGCTTCCCGTCAAGTGTTCCCAACTTGCCGTCCCAGCCGGGGACTCCTGCTCTGCCATCCCAGCCGGGGACTCCTGCTCTACTGCCCCAGCCGGGGACTCTCCAGAGACTGCTGCACAAGCTGGGAACTCTTCAGAGTCTGCTATTGAGCCTGAATGCCCAAAAGCTTCTTCAGAATCTTCAGTCCCTCCTCCAGCCTTCTTTGACGGAGACCTGAAACAATTTTGTTTAGTCCTTCAAGTTTGTATGAAGCAATTTGAAGAATTTCCAGCATATTTCTCTGTCCAATTTAACCAAGTTGGTACGATTATCATGAATTTCAGAGTGGAGCTGCAGACTTGGGCTTTTTCCCTTCTTAAATCTGATGATCCCATTACCCACAACACCATGGACTTTGTAAATGCTGTCTGTCAGAAATACTTTCCACCTCCCGTAATGTCACCTGATCGGGGTCTCTCTATGCCACCTCAGTCTCAACAAGCATCAACCTTGGTGACTGGCTTTTTGGGCATACCGCCATCTTCTAATAGAATAAAAGGTCCTTTCCCGACCCTTGGCTGGGACTCAGACTCTGAAAGTGAATTCGTTGAAGAGACAAGAGACTTAGTGGACGAACTTGCCAATTCTTCTTTTGCTTCTGAGGAAATGGGTCTTCTCTGTACTCCTTTGGAGAAGAGCCCAATTGGATCTTCAAGAAGATCCCATAAAAAGAAAAAAAAGAGGAGGAAGACCTGAAGGGAGCTTGTATGAAGCATCTGGAATCCGCTCCTTAAAGGGGGAGCTATGTTACAACTCTGTCTGTTGTTCGAACCTAGCAGCAGTGCCTCATACCACCAGAGGTGCTGCTGTTCTGTTCCTGAACTCTTCTACTTGCCTGAAGGAGTTAATCTCCTTGCATTATGCCTGATTACAACTGCACCTGTCGCACTGCTTTAAGTACCTGCCTCTAGCTGTGCTCTGTGCAGTTCATCCGTTTGTTCCTGGCTGCTGCTAACCTGCTCCTGTGCTGTTTGGTATATACCTGCTGGACTGAACTTCTGTGTATGACCCCTGCCTGTACCTTGGACCTTGCCTGCTTGCCTGAGACCCCAAATCGTTTGCCTGTACCTTGGACCACGCTGTTTTGCCTGTTGCCCTGACCTTTTGGACAGACTTCTGGACCTCGCTAATTTGCTTGATCTCTGCCTGGCTATTTGGATTTGTTTGTCTGATCACTGCTTGATCCCTGGACTCTGTCTGCTTTCCTGGACAGCCTTGTGCCTTCTGGACTGGGGTAAAACTTATAATACCTGTTCCTGACATTTTTACTATACAGTCTCCTTAGGAACTTGTTCTTATCAGTGGATCTGAGTTATCTTTGTTTGTGTATTTACCTGAATAAAGACACTTTGCTTTACACTTCTGTTGCTCTTCGTGAATGCACTGGGATTCATAACACCGTCTTTAAGAGTATTTACCAATATGGTTTTGAATTTGTAAGGGATAAAGACCAGGCAGTTCTGAATATCAAGACAGCAAAATCCATGTTGGCACTCTTTCTAAGATGCAAGTGACCCTTACTTTCTGCATTTTTTCAGTTTCTGGACAAATGGGGATACTGCTTTATGAGAAGAGATCAGTGAAATATGGTGTTAGAATTTATCCAGACTTTCCATTATGACCTCAACAACTATGATGAAAATGACTTCTGGCTCCTTGTCATTGATGATTTTGTGCAGTAGAATTAAATCCATGAGGTAATACAGCAAGATATATTCTGAAAACAAACATGAAGCTTCAGATGCCCTAACCTGAAGTGATTGAAGAATACATTCATCTTTGCTGAAGCTGTATACTTATTGTTACGATTCTTTTCAAAAACTAAATCCTTATAATTATAGCCACAGAGCCAGAAATGTGATACAAACATTAAACTGTTTATTACAGAAAAAACACAGTGCAGGTGAAAAATAAAGAGAGACCAGTAAATAAAAAGAGATCAGGCTTGATAAATCAACAGACTTCCGGGTATAGCAAAATTGCAGGTAAATGATAATGGGCCTGATTCGTTGATTCATTAGCGATCTTATCTGCTGTTTTTTGCACATAATACGAAAATCTTTTCTGTGTATGCACAGAAAAGGGAGTTCAGATGGAAAATCTGTTGCGTAAGCTAAGAATTTGTTAAGTTAATATGAAAATCCTTCTTAACTGCACTTAAGAAGTTCTCCCAACAATTAAGAAAAAAAGGGTTGAGAAAGGGAGGGGAATAGAAGGAGATTGAGTAGAGATCGTACTGACTTAAGAAGAGTAGGTGTTTACCTCCAGATCCGTTGGATAGATAAGAAGAAATTAGTTTTTCTTAACTTCTTGCTTAAACTTAAGGAAGCTCAGGGTCATGATTAAGTCTAAAACAGCTATAGCAGCAGTTCTGAATAACAACACTAAACTGTTCAAAAAAAATAGTTTGTTTAAAACACTCACAACTAAATATGTACAACATACATTTTAATACACTTCACTCAAAAAAAAAATATATATTTTTTTAATTTTATTTTATATTATTAGCAAACATTAATCATTGTACTCTTTTTTTAAAAACAACCATGGTGGATATATAGTTCATCATCATCATCATCATTATTTATATAGCGCCACTAGTAATAAATTGCAATGTAAAGTGGTTGATGTGTAATATCTAATAATTAGCCTATAGCTTTTTTGATATTTTAAAAAAAGAGCTAATAATACGCTAATAATAATACGAAAGGCATAACAGGTTAATTTGTTAAAATTGTGCGAACTTAAACCAAGCATACTCTTGCATAAGGGACACATAGGAAGTATATATAAACTCCACACAGATAATGCCGTGAATGAGGATTTGAACTCAGGTCCCCACTGTTGATAGGTGGATTGTCTAACCACTAAGCCAACATGCAAGTGAAAACAATACGTGCATGATATAGACTAGAACGAAAAGCTGAGCATGAACTTCTCTCATAACAAGCTTAACAAGCATAACAAGCTCATTTCTGTATAATAATAATAATATAATAATAATAATAATAATAATTTGAATCAAAATTGATTGTTATTTTTTTTCCTTCTGTTTTTTTTTTTTGCACTTAGTTTTTTTTTATTCTTTTACCTGTGGTTATTTTCTATTTGGAATCAATTTATTTGGAACAGCTGCTTCTCTGTGTTGTGGCTCAACACAAATTTCAACATGCAATAAAGGTAAATTCCACAAAATGGGTGAGAAATCGAACTCCTGGCCCTACTGATGAAAAGTGGATTGTCTAACCACTAAGGCAACGTGCTAATTGAGCATCACATACATTGTATAACACTTGAATGACAAGCACCATGTTTGAAAGTTCTATTAGGTAAAAATAAATGTGAGTACATAAAACTATAAACCAAGCTAAGAGTGCTCCTAAAAAACAGACAACACAAAACATGCACTACTGCCAACATGAAGGTTTAAGGATAAACAATAAAGAATTACACACACACATTATCTTGTTCTCTGACATGAAAAATGTGTCATCTGTAATTTTGAATTTTAAATACCCGTGGATTCGGATGTAACGGCTAATAATTCGAAATCATAAGTATGGGCGATACTCCAATCTATAGACAGAGCAAATGCTAAAATATATACTAGCGTACTCTTCTATAAGTGACACATTGAAGTAAATCCACAAAAACATGCAGTTATACAAATCTGTGATCCACACAGATACAGTCATGATTCTGGATTCAAACTCATGACCCTACTGTTGGTAGCTCATTTGCCTAACTAGTAAGGCATACCTCAGATTGAAACAAATATACAACACAACACAGGCAGTAGTGGCAACCTAAAGTGTTGCTGATTTGCAAGGTAAAATCTTCTAATATGGTTTATATCACACTTTTAAAATTCTCCAACATCCTAAAAATACAATTGTTGTTTGGTGATGAAAGTAAAGTCCTGTTTCATTTTTCAAAACATATACAAATGCATGCACCAGACCATTAGTACTTAAAAAAATGTTTACCATTGAAATCTGAAATTTTTAAAATCCATCTGTAAGGGCTGCCTCTGTCCCTGCTGTGATTATCAGATGTGACTTTTATAGCCATAGCACTTAGAAAAATAATTATGAAGCTTTATTGTTAGCAAGTAGGTTAAAATAGACCAAACTAAAGGCTTTCATTGATGTATTACCAGGCCTTAGCTGGAACATGTCCATCTCACCAGAAAAATATTCAGTAATTATGCAAAGTCTGTGTTAATCATATATCTGACTCACTATGTGAAATTTTTTTGTGCCCAGGTAAAGTACATAAACTAAGTTTTTTGTGTTTATTGATTGTAAGACACTTATTTGTCAATGTTTTCTAATGGAGATACCTTGAATTTGCTTTCATTTTGAGGATAAGTGAGAAACAGACACCATTTTAGTAAGTAGCTAAATGTTTCTAATTTATTTCAACAGACTTTATGACCTAGCTGTCAGCTGGAGCACAAAGGAGGTGTGGCAAAAATCATTTCATGGAGGAAGATCAACACATGAAGGAGTTGCCTTTTGCAGCATGTAAGTATTTATAGTTAGCAATGTTATTCCTTTTAGGTTATTGGAGGATCTGTGTTGCAGTTAAGGCATCAGAAATGGTAGATTTTGCAGCTTGAAAGTACAGGTGTGTACAAAGTACACACAGTCCAGTAATATTTTGCTTCAAAATGGCCTAAGGTTGATCACTTTTTCTCTATATTTTAAACAGATAAAGAAGACAGCCAATATGGGTTACAGCATGACCCACCTTGCAACACCTCTAACCAATGGGATAAAACCAACATGCATGTGTTTGCATTTGATATTTGTAATTTTTTTTTTTTACAAAGGAGTTTGTATTTTCAGTTTGTTTTTATTTTGTGTTTCATTTGATTACTGAAATTGTGTTTGTGTTTAAAAATACATTCTCTTGCAAATCTCTGCTGCTTTGGACACTGCTTAACACCCTCTTCTTCTACACTTGTCAAGGCACAGTTCTGTCCTGGACCACTTCCTACCTCTCTAACTGCTCCTGTAGTGTACCCACCTCTGCCACATTCTCCCTTTCACTCTCACTCTCTATTGAGGTCTCACAAAGCTCCTTTTCCCCTCCTAAATGTTGTATTGTACATCTTTTGTCTTGGGGTAGTAATTTGATAATTTGGCCTCCAATACCACCTCTACGCCGAGGACACCCAAATGTACATTGCTTTCCCTGACCTATTTCTTTCAGCACTATCTGTTTAAAATACTGTCTTTTTGTATTCGTCCCAGGGATGTCACAACGATAGTTAAAGCAAATCATGTTATATACAGAGCTTATTGTTGTTCTTCATGCTAGAGTCAACAACTGGCCTCCAATCTCACTCACTGTCAATAAAACCACTATACCCTCTGTGTTGACTAAAATTTAATTCCTCAATTTATTCCACTCCTCACTTAATTCCATTCCACAGTTTTCTACCATGATGACCATAATAATCATTTTTGGTGATTCAAGTAAACCCCACCTCCTGGCCACCACACAAAAGTGGATATATCTGCCCCCCTAAAGCATTAATCCTCTGCCTAGTACTGTGTTTAGCATACCATTAACCTTTTCCAACAATGTAAAGTTATGTAACACTTCATGCCTATGCTATGTCATGATCTGCCTACAGCGTATGCATTACATGCTGCTTTGCATGGCAGCTCCTGCCTTTTTGTCATTCTATTATTTGTATTTCTATTTTGTGTTCCAGCAGTACCTCTTTTCACCAGAGGTGCTGCTATTGTGCATTATTCTTGTGCTTAAGGAGTTAACCTGTATGTTCACTAATTATCTCATGCACCTGGGTGTGTCTCATTCCCCTTATATATACCTGTTCCTCCCAGCAGTCATAGGTCCAAGGATGGGCAGGTTATACCTTAGTAGCACTAGTACTACTAGGTGAGAAATATGCCATGGCTGCCACTTAGGAGACTATCAGAGACTGTTTCACTGAAATCTAATACTGTTGATTTGACCCAGCCAACTCTGTCTGCTGCTGAATCCGTGCCGCCAACACCTTGCTATAATACCATGCCAAATTTGCATTTAACTAACAACTGCAGTTTAACTAATGCCCGGTTCACAAGTGGGCCACGCCCCCATCTGACTGAAGTGGAGCAACAGCGCAGAATAACCAACAAACTGTGTCTCTACTGTGCCAGCAATGCACATTTCTTGCAGGACTGTCCTGTCCGTAGACCACGTCAGCTTATTGAACAATCTCCTGTTGTTTCCTCTCGGCACTCCAAATCTGTTTATGCTCCAGCATTCCTGTTCTCTGCGAAGAGACCCAATCTGCCAGCTCCAGCCGCCTGTCCTGAGGCACCTACTCCCTCTGTCTCCTGTGCCGAGGTGCCAGCCTCTGTCTCCCGTGCCGAGGTGCCAGCCTCTGTCTCCCTTGCCGAGGTGCCAGCCTCTGTCTCCCGTGCCGAGGTGCCAGCCTCTGTCTCCCGTGCCGAGGTGCCAGCCTCTGTCTCCCGTGCCGAGGTGCCAGCCTCTGTCTCCCGTGCCGAGGTGCCAGCCTCTGCATTCAGCTCTGAGGTCACATCATCTGCCTCCAGCTCTGAGGTCACATCATCTGCCTCCAGCTCTGAGGTCACATCATCTGCCTCCAGCTCTGAGGTCACATCATCTGCCTCCAGCTCTGAGGTCACATCATCTGCCTCCAGCTCTGAGGTCACATCATCTGCCTCCAGCTCTGAGGTCACATCATCTGCCTCCAGCTCTGAGGTCACATCATCTGCCTCCAGCTCTGAGGTCACATCATCTGCCTCCAGCTCTGAGGTCACATCAGCTGCCTCCAGCTCTGAGGTCACATCATCTGCCTCCAGCTCTGAGGTCAAATCATCTGCCTCCAGCTCTGAGGTCACATCATCTGCCTCCAGCTCTGAGGTCACATCATCTGCCTCCAGCTTGGAACCTGCTGTCACTGTGTCCGGTTTCGAGTCTCCTGCCACTGTGTCCGGTTCCGAGTCTCCTGCCACTGTGTCCGGTTCCGAGTCTCCTGCCACTGTGTCCGGTTCCGAGTCTCCTGCCACTGTGTCCGGTTCCGAGTCTCCTGCCACTGTGTCCGGTTCCGAGTCTCCTGCCACTGTGTCCGGTTCCGAGTCTCCTGCCACTGTGTCCGGTTCCGAGTCTCCTGCCACTGTGTCCAGTTCCGAGTCTCCTGCCACTGTGTCCAGTTCCGAGTCTCCTGCCACTGTGTCCAGTTCCGAGCCTCCTGCCACTGTGTCCAGTTCCGAGCCTCCTGCCACTGTGTCCAGTTCCGAGCCTCCTGCCACTGTGTCCAGTTCCGAGCCTCCTGCCACTGTGTCCAGTTCCGAGCCTCCTGCCACTGTGTCCAGTTCCGAGCCTCCTGCCACTGTGTCCAGTTCCGAGCCTCCTGCCACTGTGTCCAGTTCCGAGCCTCCTGCCACTGTGTCCAGTTCTGAGCCTCCTGCCACTGTGTCCAGTTCCGAGTCTCCTGCCACTGTGTCCAGTTCCGAGTCTTCAGCCGCTGTCTCTGTTCCTGAGCTCCAGTCTGCTCCAGAGGGGGCGCTGCCCTTCCAGTCTGCTCCAGAGGGGGCGCTGCCCTTCCAGTCTGCTCCAGAGGGGGCGCTGCCCTTCCAGTCTGCTCCAGAGGGGGCGCTGCCCTTCCAGTCTGCTCCACAGGGGGCGCTGCCCTTCCAGTCTGCTCCAGAGGGGGCGCTGCCCTTCCAGTCTGCTCCAGAGGGGGCGCTGCCCTTCCAGTCTGCTCCAGAGGGGGCGCTGCCCTTCCAGTCTGCTCCACAGGGGGCGCTGCCCTTCCAGTCTGCTCCACAGGGGGCGCTGCCCTTCCAGTCTGCTCCAGAGGGGGCGCTGCCCTTCCAGTCTGCTCCATAGGGAGCGCTGCCCTTACCGTCTGCTCCAGAGGGGGCGCTGCCCTTAAAGACTTCTCCAGAGGGGGTCCTGTCCCTCCAGTCTGCTCCAGAAGAGTTGCCAGTCCATGCGGTCCAGCCCGAGTTGCCAGTCCATGCAGTCCAGCCCGAGTTGCCAGTCCATGCGGTCCAGCCCGAGTTGCCAGTCCATGCGGACCAGCCCGAGTTGCCAGTCCATGCGGACCAGCCCGAGTTGCCAGTCCATGCGGTCCAGCCCGAGTTGCCAGTCCATGCGGTTCAGCCCGAGTTACCACTTGGTGCTGTCTGCCCTCAGGCTTCTCAAAGTGCTGTCTGCCCTCAGGCTTCTCAAAGTGCTGTCTGCCCTCAGGCTTCTCAAAGTGCTGTCTGCCCTCAGGCTTCTCAAAGTGCTGTCTGCCCTCAGGCTTCTCAAAGTGCTGGCAAGCCTGCCGCCCAGTCCGGGCCAGCTCCCAAGCCTGCCGCCCAGTCCGGGCCAGCTCCCAAGCCTGCCGCCCAGTCCGGGCCAGCTCCCAAGCCTGCCGCCCAGTCCGGGCCAGCTCCCAAGCCTGCCGCCCAGTCCGGGCCAGCTCCCAAGCCTGCCGCCCAGTCCGGGCCAGCTGCCAAGCCTTCCGCCCAGTCCGGACCAGCTGCCAAGCCTTCCGCCCAGTCCGGGCCAGCTGCCAAGCCTTCCGCCCAGTCCGGGCCTGCTGCCAAGCCAGCCGTCCAGTCCGGGCCAGCTGTCAAGCCTGCTGCCAAGTCCGAACCATCCGTTGCCGAGGGTGCCAAGTCTGAGCTGCCACCTACCTTTGAGGGGCACCTTTCTCAATTTAGTGCTCTACTGAGCTTTTGTGCTTCTTATTTCCCCTCGGTACCTAGCCTTGTCAGTGACCCAAAGAGGCAAGTTTTGTTTTTGTTAACACATTTTAGAGGAGAGGCTATGGAATGGGCAAACCCTTTTGTTGAGTCTGATCACCCCATTCTTTCTGACTTACAACTATTTGTCGAGGCAGTGATCAACAAGTTTTCACCAACACCTCCCGCTATGCCTTGTTACGGGGCCTCTGTATTGTCAGCAGGTCCACCCATCTCACCTGGCCTAGAGATTTCATTGTGCTCCACCCAATTGGTTCAAACTGCTGTTCCAGGGAATTCTCGCAAAAAAAAAAAGCGAAAGAAGAGAGCAAGGTCTACAGAGCTTGAACTGGCAGCTGGCATAGTCTCCTTTGCCCGTCCACCCATGGATGAGGACTTTTCTGCCGGGCCCCCAATTCTGGACTATGATTCCGATGAATTCAGACATTTTTGGTAATTGGGCGTCTGGAATCCGCCCTTAAGGGAGGGGGTACTGTCATGATCTGCCTACAGCGTATGCATTACATGCTGCTTTGCATGGCAGTTCCTGCCTTTTTGTCATTCTATTATTTGTATTTCTATTTTGTGTTCCAGCAGTACCTCTTTTCACCAGAGGAGCTGCTATTGAGCATTATTCTTGTGCTTAAGGAGTTAACCTGTATGTTCACTAATTATTTCATGCACCTGGGTGTGTCTCATTCCCCTTATATATACCTGTTCCTCCCAGCAGTCATTGCTGGTTATTGTTGTCCCATCCTGTGTTGTCCTTACCTGATGTCCAATCCTGATGTATCTTCCTGTTGTCCTTACCTGATTGTTTCTGGACATTCATGCTACTTTCTGCATCAGCTGGAACCTGGTATTTATCACTGCTCCTTATTACCTGTTGTTAACACCTCTCTGCAAATAAACACAGAGTGTTTTCACCTATCCATGACTCCTAGCTGTACTTCTGTTTGAGATCCGTGACATGCTAATCCCATCAAATGAGGTAAACAAAGTACACCCTTTTGAAGTAATATATGTTTGAACAATTAGCTAAGCATATTTTTTTTTTTTCAACAACTCAAAAAGACACCCAGGCTAGGGTTTAAATCCCACAATCCAAAGATTAATGCATGGCATTTTAAAATATAGAAGAAAAAAAAAAAAAAATTGTGTGTCTTTTGTAATTTAATTACAAGAAATGTGTTGAGGTTATTTTATCCAATTATGGATGGACAGTAATAACCTGCCTTAAAATTTTATTTACATTGGTCCCTTTGCATTACATCATAAATTATTTCAATTAATTCATTTATTAAAGGTGACTTTAGCCACTTTAACAATATTTTCACGTCAAACCACATGAAATCACACCAAAACTGCACCTGTACTAATTGAGTATTAGGTATAATTAACCAGGTACATAATGGCCATTATTGTCTCCACCCCCCTCCACATAGAGGTTTCCACCCATGTGCATTTATAAATATCTGCCTTCACTAAGCAGTGTGTGGCAAAATAATATAATCATAGGGAAACTTCACACTGGTGCAGTCTAGGTCCAAGGATGGGCAGGTTATACCTTAGTAGCACTAGTACTACTAGGTGAGAAATATGCCATGGCTGCATGGCCATGCTGTGACCTAGATGGACTGAGTTGGAAAGGAAAGCACTACCAATCTGACAATTTGAAACTTTGCTCAACCATTTCAAAAAGCAAGGGTGAATAAAATAAGTTATTTAAACAAAAAACAAAACAATGCTAATATATTCACATAGCCCACCCAAAGCATAAAACTAAACTATGTACAGTTATACTAGGACAAGTCCTAACCCTACTCAAAATCTTCCACAGATTCCCTAAAGCTTTTTTTAAAAAAAAATGTACTAGAAGTAATCTGAAGGACCAAACCATGCAACACTGCAAGTGGTGCAAATGAGTACTCTATTTTGTATATAAGTTATAGTATGTCTGTTTTGTCAAAATTCATGTAATGTTTCTGGCATTCACACCACACATTGTAAATTTAAAGCACACTACAATGCAACATGTTTTTGCTAAATTGCATAATGATTCATTTTTTCCCTTAATGAATTAGGCACATAAGGGCAGAAAAAAAACATGTACATACAACACAGATGCCAGGTCAATAAAACCTTTGCTTATTCTACGTTAAGAGGTACACACATATTTATGGACCCCGCAATAAGGAACAGACACCTCTAAATTTAAATGCCACAATTGAGCATCCATGCTTCTCACTATTCAAATTTCTAGTGTACTCTTATGTTACACACTTGTCCCTGAGCTTCAAACAATTTTGCCCCCCTTAATTAGGGATTTGCATTTACAATATACCTTGGAATTTGGTGGTATTGTTTTGTGGGGGGGATGCTTGTGTATGTATATGTTTACACTCACTAAAAAAATTGACAACAATAATAAATTGTTTTTGACTTTGCAAACACATTGCTGGGCCATTTGTATAGGAAACAGAAATTTAATTGTGCTTGGATATTAGTGTTCTAAGTTATGTTGACTAAGTGTACAGATTTAACAGTGTACTCACAAACAACATGTTAGCATTTTACATTAAGGCATAATATTTAAACTTTACTCTACAAACAAACTTTTATAATTGAAAGTCTAATTTTATTAGCTTTAGACTAAATAAAAAAAAAAAAAATTCCAATGAAAAAAACCCATATAAAAAAAACATTTAGTTTTCCTTTTTTTTGCCACGCTTACTTTTGGCTAAATGAGCCTGACTTTGAGTTACCCATGATGTTGAGGGCTTGGTGGAAGCATCAGCGCATTCTTGGTCAGCAGGGTGTAACCGACAGCATGATGAAGGGGCGGGGGGGGTATCCAGGGAAATAGGCATGTGGGTAGACAGTTGGGTAGGAAGGGTGTGCCGAGGGGTGTGCTGAGGGATGTGTGGGAGCCAGAGGAGGGCCAGCAGCCAGAAAAAGGGAAGGAACCAGAGAAGGCCCAGCAGCCAGAGAAAGGGATGGAGCCTGAGGAATGGAAAGGGGTGAAAGATTAGGATGAGGGTCTGGGGTTGAAAAGATAGCGTGTCTGTTCAGTGTTGCATTGGGTGAAGGAGTGTCATTTAGAGGAGGTTGTTGTGAAGTGTGCTCCTGCAGTAAGATTTGTGACAAGAGGTTGCACATATTTGTGAGGGTTGAATTTAAAGTGGTCATGTGGTGGTCAAACTTGTGCTCAATACGGGTGGGGGTAGTGGAGATATAACAAATGTGGGATTCCATGGTCTGAGCGGTGAATTGGAATTGCTGGGTTATGTGCAAAAGCGTCTGCTGCTCGAGAGTCGTGCATCCTCCCTCCGATGGTCCTTGACATTACGGGAAGCCATCCCCACTTGTATGTTATGCGCAGCCGCATCCCCATCCTCCTTCTCCTCCTCCTCCTCCTCCTCCCGCTCTGTAAAAATAAAAACAAACCTGATGTTCAGTTTTTCGAAAAAGAAACCTACAAGTTTCCTATTTTAAATAATGGCAATTATGATGCATCCATTTAGAGAACTATGACTTTAGGGAATGTAGCAACAAACATGCATTGGTATTCCAACATAACACTCAGGAAAATTAAGCATATTTTGTTTTTTAAGTATCAAAAAACCATAATTATGTTTATAGTTAGATTTTAACAACAGATTATTATTTGAGAATCAGTGTATAAATAAGAGTCCGTATAACGTGCTGCTTGAGCTGAGTATTATTGCAAGGTAGCATTAAGCCACATACTGATAGAGGTGCCACATGTTCCTAAATACAACAGAAACATTAACATACACATTTAGTATCAAGTCCAAATTTACCTAGGGGAGATAACAGTCAAGTTAGGGGTGTGTCACAGCAGGTATTAATTCGGCCCACCCCAACCAGACACTCCTCTGAAATACTAACACTAGCTCGCTCCTCCAGTCAGGGCCGCCGAGAGGGGGGGGGAGCGGGTACAGTTTACCCGGGCCCGGCCATGCCAGGGGGCCCGGGCCGGGCCCTCGCTGCTAATTAAATTTATTTATTTTTTTATTTTATTTTTCTCTCTTGCGCTTTTTTTTTTTTTAACTTTTTTTATTTTTTTTCCCGCGGGGGGGGGTGGTCTTGGGTTTCTTGGGAGCTGTAAGAAGAAATTAATTAAAAAAAAAAAAAATACTCACGTGATCGCGCGGCGCCGTGTCCCTCCTCTCCTCCATTCACACTGACTGCCGGGCGTGACGTCATCAAGTCACGCCTGTCAGTCAGTGACGAGCGCCGCAGCCAGCAGGAAGAAAGAAGACAGAAGAGGAGACAGAAGAGCAGAAAAGAAAAGAAAGAAGTTGACAAAAGGTAAGTAAAGAAACGGAGAGGCTAGGGGAGGAAAACAGGGAGGGACAGTACTATAAAGAAAGGGGACAGAGAAACAGAGGAGGAAAAAAAGGAGAGAGCCACAGAGTAATAAAAAAAAAGTGGGAGAGAGGAACAGAGGAGGAAAAAAGGAGAGAGCCACAGGGGAATAAAAAAAAAGTGGGAGAGAGGAACAGAGGAGGAAAAAAAGGAGAGCCACAGGGGAATAAAAAAAAATTGGGGAGAGAGGAACAGAGGAGGGAAAAAAAGTGGGAGAGAGGAACAGAGGAGGAAAAAAAGGAGAGAGCCACAGAGGAATAAAAAAAAATTGGGGAGAGGAACAGAGGAGGGAAAAAAAGTGGGAGAGAGGAACAGAGGAGGAAAAAAAAGTGGGAGAGAGGAACAGAGGAGGAAAAAAAAGTGGGAGAGAGGAACAGAGGAGGAAAAAAAAGTGGGAGAGAGGAACAGAGGAGGAAAAAAAGTGGGAGAGAGGAACAGAGGAATAAAAAAAGTGGGAGAGAGGCACAAAGTAAAAAAGAAGGGGGAAAAGCAGCATGGAGGTCGCAGTGTGAGCATAAGGGCAGCCTATGGATGTGTGAAAGCACCTTGCGCACCAGAAGCTGTTGGTCCACGCTGACACTTTCCCCTGCTTGCAGTAGCTAAATTGGGGCTGTGAATGGGCGAGTATGGCTGGGGACCCATCCACCCTCACTATCACCTCAGTGCCCCAAGGGTCAGATATTTTGTATTTGTCTTACCTATCCACTCTCGGCACCCCTGAGTCCAAATTCTATAAATAATTTTGTTGGCAAATCAATACGGTTTGGGCAAGAAAAAAGTGATGCAGGCAGTGGAGAGACAATTGCACATCTGTAAGATTGTGTTTGCAATCAGTGTAGTTGTGATGAAGGGGCACAGTAATGTGTGTGATGGCACAGGGGGCTTGTTGCAATGTAGTGTGTGTGAGGTAGGTGGCGGCTAATTAATGGGCGCTATTTTGTTTGTAGGGTGATGGTGAGGCAATTTAATAGTAGGGACTATTAATTTAAGATGGGGTGGTTTGGGGGCTATTGAATCTTGGGATGAGTTTAGGGAGAATGAGGTCTATTTATTAAATGTGACTATGAATTATTTAATGGCAGTGATGGTTGCGGGAAATAGGTATTGCTGGGGCTGTTTGCAGGAAGTGAAATAGGTTTATTTATTAAATGTGAATACTATTATTTTAATGTTGGGGCTGGAGGAAGGCCTAATTATTAATCGTGAGTGCTATTGATTTAAGGCCGGGGCTGGCTGTAATTTTCTAAATGTAGCCATTTTTTTTTCAAAATAGGTCCTTCAACATTCCTGGATCCGGACAAGCCACAACTAAAGAAACCAGCAGCCACAGGTGGAGAAAGTGAGAAGAACAGGTAGGAGAGAGCAGCACAGTGTGTGAAATGTTGTGATTCTAGTAGGGACAATACCAATTTTTGGTGAATGTTGTGCCCAATGTAAGGTGTAGGCCAAGACTGAACTGTTTGTGTACACACTGCATTGTTTGTATACTACACTGTGGAGGTAGATGTCCTGAAAGTCAGGAGTGCTTGAACATATGTGACGCTCCGGCGAATTGAGAGCCTAGTGGTTTTTATGTTAGCCACGCCCCAATGGCACGTTTGCCACGCCCCCAAATGCATGACCACACCTCCCAAAATTTTTGCACCGCCGTTTGGCTAGCCACGCCCCTGAATGTATGACCATACACATAAATTGCCCCAAAAAATTTTTGGGGCTTACTTGAATATGAGGGGGGCCCCATGAATTTGTTGTACCCGGGCCCTGAATTCTTCTTGGCAGCCCTGCCTCCAGTGGGTTAATTGTAGATCTTGTGGTGGGTCACCACCGGTTCTTTGAGTGTGCCTCCTTCCCTTAATGATTTTTTTTAAAAAAATTTGATTATAGTCAGCCCAGTTTTACAAATAAGATAAATATATTACTTTTAAAACATTAAAAAAAACAACAGCATGGAACATAACATTGTTAACTTGCAATTTGCACACATAAATCACACTCACACACACTGCTAAATGTGCCCTGGGTGGATAATTGTAAGAAAGGAATGTACATTTTTATGGCTACACTTTGACACCACAATGGACATTTCCTACCAGTCAGCCGACTTGTAGTGTATGTTTACACTAAACACAAATTTTTAGGGGATTTGAAAAGTAAATAATATTTACATTTCTGCACTTCATTGGACATCCTCCAACATGGAGTGATGGCGTTCACTTGTACTGTGATTTCTTCCCAGTGTCGCGTTTTATCTGAAGCGGATAGGCGTCTGGTGGTTCCATAGAATTTGTCTATTGCTATTTCCACAATAATTGCAATCTCTCTGTTGGAAAAATTATGACACCGCCTTGTTCATATAAATGCTTGTGCATTCCAATTATACACCTCTAACATTTACAACATGTCAAAGCGGCTTATCTTAAGTTAGAGAGAATCACCTTATTGCAAGCACTACACAAACTCTTTTTCACCTGTATTACATTGTACTCACCCTAATAATGACTTGGGGTGAGTACAAAAACTTATATATTGCCAAATCCAACATCACAAAACAGGAAAGGATTGAATAATCTATACAGCATCAGTAAAAAATTCCATGCAAGAAAATTTAAAGACATTACAGAAACAAGTGTGTGCAATTGCGACTAACGGTATACACTTCTCATATATACATACATAACAACCCTCACCCCCCTTTTGAGGACCAGATAATAATAAGAGCCAATCTGTCATTTTTCATTCCTATAGCTACTTAATCTGCATTGTTTAAGGGACAGAGTACTCACCAATATCCAACTCGGTGTCCTGAGCAGCAAATATACAAAAATATATTTGGGTCCACATTCTAAGGAGAGGGCAAAAGAGAGACAAGGATTATTGATAGTGATTATGAGATTTTACAGGTATTTTTTGGATAAAAGCTAATATCCATATACATTTCAATTATTCAAGCCAACAATGCTATAGTCTGCTTACTTCTGAGTTTTGTGGTGGAAACCCATTAGCAGAGTGTTACTATGAATGTGACATTTTTACCTGCATATAGAGAAAAACAAGACTAATGTGAAGTTACAAATACACTAACATTGTTTCTATGTAGAACAAGTTATTTTCCTATTACTAACCAGCTATGTAATATCTATTGAGACCTATCGAATAGTACTCACTGCAAAAATGTCTTCGAAGCCCCAAACAGACAAATGTCTCTGCAACAAATCATTTGAAAATAGCAAGACTGAAGGAACAGCACAGGTGCCTTAAAATAAACATTTAATTGTGAGTCCAGGTTTACATGCGTCATCCTAATTGCTAAGCACAGAGTACACGTCTCAATGCTTAGTCTCCACGCCCCCCCTTGCTAGTATACTATGGTTGAATGACAGGCAGATATTTTACACACAGGTGTAGAAAAGATCTGCGAGTGACGTGAGCCCGCCCACACGTGCTCTGAGAACCAATCACGGAGCAGGGTACTGGATTGTGATTGAGTGAAGGAGAAAATGCAATCCACCACATTTGCAAGACGGGAGATAAGGGTGCTGACCGAGGGCATGTGCATGCCGTCGGATTGCTATAACTTCAACGAGGTTAAGCTGCGAGCCTACCAAAGGGTCAGCAAGTATCTCTGGAAACGATTTAACCGCCGGCGTTCCAACGTGCAACTCCGGCACCGCTGGAGGCACCTACGGTGGCCCCAGCCCCAGCTCTTGGCTGAGCTTAGGGAGGACATTAAGAGATGTTAGTTCTCTATTATTCGCATACAATACTGTAATACACATACTTGGCTTACTTTTACAATTGATTTCAAAGTTTTCAAAACACATTGCCAACCCCAAATATAAATCTGCCTCCAGATTAGAAATGTAACTCCTCCTCCAATGCCACATACTTAGGGCCCTGTATCATAATTTTATGGTGGAACATTTATTTTCCTTAATGATTGAGACCCAAACTCCAGACCAATAAGGCATGTTTGGGATTCAAACTCCTGGCCCCAGTGCTGGGAGGCTGAAGTGCTAACCATTAAGCCTAAATGCTGACATGAATTACCAGACACTTAGAATATAACAGTGGCAGATGTAGTATATTGCAAATATAGTTGTACAGCATTTCCTGTAATACTCCTGCAAAATGTCTCCCTAATTTGTCACTATTTACATTATATATTTATTTATCCTGAAAAATACAATATTAATATATAACTTACATTTAGTTTTTAAATTGTCAGTTCAACATCACTATGTAAACTAAGGCAAATCCAAGATTTTGTACAGGACCTCTAAAAGTGTTGCATGTCTTGAATTTTGAAGGTTTGGGGTTTAAAACACTTCATTTTTTTCTGCTGCTAAATGCATGTTTCACAATGTCTATTCACATTAATATCTGACTACATGTATGTAACTATGAAACAGGGAGAACATTTTGCAAGAAAATAATGAATTATTATTTTATCATAAATAAATATTATATATTATTATCCAACAGGCCGTCAGCGGCGTGAGGTGGCGGTGGAGGAGCCTGAATAGGAAGAGGAGGTGGTGGAGGCAGTGAGGGTGATGCCTGAGGAGGAGCAGGAGGTGGTGATGGAGGCAGCAGGCCTGATGCCTGAGGAGGAGCAGGAGGTGGTGATGGAGGCAGCAGGCCTGATGCCTGAGGAGGAGGTGGTGGAGGCAGCGGGGCTGGTGCCTGAGAAGGAGGAGGAGGTGGTGGAGGGAGCGGGGCTGATGCCTGAGGAGGAGGAGGAGGAAGAGGAGGTGGTGAAGGCAGCGGGGCTGATGCCTGAGAAGGAGGAGGAGGTGGTAGAGGCAGCGATGGAGGAGTCAAAGGAGGAAGAGGAGGAGGTAGAGACATTTGTTTATGGTAAGTATTGCCATTAAACACTTTACATAATTTTCAAACATTTAACCATCCATTGTAGTTGTATTAAATCCCTGATTTCACACATGGTCAATTAAATTAGACGAACTTAAAAATGTCACAGGTTTCCATCATGATGGGCCTACAAAGTTTTAAAAAAAATATATACTCCCCCCTCCTTGCCTGACCATGACAAAAATGTGTGTGTATATATATATATCTGTAAACAAAAAGCCTTTGGCCTCTTGCTAGAAATGTAGTTTGCATCCCATTAGACATTGGTGTAATGTGAAAGTTATGTAACAGTGCACGTCTCTGCTAACTCCTGTGTTTTGGTAAAGTTCGGTAGACATACATTTTTTACATTTTTTTTTTTCACAGCTCCCGATTGCACCTCAATAAGGGCTCAAGACCCCCTTCTTTGGTAGAAATATCCGCCATAATCAGGAGACAAGCCCGGAAAATTGCTAATTATGATAAAAAAATGCAATCAAATTTAAGATTGTTAGGGATGGCGTTTATGGTTCTTTTTTTTTTCAAATTACACATATGTGTTTGTTTTCCCAAATTTTCTAATTAATATAATATAATCAAACAGGTTCATGTGTGTGTGTCTT
This sequence comes from Mixophyes fleayi, assembly GCF_038048845.1. Taxonomy (NCBI): domain Eukaryota; kingdom Metazoa; phylum Chordata; class Amphibia; order Anura; family Limnodynastidae; genus Mixophyes; species Mixophyes fleayi. The sequence continues at coordinate 148,083,014 of NC_134406.1, read as the reverse complement.
CATTAATATATTACAATTGCACAACATGTGGGTATTAGGACGATAAAGAATGGAGATTTCATTAAAAAAAATTACAAAATTTAAGGTAGATTGTTTCGTTACTACTGCATCATCATTTCCACATTTATATAGCACCACTAATTATGCCTCACTAAACAGAGAAGGCAATCTGTCCCAAAAGAGCTTACAATGTAACAGAGACAGACTTGGGTCAATTTGTTGTCAGCAAATGAAGCTACTAGTATGTGTTTGGATTGTGTGAGGAATGCTACACTAACATGGGGACAACAGTAATTCCACACAAATAAGGCAATGGGCAGGAATCAAACTCATGACACCAGCACTGGAAGTCAGAGGTGCTACACACTAAGCCACTGTGCAGACCCAGGAGATGATGAAAAACAGGTTGGCAGTTGATAATTGCATTACACAAAAAACAACCTGTACCCTCAACCAACAACCCCCCCCCCCCCCCCTCCAAAAGGTAGGCCATTCATAGTAATATCATACAGATAATGTGTCCTGGGGCCTGAGTCAATAAGGAAGGTATATGCCAAATGGCAAATCAAATTAACACCTTCCCAAAACCAACTTGCATTGAAGGGAGAGGTAAATGTTAAATATGAGGTTAGGTGAAAATTTGAAAAAGAGCATAGCATACCTCAACTTATAATGTCAGCGTGAACCCACACAAACATGGAAAAGAACATACAAAGTCAAAGTCCACACAGATAACGACATGGTTTGGAATTAAACTCATGACCCCAGTTCTGTAAGGCAGTAGTGCAAGCGACTAAACCTCTGTGTTGCTCCACTGTGGTCTGCATTGACTTTTGATAAACCTGAGTACAAAACATAACACATAGAAGCCGGAGATGGATAAAATACAAGGTTTCAAGACAATGAAACATTTTACTCCAAGAAAGTCCCCTCAAAATCAAGCCAACCCCCTCTGAGTCTTAGGACATTCATAGATATCAGCATGCACATAATAATGTGAATGTGACCTGTGGGGCATAATCCTTTTAAAAAATAAAACATTGTAATAAAGCAAAAATGCACCTTGCCCTAACAAAGTTGCATTTAAGTGGGAGATACATCTAAAATATGAGGACAGATTTATCATTGTGGTAGAGTGTGTAGTAGATCACGTTTGAATGACAGAGTAAAAATGAAACTAAAAAGTGTTTGTATGTTACATGAAAACAGACCATTACTTTCCTTATTAGCTAAATACTATCCTAATACTAGCCCTTGCAAAAACAAAACATAGGCTGCTTTAGTCAAAGTCCCTCTGGTGTTCCTTTTATTAATGAATAAGTGCCACAAGCTGCACACAGATGCTAAGGCCATGCTTGGTATTTGAACTCATAATGCCAGTATTGTGAGCCAGAAGTGCTAACCACTAAGGTAACCATACAGCTCTTAGCTGATATATATATTTTTGGGTAATAAGGAAGAGTACTATTATCTAGCTCTTACATCTGTTAAAGATGCTGTATTGTTGTACTTCTCGCTCTAGTCTATAGAAGAGTGGAAGAGTACGCTATTTTGTAATGTTAATGATAAACATTTTTGGAATGCACTACTGTTTATTTTATTGTGCATATTTATTTATGCTAGCAAAATATTATGAGATGAATTTGCATCCACCTTCTTACTTCTAATCAAACTCTTTACACAATCTCTCATGTAGATGAATAAAAAGGGTGTTATTTTAGCTCATTAAAAAAAAAAAAGTAATTTGTCCAAGGTTATATAAACATGTAAGTGTTAAAACAAATAATTAGGTTACAACTGTCCTGCATAATTCACTATGATTGTGTTTTTACGTGTGTAAACAAAATCTTCACACCTCCCGCATTTTGTTATGTAACACCACATTCTTATTTTTAAATAAGAAGCAGATGTTAAGAAGTGGATCTTAAGATGAACTAATTGCTTAAGATCCGTTGCATCTTATTTTCAGTTGTGTAAGAGACTTAAGGTGCCGTGTCTTTGAACTTTCCGCTCCTTGTTGAATTTCAAATTTCTTATCCCCCGTTTGTACTTAAAATACTCATCTCAACTTCTGCACAAGATAAGATCAGTAATGAATCAGGGCCCCGGAGAGAAGCACAGACGAGCTGTGCATTAACCCCTATAAGTGTGGGGGGAAGTTCACTAGAAACTAATCCCCCTCCACCCCCCTCCCTCGATGTAGAAAATGTAGATTCAGGCAGTGATTTGAATGAGCGACCTCATGTTGTGTGCAACACTGATGAGCACAGAAGTGACACTTTCAAAGCAGAACAAAACACTGATCCCAGTTTATCGACAGTGGGGGGAGGTTCAGTCAGTCCTGTCTTGAAGGTGAAGAAGAGAGAGAAAAATGTCAGGGCCGGACTGGCCATCTGGCACTTCTGGCATTTGCCAGAAGGGCTGATGGCTTTGTGGGCCGGTCTGGTACCCTGCTCAGCGATCATGTCAGTATTTGTATACTCACATGATCGCGGCACCACAGCCCCCCGCCCTCACTCAAATGTTTTTAAGTCTTTTCTTTTTTCTATTTGCAAAGGGGGGCGGGCGGCTCCGATGCCGCGATCATGTGAGTATTCAAATACTCACATGATCGTGGCGGAAGCATCCACCCCCCCCCCCTTTGTTTGCACTGAATGTCGGGCGTGACGTCATCACGTCAAGCCCGTCATTCAGTGAGGAGCGGCGCCCGGAAGAAAGAAGAAAAGAGAGAAGAAAGAAAAGAGAAGAAATACAGAGGTAAGTAAAAGAGAGTAGAAGCGAAGAGAGGCACACGGGAATACAGGGATTAGTATTCTATTGGGAGGTGGCAGACTGTTTTATCTCATCCTCCATAGGTATCAGCCTAATATCTACACCTGTCCATAGGGTCACATAATAAGAATCCACTACCCGTCATTAATTATCTGACTTTCCAGAGTCATTGGGCATCTCTGCAAGACATTCAGCATAGATTCCCATCCTTTACACCTCTGCTTCTGGTTAACCTGTAGCAACCATATTGTCCGAGCTCTCCTATCATGAGGAAGGGAGTGAAAGATTAATAGGACCATTGACTGCAAATTGTGCTAGCGAGGCATTTATCTCCTAACTTACCCCTATTACCCCTGATATATACATCAGATAAGCTAATGATATTTTTTGTACCATACTATACCCTGACTCATATATTAATAGAGAGGACGGCGCGTACTAGCAGCTACTGCTAGTCTTAACAGTTCAGTAATATTTTTGTCTGGTTTACATTTTCATTTACATCTTTTAATATTTCCCTGCTCTACTAAGTATCACTATCATAATTTTTAATGCATACTAATAAAGTTTGAATATGTTTTATACTTATTACATCCTATGAGTGCCCCAAGTTAGACACATCAACTCTTGTTAATTTAGATATAATAGATAGAATCAAAAATTCCCCAACTCTACCTTAAACTCTAACTCCTTTGAAAATTCCCTGTATTGCAAAACTAGTGCCGCCATCACAGCACCTAGGTTAATACCTCTTTCTACTTTTTCATGCTCTCCCGTGCAATGAACCTCGCACCTTCCCTCTCTACTTTTGTTTCCTTATGCCCTCCCCTTTCTTTTTACTTATTATTATAAATATCATTCATGGATCATTTTTCAATTGTCCTTATTTAAAAAAAAAAAAAAAAAAAAAAGAATCTATTACCCATGTTTAAAAAACTCTCATGAAGCCCTGTTACGCACTGATCAGAAATTCTCGGGTATGTTGATAGAAAAGCCACAGGGCAATACAGGGAGAAAAGCCACAGGAGAATACAGCGAGAAAAGCCACAGGTGAATACAGGGAGAAAAGCCACAGTTGAATCCAGGGAGAAAAGGCACAGGGGAATAAAGGGAGAAAAGCCACAGGGCAATACAGGGAGAAAAGCCACAGGAGAATACAGCGAGAAAAGCCACAGGTGAATACAGGGAGAAAAGCCACAGTTGAATACAGGGAGAAAAGGCACAGGGGAATCCAGGGAGAAAAGGCACAGGGGAATAAAGGGAGAAAAGGCACAGGGGAATACAGGGAGAAAAGCCACAGGGGAATACAGGGAGAAAAGCCACAGGGGAATACAGGGAGAAAAGCCACAGGGGAATACAGGGAGAAAAGTCACAGGGGAATACAGGGAGAAAAGGCACCGGGGAATACAGGGAGAAAAGGCACAGGGGAATCCAGGGAGAAAAGGCACAGGGGAATAAAGGGAGAAAAGGCACAGGGGAATAAAGGGAGAAAAGGCACAGGGGAATCTAGGGAGAAAAGGCACAGGGGAATACAGGGAGAAAAGGCACAGGGGAATAAAGGGAGAAACGCCACAGGGGGATACAGGGAGAAAAGGCACAGGGAGATACAGAGAGAAAAGGCACAGGGGAATGAAGAAAGGGGGGGTAAAAGGGACTGGGTGATGAAGAAAGGCGGGGAGATAAAAGGCACAGGAGGATGAAGAGGGGCAAAAGCAGCATGGCAAATGTGATGAAGGGGGTAAAAATAGCATGGAGGGCGCAGTGCGATCATAAGGGGGCGCAGTGTGGTGGTGATGAAGGGGCTATTTGCAGGGAGGGAAATATTTTTATTTATTAGATGTGAATACTATTATTTTGATGTTGGGGCTGTAGTGAGGCCTAATTTTAAAACGTGGGTGCTATATTGATCTAACAGTGGTGCTGCTTGGAGTTTTCTAAATTTCATGTACCCATTTTCTTTCCAAATAGGGCCCCCAATATTCCAGGATCCAGACAAGCAGCAACTGATCTAAAGACACCAGCAGCCACAAGTCAGGTAGGAGAGAGCAGGACAGTCTGCCAACTGTCCTGAATTTGGTGGGTGACTGTATTGCTTAGTCAGGATTTGGTCTGACTGCAAGGACAGTTGGGAGGTATGTCCTGCTTCACATTGTACTGCTTGTAAAGGCAGAGCTGTGTGCACCTAACAGTAGTGCTCACAGTATTGCCTGTGTATTTGTTGAAAATGTGTCTAGTAACTATATTACATATAAGAGCCCCCCCGAGCCTTAATCCAGCTCTGGTTAGCAGGAGGAATCTGATAGTTGCTCCCAGTCCCCGGACAGGACACAGCCTGCAGAGCAAGCCGAGGAGCTCTAAATCTCATGAGATTTAATAATCTTGTGAGACTCAGAGCTTCCCTGCTTACTCTACAGGAAGTTCCCATCCTGATGTATGTCAGAAGCGTAGATAAGTACAGTGGACTAGGGTGTTGTAATGTGTTTCTGGGGTGGGGGGTGGCGTGATGTGGGTGGGGAGGGCCAGATAAATGTAATGTTTTATTATAATGTATATATCAATGCCCCATGTAGACCACGCCTCCAACATAATGTGGCCACGCCCTTTGCACCACCGCCGCTGCGCAGCATCACCAACAGAGGTGGGCCTGTATGCTTCAAATGTCAGGGCTGATTTTTAGTCTCAGTCCGGCCATGACGAGTATGCATACAGATGTAATTGCTGACAGGCAGCTAGTTGTACCTCAAACCTATAGGGAAGGGTTGCTGAAAGTAGCCCATGAGATACCCCTAGCAGGACATTTGGATGTTGCCAGAACTAAAGCTCATTTGTTAAATCATTTTTATTGGCCTAGCATGCTGACTGACATACCCAAGTATTATCGTTCATGCCATGCGTGCCAGATGGTTGGGAAGTCTGGTGATTCCCAGCCCATCATATCAGAACCCTTTGAACGGGTTCCTGTGGATATTGTGGATCCTCTAGCCATTCCCAGTAGCTCAGGGAAAGAGTACATTCTGACTGTAGTGAATTATGCTACTAGGTACCCAGAAGCAGTAGCTATTTCCTCCGTTCGCTCAGATAAAGTAGCATGTAATAAATATCTTCTTCAGGGTGGGTTTCCCAAAATAAATGTTAACTGATCAAGGTACCCAGTTAATGTCTAACCTCATGCAGAGGCTTTGGGAAAAAATACAGTTGAATTATTTAATTACTTCCTCGTATCACCCACAGGCCAATGGGCTATGCGAATGGCTTAATAGCACCCTAAAACAAATGCTCAGGACTTTTGAAGAGTCGCAAGGAAGAGACTGGGAGAGGTTCCTGCCACACCTCCTCTTTGCATATCACGAGGTACTGCAGGAATCCACTGGCTTCTCTCCTGTATGGGTGCTGGGTGCGCTGCCCGTTAGATTTGATTAGGGAAGAGTGGGAAGGCAAATTGATCATCCCAGAAACGTCACAGGTACACTATGTAGTGTAGTTCAAGGAAAAAATTGCAGTTCTTAATAGGGATGGCACACAGCAAACTGAATGCTTTGCAGGCAAAACAGAAGCTGTGGTATGAACGCAATGCGCGAGGACGTATATTTGAGGTGGGGCAAAAGGTTCTGGTTCTGAACCCTAACCGGCAGAACAAGTTCCAGGCTCAGACTACGTAGCAGATGACCTTATAACTGTTTTCTCCAGGGTGAGGTTGCCAAAAGAAATGTTAACTGATCAAGGTACCCAGTTCATGTCTAACCTCATGCAGATTCTTTGTAAAAAGATGCAGGTGAATCATTTAATTACTTCCACGTATCACCCGCATGCCAACGGCTGTGGGAACGCCTGAATAGCACCCTAGAACAAATGCTTAGGACTTTTGTTGAGTTGCAGGGAAAAGACTGGGAGAGGTTCCTGCCGTATCTCCTCTTTGCATACCGCGAGGTACCGCAGGAATCCACTGGATTCTCACCCTTTAAACTCCTGTACGGGTGTCGGGTGCGCAGCCCGTTAGATTTGATTAGGGAAGAGTGGGGAGGGAAGTTGATCACTCCAGGGACGTCAGTAGTACACTATTTAGTGTGGTTCAGGGAAAAATTGCAGTCCCTAATGGGGATGTCACAGAGCAAGCTGAAAGTTGCGCAAGCAAAGCAGAAGCTGTGGTATGACCACAATGCGAGAGAACACACATTTGAGGTGGGGCAAAAGGTTCTGGTTCTGATCCCTATGCACCAGAACAAGTTGCAGGTTGCCTGGGAGGGCCGCTACACCATAGTACAGTGTATTAATGATATCAATTATGTAGTGACAAAAGATGAGGGTCAAAAGATGCAGAAGATATCACATCAACATGCTCAAAGCTTATCATGACAGGGAAGCTTGTGTATTAACTGTGTGTAGCTTGCCTAAGAGCGATCAAGAGCCGGACCCCTTGGTAGATTTAGCAGCTGCTGCCAAAGAGGCAGGGTCCCTAGCAGAAGCCCACTGCAGTGAAGAGCTGTTTGACTCTAAGCTAGAGCAGTTATCTGACATGCTATGGCCCTATCAGTCCCATTTTACAGGGAAACCTGGAAAAACACACTTGGTCACACATCATGTAAACACAAGCAACCAGACCCCCCTCAGACAGCCAGCATATCGTACTTCCCTAGAAGTGCTAGAAGCAATGAAAATGGAAATAGCTGAGATGTTGCAGCTAGAGGTAATTCAAAACTCACAGTTCTTGGGCTGTCCCAGTGGTACTGGTTCCAAAGAAATGTGGGGGCACCCGGTTCTGTGTAAACTATAGGGGGTTGAATGACAACACAGTGTTTAATGCTTATCCTATGCCTAGGATAGATGAACTACTAGATCAGCTTGCCCAGGCACACTATATCACCATCATGGATCTCAGTAGACGGTACTGGCAGATCCTATTGTCACCCGAGGCACGTGAACGCTCCGCATTTATCACCCCATTTGGGCTGTTAGAGTTGTTGGTCATGCCCTTTAGAATGAAAGATGCCCTTGCGTCCTTCCAGCACCTGGTCAATGACCTGCTAGAGGGCCAGGAGGGACATGCAGTTGCCTACCTGAATGACATTGCAGTGTTCAGACAGACCTGGGAGGAACACCTGATCCATCTGAATAGTGTGTTAGGACGAATTACTGAGGCAAGTCTGACTATCAAGTGAGAGAAATGCTAGCTTGGCATGCATGAAGTGCAGTACTTGGGGCACCGTGTAGGGGGAGGTACCCTCTGACCCAGAGCCAGGCATGGTAGGGGCTATCACTGAATGGCCAACCCCTATCACGAAAAAGCAGGCCATGTCTTTCTTAGGTACAGCTGGGTATTATTGAAAGTTTGTGCCCCATTATAGCACCTGACAGGCGCCGTCCCCGCTGATCGCTGACAGCCGGGGGCGAACGCCCGGCTTCCACCGAGCGGTCTGTTGCTCAGCAACAGATCCGCTGCGGCTTCCAGATCTCGGCTGTCGGGAGCATGCGCCCTGCCCCTGTCCCGTTGCTAGGCAATGGGACGCTATTACTCTCCTCGGCCGCCGCTCCCCGGAAGCTCTCCTATCAGGTCTCCCTCTGGCTATTTAAACCTGACTCTGGTGCCATTAGGGTGCCAGAGTAACAGGTTCTCTCCTGGTGTTCCTGGTTTCCATACTTCTGAAGTGTTCCTCGTGTTCCAGTCTCCTCGTTGTGACCCGGCTCGTTAGACCATTCCTCTTTTCTGTGTGACCCATTCTGCTCCATGACCTCGGCTTGTTTGACCATTCTCTGGATTTTTCCTGGTACCTTGCATTCCCGATTTGGCTTGACTCGGACCGTATGACCCTTCTACACTACAACGGCAACTGGCTAGCAGGACCGCGACCTGCGTACCCTGTGCAGCAAAGTCCAAACCTCCTTGCGGGGGTCCCTGGCGAATACCAGGTGTACGTTAGACTCCGCACCTGTTAGTTCAGTAGCGCCAATACCGGTTAGTGCCCTGCTCTCGTTCTCCTCAAGAGGCCACGGCCTGACAGCACCCTAGACAAACCTCAGACTGACTTAGCAAAAAAGAAATTATGACATGGGGTTAATTGGATAGAGGATTGTGAAAATGCATTTACAGCTGTGAAATCTGCTCTAGCCCAGTCCCTTATGCTACAGGCCCCAGATTTCAAATGGAGGTTTATAGTACAGACCAACATGTCTAGCTATGCTCTAGGAGCTGTCCTTAGCCAGGTGACAGCGCAGGGGCAGGAGCACCCTATAATTTTCCTAAGTAAGAAACTACTCCCCCGGGAGGTGGTGTATGCTACCATGGAACGAGAGTGTCTAGCCATCATTTGGGTGCTGCAAAAGCTACAGCCTTACCTGTATGGACAGGATTTCACCTTTATTACAGACCATAATCCTCTAAGCTGGCTAAATAGAGTTTCTGGGGATAATGGTAAGCTTTTAAAATGAAGTTTAATTTTGCAGCAATATAACTTCACCATTCAGCACAGACGGCTTCTTGCGCCAAGGGGTTGAAGTGGTGAATGGGCAGGAGAGACAGTAACAGGTCACAGTTCTCCATGTCCTAGGTTTAGGGGGAGGTGTGATGATTATGTAGTATATCTAATGGCTGATTGTTATTTTCTGTTGAATTCATGTATGACAATGTGAATATTTTATGTAACCTCTCAAAGTATGCTTTGCTGACCTAAGTGACCTGTGCAATTGACCAAGAGTTTTTTGAAACGAGCCAGTCCCAGGGAGATAAGCATCTCGAAGGAGTTTGAAGCCCTAAAGTTGTAAACCATCTAGCCACTCAAGCAGAGCAGAGGTGAGAGATTCTCTGAGGTGCCAACATATGTCTTAGTGATAGATAACTAACTTCGGAAAGTTTGGTGTCATTTTGGGAATCAATCTGACCTAACTGAAAATGTAATTCCTAAGGTGGGGGGTGAAGAGCCTGTAAGAAGTGTTTAAAATCTTCTGCTTTAGACATTGCAGAGTGCATTTCCATGAGAGGCTCTATCAAGACAGAAATGTCCCATATTTCTCAGTGTGTGTTCCCTCACACACACTCCAAGGGATAAATGCAGCAAAGTCCAATTTTTCAGCGTTTTAAAATCACGGCACATCGCTGGTAACAACCCGCGTATTTAGTCCCAAAGTTGCCAGATGTACTAAACTGTAATTATCACTCTGTTCTTAAAAATCGGGGGTTATTTCTGGCGATTTGCTGCGATGTCAGACACTTCCTTGTTTAGCTAACTCTCCTTTGTTTCCTGTGTGATTATTAAACACATCACTGTTATACTGTTCTGTCTATACAGCTGGAAGTTTGGCAGTGGTCAAATGTGTAGAAATAGATAAAAGTTTTTTTTTAAAAAAAAAGCGTGTGGTCCCCCTCGCCCTGCCACTATTAACCCTAGTGCTGCCAGCCTACAGCTAGTTACATGAAAGTCGTGGGGTCCCCCCAATTTTCACATTACCAGCACTAGGCAAAGCAGCCGGGGTGGGTGGCACTATAGCAGAGGGACACGCGGCACAGGTACTCCTGCCTTAATGACAAAGCAACCCCAGGCTGTTCAGCACTGGGCTGAATTTCGTAGGAAGTTGGGTCTGCCGAAAAAAACAAGCGGGCCCCCTCCTCTAGGGACACCCAGTGCTGAAAGCAATAGGGCTTTTCCTACACCTCTACATGGGTGTAGGGTAACAATGGTGAAAGTTAATTTAAAAAAATAAATGGACGCCATTTTCTTTGTGGAACTACAAGTCCCAGCAAGCCTGGGCTGCCATAAACAGTGTGGGCATGCTGATACTTGTATAACTACAAGCACCAGCATACCCATGGCAGCCAGGGCATGCTGGTACTTGGAGAACCACAAGTGCCAACATGCCCTGACAACCATGGCTGGCTGAGACCTGTATTTCCACAAAACAAAATGTTAAAAAGAACACCACTCCCTGTTTTAAACCACCAAATTTTAATAAAAATAATAAAACCCCAATAAAAACAATACACACCCTCATTCATACCACATAAATGTATTAAAAATAAGAAAACCCCAAAATACTCACCAATCAGATTTCTTCTTCTTTCGTCAGCAGCTTTTAATCCAAAAATGCTTGAACCATGTCCCAAATAAATTTGTAATTCCAAAGTCCAGGCTTGAACCATGTCCCAAATAAATTTGTAATTCCAAAAGTCCAACTTGAAATGTCTCAAATAATTTGTAATTCCAAAGTCCCTGCTTGAAAATATCTTCTGTTCTTCTTTGCCAAAAAGGCCCCCTTGTTGCTAACAGTTTTATTTTCTTCAGCCCAGGAGGTGCCCCAGATTTGTAATCCAAATCCGGAACATGCTTGAAGAAAATAATAAACTCAGTTTACAGATGGCGCAACTTCTGCTTGTACAGTGTAGAAGCAGACCAACTCTACTGAATAGAATCCAGCCACGAGGTCTATTTATACTCTATGGGGAATCCCCATGACAGCATGGAAAATCCCTCTCCCTCCATTACTCTGTATTAATATAATTACCTTTTCTTCTTTCCTCTTCTTGTCTGGTGGTAGTCATATTAATGACTACCACTATACCGACATCAATTACACCTACGAAAAAATTCAGATTTCAAGAATATCTACAAAAAGAAAATAATGACTTACAATAAAAATGACAGTGCAAATAGCCGATATCCTTACGCTACATACCAATTGCTGTGAATTTCAGCACTTTAAATTGACGTCACTGTTCATAGCCACAGTCTCTGTATTTAAAGCGCCAATGCCTGGACCCAATGACTTTTAGGGTTAGGCCTTGGCGCTTTAAATACAGAGATATCACTGCGACTATGAACAGTGACATCAATTTAAAGTGCTGGAATTCACAGCAATCGGTATGTTGTACTGTGGATTTTCTCTCCATAACAGTCATTCTAGAACAAAAAAGTACCTGCTCGTTTATGTGCTCAAGAGCATTTAAAGTTGCAAGTCCACTTCACAGTCTTTGGAATCACCCCCACAAAGATATTCTGACCCTAGCTTTGCTGGCTGGAGAAAAAAATGGGAAAGGTACACGGTGGGAACAGCAAAAATGTCACACCAGAGTACAAACTATTACCACTTTAGGAGCACCCCCATTTTTCATTTAAACATTTCACTTTTCCATTAAAACATTTCTCCGATCAGCCTCTTTATAGCTTAATTTAAGCATAAGAGTAATCTGACATTGGTTCTTTATGTATTTGAAGTTTTTTCTTATATTAGTCAACGTGCACCTACAGATGCACTTCTAATCAGAAGTGCAAATGGAAGATAAAAACTGCGTCCCACTATAAGTATGAGAGCCAACCTGTGGAACATACAAGGACTTTTGTGGATTATAAATTATCTTAAATAGTCCCTATCCATAATGGTGTTAAAGTTGCACTCACTTTTTAACTTAATACTGCAAACCCTTTGTTTATGTCCGTACTGGAAGTCAGCAGGCATGACATACTGACAAATTATTCTGTTCAGGAGAGAACCAAAGCTGTTAAGTATCAATGTTTATAGTTATAAGTTGTTTTTTTTCTTTTAAAAAAAAGTAAAACCCTAGAAAGAATTTGACAGTGACAAACAAATAAGAGCCCTGGTATTAAAATGAGTTTTCAATTAAAGCAGAGGTGAAAAACTTTGGAGAACATGCCTCAAATATTTAATAATGTTTATAACAACAACTGTAGCAACAATAAAACAGACAATATATGGAGAAGGACAATAAAATAATAGTGTTTCGACAAAAGTGTTGTTTATTTTAATGTTACTATAAACAGAGCATTCTCAAGCATCTAATTAAAAATAATCTTATTTTCTTTTTAAAATATTCTCTGGACATACTATTGGAATAATACACACTGGCATGACCAGTGGTGGCATTGCAAGTTTGAACACTAGTGGGTCAGGATCGACCGTCTACGCCACCCTTTCTGTTGTTGCTGGGAACCGGCTGGGCTTACTTTGTCACGGCTCCCTTTTGTTATCCCAAATGCGCCCTCTCATCGCAGTAGGAGGGGCTTATAAGTGCTGCCACCACTGGACTCCTTTACCGGCATCCAGAACCTGGTTTCTTCTGGATTACTGACGCTGCTAATGTACCCTGTTACTGGTGCACCTGGGCTGGTACTCCTGGCCTCTTCCTATAGATCAGGGTTGCTGTGGATAGATTCCTCCTAGCCTATTGCACTGGCCAGAGCTGCTGGGTAGCGGGCAGAGCGGTGGTATTGGATGCTGGGTCCAAACCTCAGAAAAAGCTGGGAACAGATTAGATTTTGGGTCTTATCTGTAGTTCACAGGATTTTCAGCATGGAATATGTTTTCAAGCAGGTCTTTGAAGCAAGTGATGTTTATTTGCAGTCACACTGATTGAAGGTACCAGTGCACAGATCAGATGGAATCAGATGAACAATTTTCAATACAAGATAGGGCTTTTTATACAAATTTGGACACAGCCTCACAGGCTATTTTTAGAATCAGGATGCAATTTGTTTACCCAAACATGGATTTACATGCAGTGCAAAGCTAACAATATTTATGCTTATTTGTGATATCCTAAAATGTTGCTGTGATTTCCTGGATTTTGTTTCAGACACAGAGAACAGCAGTCTAATTATATCTTCCTATGCCTTCAGGTGCTAAACCCTCACACATCAAAAGGTCTAACTAACATGGGTCTTTTCTTCCAACAGTTGCAGAATACACATTTACTCCAAAGAAAGAATTCCCCAAGAAAAGTTGCAAACCCCCAAACAAGGCCTTTCCTTACAGCAAAATTCACAAAAGACCTCCTAAACAATGGTTTATTGTATCAGATATATGCGTCAGAAATAATGCACTTCCTCTAGCAAGGTTAGAACAGATAAAACACATTTTCTCCCCTGGTCTCAGAAAAAAAGATTTCCTATACCAAAATATACACACTATCAAAAATAAGTGCATTTGCAATTATATAAATAAGTGCCCTGCGCTATTTAATTTAAATAAATTTATACCATAAGTTACTTATAAGTGATCCAGTCACACCTAATAAATGTAATTATGGGCTTTGTTATTTGAGCTTTTTGGTCCATATTGCCAGCCATGTATCTATTACCTTTGTCTTCTGCTGTTGGGGGAAAATGAATCCATCATACTTAACAAAGCTGAAATGGACAACCAGTGCAACACTAAAACACAGAATTAATACTGTGCATTTTACCTTCATGCTTGGTATATGAAAATGTATATGAAAATGTGAAAATTGGAAGTCTACTTGTCATTTGATAAGTAACAGTACTCATACATGGTAGTAAACACTTTCCATATTCCTGTAAACACTAAGGCTGAAGAGTATACTCATTTCATTAATACCATAACATGAGCAATTTATTGCCAGACAATTTAATTGAAGACAGCCTTTGCAATACAACATTGTTCATTTTAAATAAGAACAGTGCCAGTAAAAACACAACTCATAACAGATGCAATTTTAAACTTAAAGCTGTGAGAGAAATTATTGTATAAAAATAGCTATAGACTTAATACATTTTCCAAATATAAACATGTATAGTCTGTAGGACATTTTATTTGCAGAAAAGTCCATATGATGAATAGATATGCAATGACCTACTGATTAAGAAATGGTTAAAACATTGTATAGGCACTGGATCACGTAGCTTATATTTCCTTTTCAGTCATACTAAAATGTCTAGAGAAAGTAGGAGAACTGAGGCTTTTCAAGTATCACAAACTTTGCTTTTAACATGGTTAAGTCACCTAGTGATTGATTTAACACAGCTTACCTTATACCTGATGATACTATTCACACCAATACACCCTCACAGATGTCCCAATCTCCACACCAAGCAGGGCCGGACTGGGACTAAAAATCAGCCCTGGCATTTAAAGCACACAGGCCCACCTCTGTTGATAAGCTGGAAAAAAAAATATGTGCCGCAGTGCAGTGGCGGTGCCGCCAAAGGCGTAGCTACATTATGTTGGGGGCGTGGTCAAAATGGTGCGTTGATACATACATTATAATAAAACATTACATTTATCAGACCCTCCCCATCCACATTACGCCACCCCCCAGATACATTATGACACCCCCAGCCCACTGTACTTATCTATGCTTCTGATGCTGCTGACATTCCTGTAGAGTGAGCAGGGAAGCTCTTAGTCTCATGAGATTAATAAATCTCGTGAGACTTAGAGCTCCTCGGCTTGCTCTGCAGGCTGTGCCCTGTCTGGGACGGAGCACAGATCCTCCTGCTGACCAACTGGATTAAGGCTCGGGGGGCCCGGGCCCTTAAGTCAGGGGGGCTCCTATGATGCAATTTGGCTATTAGACAAATTTTTGACAAATACAAAGGCAATACAGTGTGCACTACTGTTAGGTGCACGCAGGTCTGCCTTAACAAGCAGTACAGTGTGAAGCAGGACATATCTCCCAACTGTCCTTGTAGTCAGACCAAATCCTGACTAAGTGGGACAGTCACCCACCAAATTCAGAACAGTTGGCAGACTGTCCTGGTCTCTCCTACCTGTCTTGTCATGGTCACCACTTGTGGCTGCTGGAATGTTGGATGCCCTATTTGGAGAAAAAAATGAGCAGATGAAATTTAGCCCTAGTGTTAAATCAATATAGCATCCATGTTTTAAAATTAGGCCTCACTGCAGCCACAATATTAAAGTACTAGTATTCACATTTGATAAATACATCTATTTCTCTCCAACTAGCCCTGACATTAAATAGTATTCCCATTTAATAAATAAAACTATTTCCCTCTCTCCAAAGCACCCCAGCATTAAATTAAAAATCCAATCACCCCATCTGAAATTGATAGGCCCCACTATTAAATTGCCCCCATCTTCACCCTACAAATAGAATAGCACCCAATAATTAGCCCCCACCTGCAATTCCCTATTAGATTAACAGCCTACCTCCCACATTATATTAAGAGCTACCCATGCACACATTATGGTCATACACCGGCCCACACACACATACTATAGTTATACTGTTACACACATACACACTATAATCATAACCTGTCACACACACACACACACATACTATAGTTATACTGTTACACACATACACACTATAATCATAACCTGTCACACACACACACACATACTATAGTTATACTGTTACACACATACACACTATAATCATAAAGGTCATTCTTTGGATATTTTTTTGGGGGGTTATTTTTTTGGTAATTTGTATTCATTGTCATTCAGAGCTTGATTTATATATTTTTTAACTTTGTCGATCCCATTTTTATTGGCGCCTGTCAGTAAATTCTGTGTTATTTTTTGTTACACTATAATCATACCCTGTCACACAAATAGATAGATACCCTGTCACACAAATAGATAGATACCCTGTCACACAAATAAATAGATACCCTGTCACACAAATAAATAGATACCCTGTCACACAAATAAATAGATACCCTGTCACACAAATAAATAGATACCCTGTCACACATATAGATACCCTGTCACACATATAGATCCCCAGTCACACATATAGATCCCCAGTCACACATATAGATCCCCAGTCACACATTGTCACACATATAGATCCCCTGTCACACATATAGATCCCCTGTCACACATATAGATCCCCTGTCACACATATAGATCCCTTGTCCACATATAGCTCCCCTGTCACACATATAGCTCCCCTGTCACACATATAGCTTCCCTGTCACACATATAGCTCCCCTGTCACACATATAGCTCCCCTGTCACACATATAGCTCCCCTGTCACACATATAGCTCCCCTGTCACACATATAGCTCCCCTGTCCACATATAGCTCCCCTGTCCACATATAGCTTCCCTGTCCACATATAGCTCCCCTGTCCACATATAGCTCCCCTGTCACACATATAGCTCCCCTGTCACACATATAGATCCCCTGTCACACATATAGATCCCCTGTCACACATATAGCTCCCCTGTCCACATATAGCTCCCCTGTCACACATATAGATCCCCTGTCACACATATAGCTCCCCTGTCACACATATAGATCCCCTGTCACACATATAGCTCCCCTGTCCACATATAGCTCCCCTGTCACACAAACTACCCCCTCCCTCTTACCTTGTGCGCTCCGCAGCGCGCTGTACAGTCTCTCCTAACACATGGGACGGCACCTATCACATGGTGCTCGTCCCATGTGACATCTCCAGAGCCATTCATAGAAGAGAGAGGAGGAGCGACCACACCAGGAAGTAAGTGTAGTGCCGACCCCACTGCTCAGCACACAGACTGTCATGCTGAATTCTGGCATGACAGTCTGTGTGCTGAGCGATGGGGCCGGCCAGCTAGCAACCGGCCCATCTGGCCATCGGCCCTTCTGGCATTTGCCAGAAGTGCCAGATGGCCAGTCCGGCCCTGACACCAAGCCACACTCGCTTCTCTTGTTTCAGCTGTGCCCTCTTCCACTTAGAAGGTAAGCTCTCTAATTAGCAGGGTCCTCCATAACCTTTGTTTTAATGTCATCATTTATTTTGCTACCTTTTATCTTCTTGTTTTATGTATGCCCTTGTTTTATGTATATCCTTGTTTTCCCTACTGTACGGTACTGCGGAGCCTATGGCTCCTTACAAATCTATAATAATAATAATAATAATAATAATAATAATAATAATAATAATAATAAAAAAGCTAGGTTCTGAACCTAGGAGCAGAAGACTGCCACCCAAGGGAGGGGAACAAGACTCGACTCAGCAGCCTATTAGGAATATAAAAAATGCAGGTGGCTCAGTGACCCAACCCTCTGTCTCCCTACCTATCCTGCCCCTGCTGTCACCATAGTGACCCCACAAAGCCCAACAAAACCCCTAAATAGCTGCTCTACAAAACAAACTAAACCTTTTTCCATAAGGTACACCCCATCCGACCTGTACATGAGAGCATATTTGAATTTAATCCTGAGATCTGCCACTACTGACCCCTCTTTTCCCAACAAAAACCTACCAACAAAATTGTTCACTTTGGAATGGCTCTTATTGAGGTGAACAGTACTAATAACACCTCTCCACTTCCTCCTGGGGAAAATATCCATCCACATTATGCAAATCCCAGGCCAACAAGTCAAGAGTCTATCATGATTGGACTTAATTCAAGCCATAATCTCTAATCCTTTCAGTTTGCCAAAATCATTACCACTCAAATGAATGACTAGCACTTCGGGATGCCCAATCATGGCTTCATTCAGGGGCAAGGTACTTAACAATGAAGACCAAAGCAGGCCCCTAAATCCCAACCAATGAATGCCCCTAGCGCCTGAGAAAATGCTCATGCCTTTAGCTGAGGCACTATTATTCACCCACAAAGGAATGCTCCACAAACCACACCTTCATGGAATAATAGAGGGATAATACATTGAAATACAGGAGCTCCCACACGATAACATCCAACAAGGCCAGCAAATTTTAAGCTAAACACAGCAGGCCTAGCCAGGGGAAAGGATGAACAAAGAGACCCATATGGAGGTAAAACTTTAAAAAACCTTGAAGGGTCACAGGCCAAGCAGACTGTTCATTCTGAGAAAATATTAGGCAAATCCCCACATGCCCCCTCTAAACGAAGCAAGCATCGCATGTCATGCGTCAACCCAGCCAAGTAAGGTGAACAGGTATAATTGCTTATCACGTAGCTGAATGTATTACTTGTCGCAACTAGACTTCAATTTACCCAGTTTCTTGATGAAGTGAATAGAACAACCTTCTTTAGTCACAACTGTGGACGCGCCTATCCTAATAGAGTGAGTGCTGTAATCATCCAAACTAAGACCCAGCCTACACAATAATTTCTCAAAAAATTTTCTGAACTGGTATTTAATCAGCAGAGGCCTAACAAAATGACTCAATCAATTACGACCCGCACTCGGGCTCATTTCCAAATAACCATCAGCCAAATGCATTGGCCAAACCACTGCATTGCCTCTATACAATAGTAAAATCCAATGCCCTTTACCAAGCTGAACACTTTTTGACCTGTGAATCTTGCAAAGCAAAATATGCCTATGAAATAAAACATTCTTGGTAAACAAACCCATACACTGCGAAACTTAGAAGACATCACTAGTTCATGAATCCGAAATGGCCCAAACAAAGCTATAGAGAAAGCCAAATAAAATAAGCAAACGTGTCAAATGCAACCAGAACAGCAGCCCACATTAACTTCCCCTAAAAAGATCACCATCAAGAGGCCACCTCCTATCTTCCACCACCGGGAACTAGAAAATTCCTAGCGGCATCCATTTCACCTCACAATTGTAGAAAGAATGAAATACCTGTCAAAGCTGCAACCATTAGGGGGTAGAATAGGGAAAGGGGTCAGAACAGAGGTAGCAAAGCAATCTTGTGAGGGCGTGCAATAGCCACCACAACGAGCACCTGGGAGGGACACACTGCTAACATTACCGGCGCTCACAGAGTAATGGCAACGCTGTGAACCCACTGTTCACTTGCGGACAGATGAGGAGGGGGAGCAAGGAGAAGCAGGGAGACAGTTGCCTGTGAACAGCGCATCACTGCCTCCATGACGGAGGGGCCCACACATGCCTTGATGGTTGATAGTGTTTAAGAAAGTGGAATGGGGGAGAAAACATGGAGGCAAACGATTAAGGAACAGAGAAAAGGATGAGAAGCTAGAACAGGGGGAGGCACAAGAAAGAAACAGAAAGCAGGCAGGAAAATCAAATTAAAAGAAATTGACAAGCAACAGAGAGAATCAAAGTAAAACAAGCGAGAAGGCAATCACAAAAGTTACAGGTATGAAACTCACGGCACAGGAAACTCACAGCAGTCGGCCTATTCGAAATTTGCATTGGTTAAAAGAGATAATTCAGCCTATGCATACCCTTATAAAACCTCCCCAGGTCAAGCCAGTCCCCAAAACTCTTACTGGCTGGCTGGCTTACTATAGCTAACATCCCCTGCAATATTAACACTTGCAGAACTCAACTTTTTCTTATTAAACACAACCTGGGAGATTATATGTCCTCAGGCCAATTCCTGCCCTCTGTTATCCTATTTGACATTAGTTGAGGCCAGTCTTACAATGATCATTAATAAATATAGTAGATGTTATTAATTAACAAGTTCTTTATAAACACGTTTCAAAGAGATGTATGTAGTAAAATAAAGCAAGCACAATAATAATAATAATAATAAGTACAAGCAGCTATAAAGTCTGGGAAGAGGCTCTTGCTAAACCTAAGCGTGGACCAATTACATTTCAATGATTGGAGACTATCCTCTGAAAAGCTTAAATAACTGAGTGGGTGTTTTTTTTTAGCTTTCTTCCTAAAAAGAAGATGGATATATGTTGAAGTTGTCAAAGATTTTTTGACCACAATTCAAGTATACAACCTCATGGTGGATGTAGAGACACCTCAAGATAACATTAAATTTCTCTATACGGGTTAATAGTATAATATGTTATGGCCTTTCTAACTTGACCAGTTTCTGGGATGAGGTTCATTTGCACAGTTTTCATCCTAAACAGTGGCATAGCTCAAGCTCCTAGGCATATCTGAGCAAGGGTCCTTAACTCAAAATGAAGCAATGGCACAGAGATCCAAACATATACCTCTCCTCTTGAACCCATTTTATCACCAGTCAGGTTCCTATAGTTGCTTGCATTGAGGAGGGTGTCAGATAACTCCTCCTCAGAGGATTGGTTCCCACTTATTGGAGGAGCTTGTCTCCTTGTTCTTCGCTTTGGCAGAAGGCTCGCTAATGGGAAATCTGGTTAGACTGTAAATCAATAGGGTCCCACTAAACTATACAAAGGAACATGCTCACTTTTAAATCAGGGAATATGGAGACAACTTCTAGTTTAACCCCTTACAGGTTTTTTTTTAGGGAAAAATGCTCTGTTATGACTAACATTTCCAGTGAAGTGTGGCCGACTGCTAGCATATGAAGTCCCTCAAGGTGAAGTGCAGAACAGTAAGCACTAATAGTTGGTGTAGCACTGGTCAGTTGTTGACCACAGCAAGGTCAGTTGGAGAAAGTTTCATCTAAGTACATGTAAGAACAGTGCAAACCAGTGTGTATGCCCATATATATTGGTGAGAGGGGATGTCTTACACATTGTTCTCACCACAGGGACCTACTTTACACTTTTACAGATATAGAATCTCAGAGCCACCTCTCTTACATTCCCTAAGTACCTTTTCCCTAATGGTGTCCTCTGAGCTGGTATTCTTTGAGCCTAGCGAGTTCTAATAGCATCATTCTGATCACAGAGATGACCTCTTAAAAATGCTAATAGTGCTGCAAGAATCTCTAATCAGAGGTAGAAAAAAAGGGTGCCAGTGCTTCCACTTTTACAAGTCTTCTTTCTTAAAAAAAAATGTTGCTGCTCAGCTGTAGCGCGTGCGGTGGCTCCCACTGTGAGATGAATAAACGTCATGTAGAATGGCAGACACTGTAGTTCCTACGCGGCGCGCAGTGATCTCCTTACTGAGGAGATCTTGTGAGAGTGAGACTATGACTCATAGTCTCTGTCAGGAATAAGCCCCTCTAGCTACTCCCTGATTAGATATCTTATCATATATTCCAACAGTCATAAAATATATCACCTCTATTTTGTCAGGAAACCGCTCCTGAACTCCTTTATCTGTCACAAACCGCCCTCTGCGCACTTGTGACTTGGAAGCTTACTGTAAGGGAACACACAGGATTCCAACCCAAAGCTCACACTCACCTCTCTCTAAGGCGAAAGATTTCGCTGGTCCCTTTTCCCAACACAGACGCACGCTTCACACCTGTCAGCAACTGCCACCAGCTACCAATAAGATCCGTAATCACCCAATTGTGCACACTCTG
Organism: Mixophyes fleayi; assembly: GCF_038048845.1. Lineage (NCBI taxonomy): Eukaryota > Metazoa > Chordata > Amphibia > Anura > Limnodynastidae > Mixophyes > Mixophyes fleayi. The sequence continues at coordinate 148,061,412 of NC_134406.1, read as the reverse complement.
TACTCTGGTTGCTAAACAGTTAACCCTTCACACACTGGTTTCTAAAGAGTTAATCCAGCCCAGCAATCTGTCTCTTTAGAGCAATAAGGACAGAACTATTACATTTTAGATTTAATATACAAAAAGTACAATGCTTACAGAGAACAAAAAAAACAATTAGATAAAGATTTGACATACAAGTAAAAAATTGCAAACAATTATAAAATAAATGGGATGAAAGTACAGAGCATCACTTACATATAATAATCTGTATGCCTGGGGCAGACAGAAAAGATGGACAGTCCTTCAATTAGATTGATCCCCAAGAAGCTGACAACTTGTCCCTTCAAAACATAGGTTTTTAAGCAAACTCAAATGGGACGGCATTCACAGGGGCAGTGTGGATGCTAATGTGGTGGCGAAAATGTCCCTTGCGTATCACCTAAGGTTTGTTCAAAATTATTCCTAACCTTTGACCTGTCTTAGATTTTCTCCGATATATCCCAGCGACATAACTTTCCCTTCAATAAACCGGTCATAAATTCTCGCACATTTAAATACCAAATATGTTGGAATTACAACAATATTCGATCTCGTCATGAAATACATGTGACTAGGGCTATTCCCTGTATAGTTGGAATCTATGTGTTAAAACCCTTATGTGGTTGATCACTACTTTTATTGATTTTAAGTGGCATAATTTAAAACTGAATTCTTTTTGTTTATATTACATATAGCCTATGTCAGCACATGGCCTCTTTGATCCAGACCACATGCTGAGCGGTACCTAAACGTCTATTCAGGTGTCACAACCAGGCTATATCTCACCGTGGGAGCTCTTTGAAGCTGCCCCCAGGTGACACTCCTATCTTCTCACACTGGGATGTGCAAAGCCATCCAATACATTTACATCAGACTCTCTGACTTCACATTTTACACTTTAACTAAACTAATGTATGGATTCAATTGATATAACCTATTTACACTGCAGTTATAATTTATCCCTTATAAATAACTGCAAGCTCTCTATGTTCATGACAGTCTCACTCTTACGAGATCTCCTTAGTAAGCTGATTGCTGCGCACCACAGAAGGACTACAGCAGGGAGTGAGTGACAGAAGAACACCGGTGATAAATGAATCATACATCTAAGTGACTTAATCACCTTAACAGGAAAATCTTATTTTTAAAAAAAATCTCACGTCAATGCAGTTGCTAGGGCAGATTGGGAAGGGTGGTGGCACTGTGGGTGGCACAGTGGCACTGGTGGGGGAGATCATGACTGGGGAAGAAGGGGTGGAAGAGCATTGCAGGGTGATGGTTGGCACTGTTAGGGGAAATCATAACTGGGGAGGGAGGGGTGGGAGAGCATTGCAGGGTGATGGTTGGCACTGTTAGGGGAGATCATAACTGGGGAGGGAGGGGTGGGAGAGCATTGCAGGGTGCTGCTTGGCACTGTTAGGGGAGATCATGACTGGGGAGGGAGGGGTGGGGGAGCATTGCAGGGTGATGGCTAGCACTGTTGGGGGAGATCATGACTGGGGAGGGACGGATGGGAGAGCATTGCAGGGTGGTGGCTGACTGGTGGGAGATTATCATGACTAGGGGAGAGATCATGAATAGCAAAAAGGATAAAAGATAAGAGAAAAAAATATATAGTTTAATATGTGCAAATGGATTATGACATCACCACGTATATAGTGATTCCCTTGCATTCATACGCAATAGTCCCAAAATAGACCAAAACAGGTGAAGGAGACCCCCATTATTATTGTTAGCACCATCTTTTCTACTTCTCTATCTCCTGCTTTTCTGGTTCCTTGAGCTATTTCAATTGTAACTTGCATGGTCTACTTTTGAACTATTGGTGTGCATGCAGGGCAATCACTACATAGGTGGTGATGTCATAATCCATTGGAGCACAATACACTATACATTTTTTCTGTAATCTTTTTTGCTGTTCATTTTTTTGTTAGAACTCTGGACCCACATGGCTGGGAATTATTAAAGTAGAAGACGTTTCATTCTCTATGTGCTGGCTATGTTATGATTTCAACAACAGAACGAAATAAATCTCTGGCGCTAATATGAATATCACAGGTATAGGAAAAAGAACAAAATTTCTGACCAGGTAACAAATGCAGCAGCTCTCAAAAGGAGGTAGTGTTAACCCTCCCAACAAAGCATACAAAAGGGAAAAAGGAGAGTTGCGCAGAAGTACCTAATAGGTTTTTAATAAAAAATGTCAAACAGCTGTGTAAAATACATGTATCACATACTGACAACCACAAAGTTACGGTGGAACGTATACTATGTATACACTAGCTTTTCTAAGAAACAAATAAAATAAAAATAAAAATGTAAAGATAAAAATAGATCTCAATAAAAAACAGATCACATGACCTCATAATCATGTATATACATGCATATATTGTGATGCAACCCAATATACCTATTTATCACCAGCTGGTAAATATAATTGGGATATCCAGATTTAATTGGATCCTACAGGATATAAGGAAGGCAGAGAAATTGCTTTTCCCCTTTTGCTCTTCAAATATATAAATACAGTTGAAATTGAACTATTACATGTACATGCAAATGATGTTTCTTAATGGAGTTTAGATCTTCAGAAAACTGTCCTTATAAGGATCAAATATAGATGTTATCCAGTCATCAAACAGTGCAAGGGAATAATGAAAATGCTGTTAATTATCCAGAAAGTGGAATCTCTTGTCACAGTCACTGTTAGAAAACAAATATGATCCTATATATAGAGAGAACCACACTTTGTGTGTGAAACATCAAATAGAGGCACCGCTTGTTAGTGCTTCAGCGGCTATTGGCAATCAAATACCACATGTCTCCAAGAATAAAAACAGTTCCGTTATTGTGGATCTAATATGAATAATATCCGGTAAATAGACAGATGAAGAGAATTTGAATATTATAAATCATCAGTAAAATAAGATCTGTCGCAACCGCGACTGAAATTCAATAACAATTCCGTATATCGAACCATACTATGTATGTTAAGCGTCCAACAGAGGTGCAGCTTCTTTCCGCTTCAGTGGCTCTATATATTCAAAAGACCACATACCTCTGGAGATCCAAATCGGCTGATGATGAGTGTCTGTCAGCAATGGCAAAGATTAACCACCTTACCGGAAAGCGGGTCAGTATAAAAACCATACAGCAGTTCCTTCGGTGCGCACCAAATCCGGATCCAGACACACAAATGACGTGTGGATGATAGGTCCCAATAATAATAGCGTTTCAGGCTTGGTAATAGCAATCAAATTACTCAGGCACTCAGATAGTGGTAGGCAACATAAAACAAGGCGACGCGTTTCGTCTGATGAACAGACTTTTTCAAGCAGTATTATTCCATCTGGATAGTTGCCCTTTTTAAAGGGAGTATTCCTTAATTTAATTACATTCATCTGTTCAGATCTTTGAGGTCTTAAAGGTACAAATGTCCATTAATGCACTTAGAAAGTGCATAACACTATCTGATCTTTAGTACATATATATGAATCCGTACATAAGGATAATAAAAAACTAACAAAATATAAATCATAATAATAACACCAAAAAGAATATAATAGGTAAACTAAATTAAATTAAAAAATATATAAAAATAAATACATAAATTAAAATCTAAATATCCCAATCGTTAAATTCCAAGGTTTCATTCAAACCTTCTGGGTGTAGTGTTTGTAATTTAAAAATCCATGATACCTCGCTTTTACACAATTTCCTATAACGATCCCCCCCCCTATCTGTAGGACAAAATCTTTCTATTCCAGTTATCTTCAAACCCTTCGGATTATTACCATGAGCTTCCGAGAAATGTCTAGAAACACTGTGTTTCATGTAGCCCTTCATAACATTTTGCCTATGCTCTCTGAAACGACTTTTCAGAGAGCGAGTGGTGCGGCCCACGTACTGGAGTCCACAAGGGCACTCCAGCACGTAGATGACAAAAGTTGTCTCACAGTTAATGTATTGTGAGATAGGAAAAAACAGTTTATTCACTGTAGACCTAATATTAGTGACTGCTTTCTGAATAAAGTCACATGTTAAACAAACATTCTTATTACAACCATAACATCCTGGTTTTTTAGATGGTAACCAGGATTGAGCGTTCTTCTTTCCATTTTCTATTTGATCATTTTTATTATTTCTATTAGATCTCAAAACACTTGGTGCTAGTAAGTTTTTTAGGTTATTATTTTTCTTGTGCACTACTATTGGAGTTTCATCCAGAACATTGCTCAAAATATTATCCTGATGCAGGATTTTATAGTTGTTAGTTATAATCCGTTTGATCAGATGAGATTTATTGTTATATTTTGAAATGTAAATGAGAGAATTATCAAAACCTTTTGATTTAGTAGAGTCATCAGATTGAGTTTTATTCTTTGAAACTAATAAATCACTTCGTTTTAATTTAGAAGCATGCTCTTTGGCTTCTTCTAACAGATCTGACGGATATCCTCTTTCAGAAAATTCCAATTGCATTTTATTGGCCTGTGTTTCATAGTCATTCTCAAGAGTACAATTCCTTTTAATCCTACATAATTGTCCCTTGGGGATACTTGTTACTATGTTATGATTTGTGAACTCTGCCATATAATTGAAGCCTCTTTGCCATGATCTGTTGTCATGTTATATATTATATCATGTTGCTATTACAATGGACTCATGCTATTGCGAAATATCTTTGTTAATATATGCTTGTTGCTATTGGTGAAGGACTATAGAATATTTTATGTGGAGAGGGCCAGTGGCAAGTGTCTGTGTTCTGCATTAGTTTAGTAGTTCCATATCTTTAGGGGTCTTTTGTTGAAAGCCAGTTTGGATACAGACACTGGCTGCAGATAGACAGTTTCTTATTCTATAGAAAAATTTGTAAGTTTACTGAGGCTGCTGTACTATTCATTTTTATATTAGATTTTTCTGTCTTGCATGATAGCTAGGTATGATTTAATCATGATTTAATCATCTAAGGGTGTTGTGTGCTGGGAACTTTTGCTATATGGTGTATTAGAAGAGAAGTATAGGAGGTTGCTCTTGTCCCAAGCAGCACGCAGGCTTGACATGTGGAGAGTGCATTTATGCAGTATATTTCTGTAATTGTATTAGAACCTCTAATAAATAGCACCACGTCTTTTAAATCATCTAAGGGTGTTGTGCACTGGGAACTTTTTTGTATATAGTATGATTTAATGTAAGTGATTTTAATGTCTAGGTTACAATGGTAACCTCATGTAAAAAATATACAATGTTAATGTACTTCCATTTTATTTCTTTATATATTTATTTTTCTTATTTCTATGGCTTGAGCATTGAGTGAGTATGTTGTGCAATTAATTCTTCATCAATGTGGTATGGTTAACTTCATAATTAAGGTTATTAATCCAAATGAATTGATCTTTACCTTGGTCTGTAATAAGTTTATATCCTTTTTCTGTACTGACTGAAACAAACCCAGGGGGTCGTGTCTGTGTGCCCGTTGTCTGTTTTCTGCCATTTTCCAGTTCTTCTGGGCTGGCTTTGGAAATTGATGCTATGTCATGCCCTCAAGCGGTATGATTGACAGGACGGCTTTGGGAAGAATAATCCTGGTTTTGGCAACATTTATGTCCCCTTATTTTCTAGTAAAGAACCTTATTTATCAGCATATTTTGTTTATTATGATGCGTGGAAGCTTCCATATTACTTCATAGAAAAGTTAAAAGTAAAATATAATATATACTAATGTACATGATTTTATTCCTTACAGTACAATTTGTCTCAAGCTAATATATTTCTGGCTTGTTTTACAATGCTAAGGGAAATTCTAGCAAGAAAATGTATTACTATCGGGCTGAAAGTGTTCTTTCTTTCTAGCCAGAACATAATGAATAAAAAGTCTATAACGTCACTAGTACAATATCTTCAAATACGTTACTGGGTGGATGAAGTGGTTACTGTGGTGATACATTGGAGCTGAGGTAGGGGGGGAGATCATGACTGGGGTAGTGACGTCTGATGATTTGTCAGGGGGGTGGGGAGCCTGATGGATTAATATTTTGCTATCGTTTCCCCTTTTCAGATAAATTATGTCAGAGAAGAAGAGGTTTTATAGTGGAGAAAGCAAAAGAAAAAGACAACAGGAGAAGACATGGAAGCATGAAGAACTGCTCAGTCAATGTCCAAAATTATTTGATCTTGGATTCAAACCCAAGGCAGGCACAGCAGCAGAACAGCAGCCAGAGCCCACAGCAGCTGAACAGCAGCCACAGCCAACAACAAGTGCATAAAATGATAACACAATAATTGAGGTTGTCTCTGATAATACTGATGCCACAGGGATTTAATTTAAAGAAAGATAACCTTGCATTTGAGTATCAAAATGACATTGGTTTGTGGACGAATCACAATATAACAAATGAGGTACGTGACTTTTGGTGCAAGCAAGGTCCCATGGATTGCCAGCATCATGATGATGACTTTTCTCTATCCAAAAGAGAATACTCCTATCAGAGAAGAAAATGTTCACGTGCTTTGATATTCCGAAAACACATAACTGGTGAAACAATTAGAAGGGAATGGCTAGTGTATTATCCTTCAACAGGGAATGTATATTGCTTTTCTTTCGTTCTCTTTGATGGTATTCATGGAGTGAAGTCACAGTTTTCTCATGGTGGATTTTCAGATTGGAAACATGCTTCTACACGCATTTCAGAACATGAAAAAAGCAATGGACGTAGGACCTCTATGATGACATGGATTTCTAGGGGTAAAGATCTTGGATGAATTGATTCCATAATGGTAATTGAATTCACAAAGGAAAAGAAATTCTGGCCAAAAGTACTGCATACAGTAGTTTCTACTATCAAATTTATGTCATCCCGTGGATTAGCTTTTCGTGGTGAAACAGAAATCCTCAATTCTCAACACAAAGGCACAAAGGCAACTTCCTTGGCATTCTTGAATTACTTACTGAATATGATCCTTTTCTTAGTTCACATATAGCAAAATATGGTAATTAAGGATGAGAAAAAGCTTCATATTTATCCTCAACAATATGTGAGGAAATCATAGATATTATGGGAAACAAAGTTTTGAAAACCATTGTAGAAGAAATCAAGGAAGCCAAATACTTTTCCCTAAGTGTTGATTCAAAACCTCACAATTCTCATACTGATCAGATGACTGTAGGTATGTTAATAATTAAGATTATAAGGTTCTTGAACGGTTTCTCACTTTCATTTTCATCATGGTACGTCACACTGGAGAAGCTTTTGCCAACATTATCTTGAAATACTTTCACCAAATAGGTATTGATGTAGCTAATCTAAGAGGACAGTCCTATGACAACGCATCAAGCATATCAGGATGCTACAAAGGGCTGCAAGCACACTTTACAAATATCAGTCCTCTTGCGCATTACATTCCATAGGGCTGGCAGTCTTGTTCTAAATCTGCAGTCACATTGTACTGTGTTATAGAGCTAACACACAAACAAGAGAGTTCCATTGCTCCATTGCTAATTGTCATTGCTGAAATAGAAATAATAGGGCTGGCAGACCTGTTCTAAATCTGCAGTCACATTGTACTGTGTTATCAAAATGGATTCACAGCACTACACAGAAGACTAGGAGCACCAAGCAGCTGCTTGCACCAGTCATGATGATAGTAATCCCTCTAAGTCATCTGCTAAAGCCTATGTTAAAGTGCATAGTGTTTTTAAGTCAGGGAAACAAAAATGTAAAAAAAAAACACCTTTTACCTTGGTAAAGAAAAAATAACCTGTGGCAAAGTTATCTGCAAAAAAAAAAAAAAATTGCCAACATGCCTTTCTACACACGCAGTTGCAAGGAAAGAGTGAGGTCTTCGCCTTTCTCTATGAGTGCTAGTTCTGCGACTGTCACTGAGGAATCTTCTTGTAAGATCAGTCATGACCAAGCAAGACCTTGTCATTCTGACTACAAAAATGGTGTCCAAATACTTTTACGTGTAAATGCTGAGCTGGGAGAAAACAGTAAGACATTAGAGGAAAATATGTGTTCAGATTCAGAAAAGACACAAATCCCTGAGGAGAGTCTATCCACGAGTGCTATGTTTAAGCCTGACCTTTCTGCTAGTGTACTCATAAAGAAGGCCCCTTTCAGCATTTCTGCAGATGTGGGCATGAGCAGCCCAAGTGTAGCCGGTGATGCACAAATTGAGGATGCCACTTTGGAATTGCAACAGGATGAGGAGGATATTTGTGTAGCTGAGGAGGGTGCATATGAGGATGTTGATGAGGATGATGTTGTTTGTGTAAGTCCTGCACCAGTGGAAGCAGTTCTTGCACGTGATAAGAAGAAGGCCATTGTCATGCCTGGGCATAAGACCAAAAAATCCACCTCTTATTTGTGGAATCATTTCTACCCAAATCCTGACAACAGTTGTCTAGCCATTTGTCTAGCATTTGTAAAGCCACAGTCAGTAGAGGGACCTTAACCATCTAGGAACCTCATCCAAGTTATGCCATTTGAAGAGTGTTAATGGCAAGCTGTTGGGAAAATCGGAATCTTATGCTAAAAAAATAACAACAAGGAGTCCAGCATCAGCTAGGTCCCCTCTCTCAGCTAGATCCCGACACCAGCAATCTACACCCACAACACCTTCCTAATCAATATCCTCACTAGCGATCGGAGTTAGTCCTGCATCCAAGTTGCTATGGCAAAATGACTCCTCCACTATCCTGGATTCCTCAGAAGAATTCTTGAGCATTAGTCCCACTGCTGCTGCTGCTGCTGTTGGGGGTGGATCTTCATCCCAGAAGCAGACCAAGAAGAAGACTAGTAGTTTACAACAATTGACTGTTAAACAATCCTTTGCAAGAGGAAGCAAGAATGAAAACTGTCACCCAGTCACAAAGCGAATCACAGACGCCATGGTGACTATGCTAGTATTAGATCTGCGTTCAATATCCACTATTAATGCAGCTGGCTTTAGACAGTTACTTGAGGTCTTGTATTCCCGTTACCAAATTCCATCACAACACCATTTTACCAGAAAAGCTATTCCTCACCTCTACCAGAAGGTTCGTAAAAATTTAATTTCTGGACAAGTGGAACTGGGCAAACTAAACATTATATGACTGTGACAGCCCACTGGGTTGGTGATTCACCTTCACCAGCAGGAACTTCAGCAGCATGTACCCAAGAACGTCACATTTTTCAGAGGCAGGCTACTCTGTGTATCACCTGCTTCACTAAGAGGCATACAGCTGACAATCTGTTACAAAAACTAAGGGATGTCATTGAAACATTACTTATCCCACTTGGATATATCTTCAGGATATGTCATTTCTGATAACGCCACGAATATTGTGAGAGCATTACAGCTGAGTGAATTCCAGCACATTCCCTGTTTTGCTCACACAATAAACTTGGTGGTGCAGAGCTTTTTAAAAAATGACAGGGGTGTGCAGGAGGTGCTGTCTGTGGTACGTAAAAAATGTGGACATTTCCATCATTCTGCAACAGCATGTAAGAGATTGCAGCAGCTACAAGAACAATTTTATTTGCTCTGCCACAAGCTGAAGCAAGAGGTGGTAACAAGGTGGAATTCCACCCTTTTATGCTTCTGAGAATGAAAGAACAGCGAAAAGCCAAGCACGCTTAATCCACAAGCCTTGATATTGGGAAAGGAGGGGGGAACGTATTTTACTCAAGCGCAGTGGAGAATAATGTCCGTGTTGTGCAAGGTGCTGAAACAATTCAAAGTATTCACTTATGATATGAGTTCAGACACTGCTGGCTTGAGTCAAGTGATTCCCTTAATTAGACATTTGGAAAAGCAGCTTGAGTAACTGAAGGAGATTAAACAAAGCAATTACGCTAAGTATGTCGGACTTGTAGACCAAGTACTTTATTCGCTTCACCAAGAGTTATCAAAATCTTGAAATCGGATCCCTACATTTTGGCGACTGTGCTTGATCCTAGGTTTAAGAGCTATGTCTTCTCTTTGTTTTCAACTGCCCCAGATCTCAAGAGATGCAAGGAGCTCCTGGTGAGCAAGTTGACAGCTCAAGTGTTACGTGACAGGACGGCGTCTCCTCCTTCAGTTTCTCAGTCAACTGCTGCTAGGAAAAAACTTAGCTTTCCCAAGAGACCCAGGGATGAGGCAGATGACTCAGCACAACATTTTGACATCTGGTCTGGTCTAAAAGAATTGACCAAAAAATGTGACACCTCTACCGTAACTCCACCTGATCCTATTATCAACATCCAAAGGATTGTGAAGGTTTATTTTAATGACAGCATAGAAATAGACACATCAGACAGTCCCTTTACATACTGGGAGGAAAAAAAGGGAATTTGGAGACCCATGTACCATCTCGCTTTGCACTGCCTTAGCTGTTCACCCTCCAGTGTGTACTCGGAAAGAGCTTTCAGCACTGCCGGGAACCTTGTCAGCGATTGGCGTAGGAAACTATTTCCTCAAAATATGGAAAAGATGATGTTCATAAAAATTAACTACAATTTCTACGAGGAAGGCCTTTCCCGCCAATTACATCAAAATGCAGAGACTTCTCTAATGGTGGATTCCAGTGGTGGTGAATTAATAATGTGTGAGGATGGTGTATACACTGATGATGGTGAGGATGAGGCTGAGGATGAGTAGAGTTCATTAACAGCACTGTTACCTTAGGTGCCTTAAACCCATTGTTAGCTTATTTTGTGGGGGCCCAAAAAAAACAAGCACATCAGCCTCAAAAGTCGCACCTCTTGTCACTGAAGTGCTTGGTTTGTTAAAGTGTGCATATCCTTTTTAAGATCCAACATAAAGGTGTGTGGGAGGCCCAAGGACAATTCCATCTTGCACCAATTTTCCTTTTAGCTACCGCTGTGTGTCAATGTTACCTATATGTTCTATATACTGTTGTGTGCTTTGGAAAAATCAAAGATACCCATTGATGATGCAGATGACTAGTGACACCACTGCTGTAACTCTACCCAATTCTGCTATCACCTATCAGAATCCAAAGAATGGTGGAGAATTTTTTTGAATGGTATAAGGACAACAGTTTTATTAACAAAGAACAATGCTGCTTGCAGAAGTAATGTAAGCATGGATGTCTAAATAGACGTGTATGTATTACCTTCCACTTTGCTGCTGTTTCATCAGTATTGCATGAAGTAATTGTAATCTGCACTTTAAATCAAAGGTAACTTAACTATATTATAATTTTTGGTAATTGGGGCTGATTTGAAGCTCAGTGATGATCTTGCTTTTTGCTGTGAATTTCAATGGCTCTTTTTAGTGCATTGTCTGGAACAAGACCCGATATACTCATGTCAGAGTGATCACAGCCAATTTTTGGACATCTGGCGGATTTACCCTTCTGAAGTTTGTTTATAATCATCCTTCAATTGCTTGTCTCTCATACTTGTGACCACATACTTTATTTTTCACTGGGTGCACCATCTCCAACCCGCCGGTGCACCCTGGATTGGTCTTGGTCTGATAAATGCACGCATCCCGGGGGGTTGGAGCAGTGCTTGTCACCATGTATTAGCTGTAGAATTACCCCAGTTATCCTAGAAATGGGTGGAGCAATCAAATGAACCATAACTGATTTCATGAGCCATTCTTAGTTTCACTGTACCGGCCGTGTGCTCAGAGTGATGGTGATCTCCTCATATTCAACTTCCAAAGCTTAGTCTACAGGGTCCGATGACACAGCCATTTGTTTTCTCTGGTCTCTTAGCTGTTCTTTAAACTGGACATATTTATCGTCCTGTCTCAGGGCCTCCTCTGTATTATTCTTCTGAAGCGCTGCGTATCTCTCGTGTACAAGCTCTCTTTAATCTGGGATTTCATCCGGTGGGTCACGTTTTAACTTAAGTACGTTCTCCTCACCTGCATCTGTATATTGCTTTACATATCTGTTCAATGTAGCGTATTCCAACATGACAGATTCTATGATGTCCACATATTCCGTGTCTGTCTGAAGCAGATCTAATGCCACTCCAGTTGTAATATCCATTCCTGTGTCTACATAAGTTGTTTCATAGATGTGCTATGAACTGCCATGTGTATGTGTCGTTGCTCTGTCGCTTAGCATCCAGCCAGCTCGCTGCAGTCTTTGTCCAAAAGTTTATGAAAACAATATTGTGACCTGTGAGGTGGTCAAAATTGACTGCAAATGACTTGAAATTAGTGTTATTGAGGTTAAAAATAATGTAGGAACAAAAACAGAGCAAAATTATGAGATTTCAGCATATTGTAGCAATTTTTCTAAAAAAAAATGCAGGTCCAAAACCAAAACCAAATCCAGAAGACGTCAGGGCGGTTTTGCCAAAACCAAAACCAAGACACGAAATTAATCTGGATCCAGAACCAAAATCAAAACCAGAACACGGGGGTCAGTGAACATCTCTATATTTTGTACCTAAACCCCCAAATTAAACTGCACAATTTATCTAAGATATTTGAAGCACAATACATTGAATTAGCAAATTTGACCATGACACTAAACATAGCTACTCACTAAGAATAATATAAAAGTGTCATGGTGGTTATATCTAAACAAATGTACATTCAAATAATTTTGTTATTTCTTTGTATTAATTATTTGTTATTCTATTTTATTTAGGTATTTTGCACCTAATAATTATTGTCTGCATTACATTTGCATTTTATTTTAATATTGTCTTGTTAATGTTTATAATTGAAATTAACATCTGTAGATTGGGTAGAATATAGAAAAATATAATTTCAGTTATTCTGCATATAAACATGAAAGGTAGATGGATCAAATACATTCCAATTCATTATGGAAAAATCCTTGATCAGTCCTCCAAAGGTACCTTATTTTAAAGGTGTCATTTATAAATCCTTAGGGAACAGCATGAAGCTAATGTCAGGAAAAACATATGGCCTTTTTTAGATGAAAACAATGTGACATTACAGATCCTGTCAATAAATTAGAAACAGAACATATTCAATATCTTACATCAGTGAAATGTTTTGTTTCAATAATATTTTATAAATAAGTAGGTAAATATAATGCTCACATAACCTTGTCAAGCAAAACCATGCCTCTTATGAAATTTTAACTTTTCTGGCATTAAAAAAAAATGTGCTGTCAATTTATCCAAATTTTGATATGGATATTGTACCAACATTGAATGTAAACACAGCGCATGGCACACAAAAAAACAAACAAATGCACAAAACAGATAAAACAATCTACAGTCATGGCCAAAATATTTGAGAATTACACAAATATTGGTTTTCACACAGTTTGCTGCTTCAGTGCTTTTAGACCTTTTTGTCAGATGTTGCTATGGTATACTGAAGTAAAACTACAAGCATTTCATAAGTGTCAAAGGCTTTTATTGACAATTACCTTAACTTTATGCAAAGAGTAAATACTTGCAGTGTTGACCCTTCTTTTTGAAGACCTCTGCAATTCTCCCTGGCATGCTATCAATCAACTTATGGACCACATACTGACTGATGGCCGCCTATTCTTGCCTAATCAATGCTTAGAGTTTGTCAGAAGTTGTGGGTTTTTGTTTTTCCACCTGCCTCTTGAGGATTGACAACAAGTTTTCAAATTGATGAAGGTCTGGGGAGTTTCCTGTCCATGGGCCCAAAATGTCAATATTTTGATCCCTGAGCCACTTAGTTATCACCTTTGCCTTATGGCAAGGTGCTCCATCATGCTGGAAAAGGCATTGTTCATCACCAACTGTTCTTGGATGGTTGGGAGAAGTTGCTGTTGGAGGATGTTTTGGTACCATTCTTTATTCATGGCTGTATTTTTAGGAAAAATTGTGAATGAGCCCACTCCCTTGACTGAGAAGCAATGCCACGCATGAATAGACTCAGGAAGCTTTACTGTTGGCATGACACAGGACTGATGGTAGCGCTCACCATTCCTTTTCCGGACAAGCGGTTTTCCAGATGCCCCAAACATTTTGAAAAGGGATTCATCAGAGAAAATTACTTTACCCCACTCCTCAGCAGTCCAATCTCTGTACCTTTAGCAGAATATCTGTCCCTGATGGTTTCCTGGAGAGAAGTGGCTTCTTTGCTGGCCTTCTTGATACCAGACCATCCTCCAAAAGTCTTCGCCTCACTGTTCTTGCAGATGCACTCACACCTGCCTGCTGCCATTCCTGAGCAAGCTTAGTGGGGCAGCAAGGTGGCTTAGTGGCGAGCACTTCTGCCTCACAGCACTGGGGTCATGTGGTCGATTAACAACCATGGCCTTAGCTGTGTGGAGTTTGTATGGTCTCTCCGTGTTCGCGTGGGTTTCCTCCAGGTGGTCCAGTTCCCTTCCACACTCCAAAGATATACTAGAAGGTTAATTGGCTGGTATCAAATTGACCTTAGTCTCTTTATCTTTGTCTGTTTGTGTGTGTATGTTAGGGAATGTAGACTGTAAGCTCCAGTGGGGCAGGCTCTGATGTGAGTGTGTTCTCTGTACAGCGCTGGAGAAATAGTGGTGCTATATAAATAGCTGATGATGATGATGATAAAGCTCTGCACTTTTGGTGCCCTGATCCCGCAGCTTTTCAAGTTTAGGAGACGGTCCTGGCGCTTGCTGGACGTTCTTGGGTGCCCTAAAGCCTTTTTCATAACTATTGAACCTCTTTCCTTGATGTTCTTGATGGTCCGATAAATGGTTGATTTAGGCGCAATCTTACTAGCAGCAATATCCTTGCCTGTGAAGCCCTTTTTGTGCAAAGTAATGATGAATGCACTTGTTTCCTTGCAGGTGACCATGATTAACAGTAGAAGAAAAATTATATCAAGCACCACCCTTCTTTTAAGGCTTCCAGTCTGTTATTCTAGCTCAATCAGCATGTCAGAGTGATCTTCAGCCTTGTCCTCATTACTTTCACCTGTGTTAGCGAGAGAGTCACTGACCTGATGTCAGCTGGTCCTTTTATGGCAGGGCTGAAATGCATTGGAAATGTTGTTTTTGGGATAAAGTTCATTGTCATGGCAAAGAGGGTCTTTGAAATTAACTGCAATTCATCTGATCGCTCTTCATGACATTCTGAAGTATATGTAAATTGCCATCATAAAACTTGCGGCAGCAGACTTTGTGAAAAATAATATTTGTGTCATTCTCAAATAATATTTGTGTCATTCTTTTGACCATTACTGTACCTGCACGAGTTTGACAAGAGCCTCATTTTTCTGTGCCGTTGGGAAACCCTGTTCCTGCTACTATCAAAACCTCAGTCTGTGTCTCCCCGATTACCTCCAATTATCATTATACTGCTCCTGTCATGTACAGCCCGGCCACAATTGCATAATCACGCTCAACACTTCAAAACTGGACACAAATGTATATACATAACAAAATGATCACTTACAGCGCTGAAAGGGTCACACATACAGGAATGCCAGCATCAAACAGAAAGCTGTAACATAAAATGAAATAGACATAGGGCAGTACAGTCCCAACAGTTGAATGGGGTATCCACAATATTAAGGCAGATAGACCCGCTTCCAGATGTGTTCCAGATAGTCAAATAAAGGATAACCACGTGAAGGGGCCCCCCTTAGTTGTATGCTTACAAGCTAATTTCTTTGAATACAGCACATCAATCAAAGCTCGATAGGGATGTTAGTCGCTGACTTCAACGCATGCTCCAACAATAAAACATGTGCAAAAAAATAAAATCAAAGCATAATACCATTTATTAAATGACAGTGAAATGTCTAAAAAATCCACAGAGCTAGTCTGCTTCTAGGAGCGTACCTCAAGGCAAAGTAAATACAGCATGTACATTGTAACAGGGAAAATACCCCAAAGTCCAAACGACTTGTAGCTGCTGCCGCTGCCCTCTGGTCGTCCCAGCAGTCGTTTCCCTGTTAAACCAACGCGTTTCGAATCACGGAGATTCTTTGTCAAGGTAACAGGTGAGTGAACAACAAGTCCCTTTAACATAATTGAGTCCAATCACATGGTCCGCATTAGCAAATCACATCCCATTTGTGATGGTCACGTGATCGCATTCCAATGGATGTTTTCTCAAAACGAGGCTTGGAAAATATGCGGTCCACACATGCGCAGATGAGACCTTCCTCTCAGCGATAATGAATATAAGAATTGTCTTATATTAATGGACTCATGTATATTCCCACGGACATAGTCGAAAATAAAAAGTAAAAAGTATGACATATTAGTATTTCACAAGATACAACTCCATTATAATGATAAAATTGTGCATTACAGTAAAATAACATTTATCAAATTGGACATGATAGTGCTGCAATACACTCTGCTGTTGTACCCATCACATAATAATATTAATCCAAAAGATGTTTTCCTCAGAAAAGACCCATACGGTTCACACATGTACATATGGATCCTTCCTTTTGGTAATATCGGACATGAACATTATCTTACTCAAAGTGGGAGACATCAATAAATTCATGTATGTTGCCACAACCATGGTAAGAAATAAAATAGGATAAAAAACATCTAGGGTCTTAGTAACCAGGTACATTTTCGTGTTACTAATGGTGTTTTACATTCCATAAGAATGCCATATATAATCGCATAATGTGGCGACAAACCCTCATCATGGCCACTAGTGGATATTTTAAAAGGTATAGATATCTAGAAATGGTGTGCAGGTTATATAACACAGACATCAGAATGGAAAAAAGGCTCGCGAGGTGGATCCTAACACAAAAACACAAACTCATATAAACCACTTAAGTTCGAACTCTGCATTTAATCCCCTGGGTGCCAAGGTTTTCAACTGAAAGATGAGATGAGATGGATCTTTCAGTTGAAACTGAAATCCCAAATTTGGGTTTTCATTTCGACTGCTCATGTGCAAATAGGCAGTCTGACTCATACATGCGCACATCTGCAGTGACTGCTTCGGCAAAGTGATTAATTCAGCCTTACTGCTCCAAGTATTGATAGGGCAGCTGACCATTACTGCGAAAAGCACCAATAAAAAATCCTATGTATTGCAGGCATTATCATCTGGAAGTTCTGGCAAATGCCAGATGGGCCAGTGGCTAAATGGGTCAGTGGCAGGGCTCCTCCCCAGGAACCAGCCACCTGACAACATGTGCCGCATTCCAACCCCAACCCCACCGCTGCGGCCACAGCCAAAGTGCTGGGTGGCAGGGTCTTCGTTGGTGGGGAAGCAGGGTACTAAGAAAGAAATATATACTTACGTCATCACAGCTCCCTTCCTCCCTCCTCCCTGCTCTGTTCACACTGAATGTCGGGCGTGACTTGATGAGGAGTGGGCAGAGAGGAGCAAGCAAACAAGAAGACAGAAGTTAGAAGAGAAGAGAAGAACAGAAGAAGCGAAAAAGAGAGATTAAAGAAGCCAATAGAAAGCTAAGTTAAGGAACAGAGGCAAGGTGGGGGAAAGCAGTAAGAAACAGAGTGATGAATGGAAGGGGGTGAGCAGAATGGCACCGTGTGATGAATGAAAGGACGGAAAGTAGCATGGCACAGTGTGATGAAGGGGGGGCAGCATGGCACAGTGTGAAAGGGGGGGCAGCATGGCACAGTGTTACAAAGGGGGGGAACAGCATGGCCCAGTGGCACAGTGTGATAAGGGATGGGAAGCAGCATGGCAAAGTGTGATAAAGGGGGGGGGCAGCATGGCACAGTGTGATGAAGGGGGGCCAGGTGAAGGAGGGAAAAGCAGCATGGCCCAGTGAGATGAAAGGGGGTTAGGTGAAGGGGAGAAAAGCAGCAGGGAGGGTGCAGTGTGATCCTAAGTGGGGACATTGTGGTTATGATGGAGGGGCACAGTATGATCATAAGGAGACATAGTGTGGTGATGATGAAAGGGCACAGCAATGTATGTGTGATGGCACAGGGAGCTTGTGGTAATGTTTGTTATGGCACAGGGGGCTTGTGGCAATGTAATGTGTGATGACACAAAGGGCTAGTGGCAATGCAAATGCATGTGTGTGATGGCACAAGGGGCTTGTGGAAATGTGAATGTGTGTATGTGATGGCACAAGGGGCTTGTGGCACACTAAATGTGTGTGTGTGTGTATGATGGCACAGGGGGCTTGTAGCAATGTAAATGTGTGTGTGTAATGGCACAATATTATTTTGTTATAACTTAGATATTTGTTGTAATTCTTTATAATGTTCCCAGGAGACTAGCGCAGACGAGTTCTGTTTGTTGAGATCATCTCTCAAGACTTTTTTTTCCCTTTCTTTAACATGGGCACTACTGCGTGGCATAGTATGTTTTGGGGAACTACTCTGTGGTATATTGTGATTTTGTGGCACTACTCTATGGTATAATTTGATTTGGGGGCTTTATAGTGGCTTAATATCAATTGGGGACACACACTCAGGTGTGAGGGATGTGTAGTTGCGTCCTTGTTTCCTACTCATCTATTGAGGGGGGCCCCAAAAGTTCACTGTACCCAGACCACAAATTTCTCTTGCCGGTCCTGTACATAACATTGCCTGATACTGGTGCGCCCTATGCTGCAAATAGAGAGATAAGCTGCGCATAATATATTTGTATCTCACGTGACACTATATAACAATGAGCTTTGCAAAAAGTACTATAATTAATATTATTAGTATTATTATTATCTGGAAAAGAGGTGGGCCTATGTGCTTTAAATGCCAGGGCTGATTTTAAGTAGAGATGTTCACTGACTCCGGTGTTCTGGTTTTGGTTTTAGTTTTGAATCTGGATTAACTTCGTGATTTGGTTTTGGCAAAACCACCCGTGCGTGTTTTGATTTTGGATACCAATTTCTTTCTAAAATCCCTATTTTTTTTTTGCTAAAATCACATATTTTTGCTTTTTTTTCCCCGACATTATTATTAACCTCAATAACACTAATTTCAAGTCATTTTCAGTCAATTTTGACCACCTCACAGGTCACAATATTATTTTCATACACTTTCAAACAAAGACTGCAGCGACCTAGCTGGATGCTAAGCGACAGAGCAATGACTCAAACACATGACAATTCATAGCACATCTAGGAAACATTTCCACACAGCAGTGGCAGTAAAGAAAAGTGGTGCAATTAGCAATGGAACAATGGAGCTTTCCTCTTTGTGTTTTACCTATATAAAACAGTACAATGTGACTGCAGATTTAGAAAACAAACCCTGTCAGACCTATTATTTGTATTTCAGCAATGACAATTAGCAATGGAGCAATGGAGCTCTCCTTTTTGTATGTTACCTATATAACACAGTGCAATGTGACTGCAGATTTAGAAAACCAATCCTGCCAGGCCTATTATTCCTATTTCAGCAATGACAATTAGCAATAGAGCAATTCAACTCTCCTAAATGTCACTGGAGACTTTGAAGAACACTGGACACTCTCAGTCCAAGCCCACTTGCCGCCTCCTCCCTTTGCTCTTGCCAAGGCACAGGGGACCACAGGCACTTGAGACAAGGACTAGTCCCACCTCAAGTACCTTGCACACCACCCGGTGAGGGCCCAACCGAAAGGGGGAATCGAGCGTGATACTCACCGGGACACTCCCACTTCCGATCTGGTTCTGCTGCACCTCCCCGACACCTGCAGATGACAAGGAACACACAGCCTCCCTCTGTACTCTCAATGAGACTAAGATGGGCAACCACAAAACTAAACTGACTACAACAGCAACCTGACCCTAACAACACGCTAATGGTCAGAAATGCAACTAAGTCAAACAACTATGACTAACGGAATTGCTCACTAACCACTACGGGGAACACCAGCCGGTGTTCACGGACTATATCGGAGTGCGGTTCCTAACCCCCTCACCCAGGTCTAACCAAGGAGACTGTCTCCTTACGATGGGGTCACCCACGGACCCTAAGGACCGGCTGCACCAGGCCCGACTGAGGCTCGCTGGAAGAGCACACTAACCCGCGGGCTGACTGCCGCACGTAACAGCCGATCGAAACTGAACCGCCCGACTGCCTGTACTCGGGTATCTAACACGTGTCCTTACATCCGGAACCACAGGTTAACCTGCACGGAACCGGCCTTGGGGACCCTCAACCAGAACCACGGGCCGCCTCTGGAACTGCCTCAAGGTGTGCTGCACTCAGTCACCCCCTCTGGGAACTGTTGAAGTCGTATAATTGGATGAACGAAAGTATATTGGTTTAATATTGGTTTGCCGTGCGTATTGCGAAGCGTTACGTGGCGTGATACGATCGCACGGTAAAATACGCACGCACACACTCGCATTACAACAGTTAGTTATTTATATAATTTCATATTGGTTCTGTTACATTGTAATTCAGGAGCAGATAGTATTCGGTTTATTATTAGTCTATATATATATATATATATATATATATATATATATATATATATATATAGATATATATATATGTATATGTATATATATGTATATAGTGATTATATGTACAGTGTAGTGTTATTAAAGGTTTAGGTTTAGGTTACAGGAAAGGTGTCATGCCTGATATCATATTGAAGCCCTAATCATCAGCAGCTGTCCGTTGCAGTCGGCGAAGAGATCGCACATTGCATACTTTAGTTATTGATATTAGAGAGTAAACCTTTGTATGATACTGGCTATAAAAGGAGCAGACCCCCTGGAGAGAAGACCCCCACCTTTGGATTCCTTAGATTGAATCAACCTATTACCTGTCTGACCTGGACCCACCCAACGTCTGGACCTATAGAAACAATCTACGTCATCTCTATTGTTCAAGTGTAACACTGTACTGTATATAATATAGCTGCGCTTCCTTTTGGCTCTCAGTCTACTCTGACCACAGTTATCTAACAGATACACTGTTCCATTGGGACCCATGGAAGCGCAGCGATTGCAGCGGTATGTATGTATTTATCTTTTGGTATTGGCTGTTCTGTACTGTACTTTATTATGATATAATAATGTATTGAATTTTTGAATTGTTGACTATTTACATCTGCTAAAAATGAAATAACTTTGTGCTTTGGAAACACATACAATTGATTGGGCAATGCTTATTTTAAAACGATAGAATTACTTTAATAGAACCAACGTGACCCCAGGGACCTAAGGGACGGGAAAACTACGTATGTTCTTCCCTGACTATGTGTAAGCTGGTAACTACACTTGTCCCCCACAGCACGGGTTAGCACAGGAAAACACAGGAAACAAGAGCCTACCTTTAATGGGGGCCTGACATCTTGCCCCTGGACACAATTGTGTAGCACACCCCAAAATACAGTAATACAAACAATACTCGCAGCACAGACAAAACATATGCAGTATACAATACTTTGTACGCTACTCACCAGAGCACACCGCTGTTAGCCAACCAGCCAGTTGCTACAGCACCCACAAGAGCCTCCGCTCTACTCTACTTCCTAACACCATGTGCTCACCTCACACAGGAACGCGCCTACACTCACAAGGCTTTCACGCCTCTAACACACCACCAGGGCCTTCTGCCCTTCACACCATGGGCCTCTGCCAAGCTACACACCTTGTGCTCTGTTTTATGGGCCTTGGCCCCCTCTGTAACTCAGGGCTCTGAGCCCACTAACTAGTGCCTTGTGCTACCTAGGGGCACTAGCCCCTACCTACTCAGGCCTTGAGGCCTCCCTCTCTAACTACTAGGGCCTTGTGCCCTTCAGTCTATGGGCTTTCAGCCCCTTAACCAGGCCCTGTGGCCTCTCCTATGGCCTCTAGGCCACTACCTACCTAAGGGCCTTGTGCCCTTATACCTGGGGGCTCTGAGCCTCCCCTCACCTTTCTAGCTAACAGGGGCTTGTCCCCTTTAACAACAATATGGCCTACTGGCCCACTACTTGATAAGGGCCTAGTGCCCAGTTCCCTGGGCCTTGCGCCCCTAATTTACTGCTCCCACGGGCCTTGTGCCTGACCATGGCCACGGGCATAGTGCCCAACTTTAGCAGGTGTGCTGGGGCGTGGGCCCGGGAGAGATGTTGCCCGCAAGGGCCTCACCTGCTGCTGTCTTCTGGGAGCTTCACCTGGACTCCTTCCCCTTCTGCCGCTGCTTCCACGCTCTGCCGCCGTCTTCTGGTCTTGATCACGCCGGTCTTCAGGCAGCAGAGGCGCTCTTAGCCCTGACAAGGGCTCTCTGCCGCCACTGCTGGTCTCCGCTGTCTTCTTCTCTTCTGGTCTTGATCCCGCAGCTCTCCGCGACACGTCCTGCTCCTTCTCTCTCCGCCGATGAACTAAAGATGGCGGTGCGCGCGCCGACTTGTCGGCGACGCGCTGATGTCATCACATAGCGTCGGCGTGATGCTACACAATGACGTGGCTGGTCCTGATTGGCCCGCCTCCGCTGCGGGGTTTCTGATGGCCGGGAGGTGAGCCCTGATTGGCTCACCGTCCCGGCCGAACCAAGAGGACCGTCGGGACCGGGTAAGCCCTTTACAGATGACTGATCCAGAATCTAGAATTTACATGTTGAGTAGATGAAAGATAAATATTTTGAACTTTCTATATACTGCTGAAAAAACTGACATGCACAGAGAACAAAAGTTTGAATCTATCTATGTCTATACAAGTACTGTCTATAATATTGAATGTCCAACCTTTGTGAAACAATTAGAAGCTGCATCATGACTAATTCGCTGATAGTCTATGTTGTCTATGGTTTAGTTACAGAGTGTCAGACAGGCTAATCAAATGAATGTGTAAGACCATTCTGCAACTAATGGCACATTAGTGAGTACTGCATCAGAGACCTAGGATGACCTCAGTAGGTAAAATGCTACAGGACAGATGCTTGTACTCTGACACGTAGTACAAAATACTTGGCACTGATCATTTTGGTCAGAATTACGTCAGTGGATAAACAGAATGCAGACAATCACAGAAATATCACATACAGATTAACTAGGTGTGAGTCAGAGTAGAGCAAGCAGAAGTGGTAAACGCCACATTACCACATTTCCCTTCATAGATGTTCACAATGAAATAAAAATCTGGAAACTCCCAATATAGTTATGTTGAAGACTAAAAGATTCATATGCAATTTTCACTATTTTCTATCTTGTAATTGTATCTCAGAATTACATTCACAAACAGAGCAGAGGAATTGTCCTGCAAATAGCAGTGTCTGTTTTTGCTCGATTGTGCCAGTATTTACTTTGTATGACAAGATGGCGTCATTTACAAAAGCAATATTTTTGCTTTTGATGTTGTATGGATTTCAGTAGTAAATAATTTAAAGACGAGGTACAGTGTGAAATCAGCTTTGGTCTCGCAATGTGCCTCAAGTATGCCTATTTCTCTGCAGCATTTGCAGAGCAAGATGGAACGGAGCTTTTGAAGGTCAAGGAGAGGGGTAGAATAAGGAAGTTAATTGTTAAATATGTAGTAAGAGCACATTTGCTTCTACTTTTGCAGTACAGTGCAAAAAATATAATTTTACAGAGTGAGATTATTGAAATGAGATACAGGAGTGCAGAGGGCTCACATTAAAGGATTTTACTTGTGTGCAGAGTGGCACATGGCCATTCTCACTCTGCACTTGACTTGAACACTAGCTCAGAGCTGGTGGTCTTCGGGGCTCTTCCTATACTTTACTGTAACTCATTTTATGCTTTCATGTTGCACTTTAATAGAATAGCACATTTTTATGTGCATTCCAGAAACTGTACTAACAAGCTTCACAGACAATGAATCATTCTCATGATTAATTTAAGGGATGATTTAATGTTGGGTAAAGTATTATTTTAATATGAACATGGAAAAGATCAATTTAAATAAAGTGTGGTTCTAAACAGGTAAGAGGTTGATGTGACATTAACACTTTTGTATAATGTGCTGCTTCCCATTTTTTCACCTCTTCACACCTAGAAGCAATTCTAGTTACACTATATGTTTTGCAGTGCACTGCACGTCATAAGCCTATTGAGTCTGGAATTGTTACATATATAACATGCTATCATTTCCATATAACATGCTATCATTTTAAATAAGATACCTGTCTGACAACCCCCTTGTGATATTCATGGAAATCAAACTGTTCAAATCATCATCCTAACTTGAGTGTGTGCAGTACCTAGCCAATTGCACAACATTTATTACCTCACAATAAGTGAAAGTCTTGGTTAAAACTAGAGATGCTCACTGACCCCCGTGTTTTGGTTTTGGTTTTGGATCTGGATTACCGTCGTGTTTTGGTTTTGCCAAACCGTCATTGCGTGTTTTGGTTTTGGTTTTGTTTGGTTTTGTTTTGCTATTTTGATCAAAAATCAATGTTTTTGGGCCTAAAATAACCAAATTTAGTGTTCCACCTGTTTCTTAGGTAAGTAATGTAATTGTAAAGCTAATAAATTATCCAAAAAACAGTTTCATTCCTGGTAGAGCTTCATTAATTCTACACACAAACCAGATTGTCTACCTCTCCATTTATGAATATTGGCAATGCAGCCATCGTTTTTGGATGTATATTAGAGATGAGCGCACTTGGATTTTGTGAATCCGAGCCCACCCGAACCTTTCCGATCCGAGTCGGATCCAAGACAGATCCGGGTATTGGCGCCAAATGAAAACTTGAAACCGAGGCTGTGAGTCATAATCCCGCTGTCGGATCTCGCGATACTCGGATCCTATAAATTCCCCGCTAGTCGCCGCCATCTTCACTCGGGCATTGATCAGGTTAGAGGGAGGGTGTGTTAGGTGGTCCTCTGTCCTGGTAGATCTCGTGCTGTGCTGTTTAGTTCTGTGCTGTGCTGTTTAGTTCTGTGCTGTGCTGTGCTGTGCTGTGTTCTGCAGTATCAGTCCAGTGGTGCTGTGTGCTGTGCTCTGTCAATTTTGAGTTCAGTGGTGCTGCTGGGTTCTGTGCTGTGTCCTGTTCAGTCCAGTGGTCCAGTGGTCCTGTGTCCTGTGCTTCTAAGGGCATAGTTATTTCCCCATTATTCCCAAGTGTTTAAAAAATTTAAAAAAAGTTATAAAAAAAAATAACTAAAAATAATAAAAAAAAAAATTAATTACAACAAAATTTGCAAAACCAATCCTGCAGTATAAGTCCATTGGTACTGTCTGCAATTTTACCAGGTTCACACATTCTGCAGTATCTTGTGCTACATATAATGGAGACCAAAAATTTGGAGGATAAAGTAGGGAAAGATCCAGACCCACTTCCTCCTAATGCTGAAGCTGCTGCCACTAGTCATGACATAGACGATGAAATGCCATCAACGTCGTCTTCCAAGCCCGATGCCCAATCTCCTAGTACAGGGCATGTAAAATCCAAATAGCCCAAATTCTCAAAAAAAAGCAAAAAGAGAAACTTAAAATCATCTGAGGAGAAACGTAAAGTTGGCAATATGCCATTTACGACACGTAGTGGCAAGGAACGACTTAGACCCTGGCCCGTGTTCATGATTAGTGGTCCATCTTCACCCAAGGATCTTAGCCCTCCTCCTCCTCCCCCCCCTACAAAAAATTGAAGAGAGTTATGCTGTCAGCAACAAAACAGCAAACAACTCTGCCTTCTAAAGAGAAATTATCACAAATCCCCAAGGCGAGTCCAAGGGTGTTGGTGGTTGTCAAGCCTGACCTTCCCATCACTGTACAGGAAGAGGTGGCTCGGGAGGAGGCTATTGATGATGTAGCTGGCACTGTGGAGGAACTTGATGATGAGGATGGTGATGTGGTTATTGTAAATGAGGCACCAGGGGGGAAACAGCTGATGTCCATGGGATGAAAAAGCCCATCGTCATGCCTGGTCAGAAGACCAAAAAATGCACCTCTTCGGTCTGGAGTTATTTTTATCCAAATCCAGACAACCAATGTATGGCCATATGTAGCTTATGTAAAGCTCAAATAAGCAGGGGTAAGGATCTTGCCCACCTAGGAACATCCTCCCTTATACGTCACCTGAATAACCTTCATAGTTCAGTGGTTAGTTCAGGAACTGGGGCTAGGACCCTCATCGGTACAGGGACACCTAAATCCCGTGGTCCAGTTGGATACACACCAGCAACACCCTCCTCGTCAACTTCCTCCACAATCTCCATCAGATTCAGTCCTGCAGCCCAAGTCACCAGCCAGACTGAGTCCTCCTCAATACGGGATTCATCCGAGGAATCCTGCAGCGGTACGCCTACTACTGCCACTGCTGCTGTTGCTGCTGTTAGTCGGTCATCTTCCCAGAGGGGAAGTCGTAAGACCGCTAAGTCTTTCACAAAACAATTGACCGTCCAACAGTCGTTTGCCATGACCACAAAATACGATAGTAGTCACCCTATTGCAAAGCGTATAACTGCGGCTGTAACTGCAATGTTGGTGTTAGACGTGCGCCTGGTGTCCGCCATCAGTGAAGTGGGATTTAGAGGGTTGATGGAGGTATTGTGTCCCCGGTACCAAATCCCGTCGAGATTCCACTTCACTAGGCAGGCGATACCAAAAATGTACAGAGAAGTACGATCAAGTGTCCTCAGTGCTCTGAAAAATGCGGTTGTACCCACTGTCCACTTAACCACGGACATGTGGACAAGTGGTTCTGGGCAAACGAAGTACTATATGACTGTGACAGCCCACTGGGTAGATGCATCGCCTTCCGCAGCAACAGCAACAGCTGCATCAGTAGCAGCATCCACAAAATGGCTGCTCGTGCAAAGGCAGGCAACATTGTGTATTACAGGCTTTAATAAGAGGCACAACGCTGACAACATATTAGAGAAACTGAGGGAAATTATCTCCCAGTGGCTTACCCCACTTAGACTCTCATGGGGATTTGTGGTGTCAGACAATGCCAGTAACATTGTGCGGGCATTAAATATGGGCAATTTCCAGCACGTCCCATGTTTTGCACACACCATTAATTTGGTGGTGCAGCATTACCTCAAGAGTGACAGGGGTGTGCAGGAGATGCTTGCGGTGGCCCGCAAAATTGCTGGACACTTTCGGCATTCAGCCAGTGCCTACCGCAGACTAGAGGCACATCAAAAAAGCATGAACCTGCCCTGCCATCACCTCAAACAAGAGGTTGTGACGCGCTGGAACTCCACCCTCTATATGCTGCAGAGGATGGAGGAGCAGCAAAAGGCCATTCAGGCCTACACAGCCACCTATGACAATTGGCAAAGGAGTGGGGATGCGCCTGAGTCAAGCGCAGTGGAGACTGATTTCCGTGTTGTGCAAGGTTCTATAGCGATTTGAACTTGCCACACGAGAAGTCAGTTCCGACACTGCCAGCTTGAGTCAGGTCATTCCCCTGATCAGGCTGTTGCAGAAGCAGCTGTAGAAAGTGAGGGAGGAGCTGGTAAAGCATTGCGATCCAACAAAGCATGTAGCTCTTGTGGATGAAGCCCTTCGTACGCTTTGCCAGGATCCGAGGGTGGTCACTCTTTTAAAGTCAGAGGAATACATTCTGGCCACCGTGCTCGATCCTCGGTTTAAAGCGTATGTTGTGTCTCTGTTTCCGGTGGACACAAGTCTACAGCGGTGCAAAGACCTTCTGGTCAGGAGATTGTCCTCTGAAGAGGACCGTGACATGCCAACAGCTCCACCCTCATTTTCTTCCACATCTATGGCTGCGAGGAAAAAGCTCAGTTTTCCTAAAAGAGCCGCTGGCGGGGATGCTGATAACATCTGGTCCAGACTGAAGGACCTGCCAACCATTGCAGACATGTCTACTGTCGCTGCATTGGATGCTGTCACAATTGAAAAAATGGTGGAGGATTATTTTGCTGACACCATCCAAATAGACATGTCAGACAGTCCATATTGTTACTGACAGGAAAAAAAGGCAGTTTGGAAGCCCCTGTACAAACTGGCTCTATTTTACCTGAGTTGTCCCCCCTCCAGTGTGTACTCGGAAAGAGTTTTTAGTGCAGCTGGGAACCTGGTCAGTGAACGGCGAAGGAGGTTGCTTCCTCACAACGTTGAAAAAATGATGTTTATAAAAATGAATAATCAATTCCTCAATGAAGTACAGCACTGCCCTCCAGATAGTACAGAGGGACCTGTGGTTGTGGAGTCCAGCGGGGACGAATTGATAATGTGTGAGGAGGAGGAAGTACACACTGTAGGGGGAGAGGAATCAGAGGTTGAGGATGAGGATGATATCTTTCCTCAGTAGAGCCTGTTTAGTTTGTACAGGGAGAGATGAATTGTTTTTTTGGTGTGGGGGCCCAAACAAACCAATCATTTCAGCCACAGTTGTTTGGTGGGCCCTGTCGCTGAAATGATTGGTTTGTTAAAGTGTGCATGTCCTATTTCAACAACATAAGGGTGGGTGGGAGGGCCCAAGGACAATTCCATCTTGCAACTATTTTTTGGGCATTATGTGACCATTCAACAGTCGTTTGCCATGTTCAAAAAGTAAAAGAAAATGTCAACAAATTACAAAAATTCAATCAAAAGTTAAATGCCCTGTCATTATTTAAAACAAGAGGGTTTGACGTGCTAGAATCAGTGTAGTGTTAATATGTTATAAACACTACACTTGGAATTTGGAAGAGGTATTGTGGGCCAGGTATCAAATTTAGTACCGGGGCCACCCCACTACACAGTCCAGATTTTTTTTGGGGGAAATTCAGACCCGTGGAGGTTTTTTTTATTAATTATATTGTGGTGACCACTCCTCTACGCAGTCCAGATACATTTATTGGTGCGAATCATACAAGTTCAGGGTTTTTAAATTATATTGTGGTGACCCACTCCTCTACGCAGTCCAGGTACATTATTCGGTGCGATTTATACCAGTTGATGGTTTTCTTATTATATATATTGTGGTGACCCACTCCTCTACGCAGTCCAGGTACATTATTGGTGCGAATCACACAAGTTCAGGGTTTTTAATTTATTTTGTGGTGACCCACTCCTCTACGCAGTCCAGGTACATTATTCGGTGCGATTCATACCAGTTGATGGTTTTCTTATTATATATATTTTGGTGACCCACTGCTCTACGCAGTCCAGGTACATTATTGGTGCGAATCATACAAGTTCAGGGTTTTTAATTTATATTGTGGTGACCCACTCCTCTACGCAGTCCAGGTACATTATTCGGTGCGATTCATACCAGTTGATGGTTTTCTTATTATATATATTGTGGTGACCCACTCCTCTACGCAGTCCAGGTACATTATTGGTGCGAATCATACAAGTTCAGGGTTTTTAATTTATATTGTGGTGACCCACTCCTCTACACAGTCCAGGTACATTATTCGGTGCGATTCATACCAGTTGATGGTTTTCTTATTATATATATTGTGGTGACCCACTCCTCTACGCAGTCCAGGTACATTATCGGTGCGAATCATACAAGTTCAGGGTTTTTAATTTATATTGTGGTGACCCACTCCTCTACGCAGTCCAGGTACATTATTGGTGCAAATCATACAAGTTCAGGGTTTTTAATTTATATTGTGGTGACCCACTCCTCTACGCAGTCCAGGTACATTTTTTGGTGCGATTAAGACCAGTTGATGGTTTTCTTATTATATTGTGGGGACCAGTCCACTACGCAGTCCAGAAAGATACCGCGTTGCAACGTTTTGGACTAATAACTATATTGTGAGGTGTTCAGAATACACGGTAAATTAGTGGAAATGCTTGTTATTGAATGTTATTGAGGTTAATAATAGCGTAGGAGTGAAAATAAGCCCAAAAACTTTATTTTTGAACTTTTTATGCTTTTTCAAAAAAATCCGAATCCAAAACCTTAAATCCGAACCAAAACCTTTCGGCAGGTGTTTTGCGAAACAAATCCGAACCCAAAACATTGCGGAAATCCGAATCCAAAACACAAAACACGAGACACCAAAAGTCGCCGGTGCACATCTCTAATGTATATTACACCCTACACTTATACTTAAATATGTAAAGAAATGGACAAAGGCAGTTTGGTTTCTGTCTCTCTAGGCCCCCCTCCAGTTGTTGAAAATACAAAAAAATTCAGCCGTTATAGACTGTACAATATTAATTGAAATGGAGAAAGCCAGTTTGGTTGCTGTCTCTCTAGGCCCTCCTCCACTTGTATAAAATACCAAAAAATTCAGCCGTTATAGACTGTAAAATATTAATTGAAATGGAGAAAGCCAGTTTGTTTTCTGTCTCTATAGGCCCCCCTGCACTTGTATAAAATACAAAAAAATTCATCTGTTATAGACTGTACAATATTAAGAGAAATGGACAAAGACAGTTTGGGGTCACTCCGTGTATGACACCCTACCCTTAAGGAGAAATTGCCCAAACAGCAGCCTTTCAAGACGGTACGTGATATGGTAATGCCCCAAGTCCCTTTCCTCTTTGGGGTAGATTGCACCTTACACTTACATAGAAAGTTTTAAAAAGATGTTATCATCATCATCTTCAGCTTCATCCTCACCCTCATCAGTGTGTACGTCATCATTACAGACTATCAATTCATCCCCGCATGAATCCGCCATTAGAGAACAGTCAGTGCTTGGATGTCTTGGATGGTGAAGGCCTTCCTCGTGGAAGATGTATTTCATTTTTATAAACATCATTTTCTCCACATTTTTGGGAAGTAACCTTCTACGGCGATCACTGACTAAGTTCCCTGCTGTGCTGAACACTCGTTCAGAGTACACACTGGAGGGTGGGCAGCTTAAGTTTTGCAAAGCAAGTTTGTACATGGGTTTCCAAATGGCCTGCTTTTCTTCCCAGTAAGGAAAGGGACTGTCTGACATTTCCATATCAATTACCTCTTGAAAGTAATCCTCCACCATCCGTTGCATGTTAATACTCATATTGGATGGAGTTATGGCAAGGTCACACATTTTTTGGAAAAATCCTTCAAACCAGCCCAGATGTTAAACTGTTCTGGTCTGCCCTCTGCGTCCTCCCTGCTTTTTTTAGGAAAATTCAATTTTTTACGAGCAGCAGCTGCTTGAGAAACTGAAGGAGGACACGTCGTCAAGCCAAGGCCCAGGTCAGCGGACAACTTGCTGAGCAATAGCTCCTTGCAAAAGTTCACATCTCATTCATTTTCAAGCAAAGACTCAATGTAGGTCTTAAACCTTGGATCAAGTACAGTGGCCAAAACGTACTGATCCGAGCACAAGATCTTAATAACTCGAGGATCATTGTGAAGCGAATTAAGTACTTGATCGACAAGGCCAACATACTTTGCAGAATTGCTTGCTTTCATCTCCTCCCTCAGTTTCTCAAGCTTCTTTTCCAAAAGTCTAATTAAAGGAATGACTTGGCTCAAACTAGCAGAATCTGCACTCACTTCACACGTCACAACTTCAAATGGTTTCAGCACCTTGCACAGCACTGAAAGGATTCCCCATTGTGCAAGAGTGAAATACATGCCCCCTCCTTTTCCAATGCCATCGCTTGTGCAATACGCTTGGATGGCTTTGCGCTGTTCCTCCATCCTCTGCAGCATGTACAGGGTGGAATTCCACCTAGTTGCCACCTCCTGCTTAAGTTGGTGGCAGGGCAAGTTAAACTGCTCTTGGAGCTGCTGCAATCTCCTACATGCTGTGGCCGAATGCCTGAAATGGCCTGAAATCTTACGGGCCACCGAAAGCATCTCCTGCACCTCACGGTTAGTTCGTAGGAAGCTCTGCACCACCAAGTTGATGGTGTGAACAAAACAGGGAATGTGATGGAAATCACCCAGCTATAATGCTTGCACTATATTGTTGGCATTATCAGAAATGACATATCCTGGGGAGAGTCCAAGTGGTATAAGCCATGTATCAATCACATCTCTTAGTTTGCGTAACAAATTGTCAGCTGTATGCCTGTTAGTGAAGCCAGTGATACAAAGAGTGACCTGCCTGTGACAAATGTTACGTAGTGGAGTACATGCTGCTGCTGTTCCTGCTGGTGAAGGTGAATTACCAACCCAGTGGGCTGTCACAGTCATATAGTCTTTGGTTTGACCACTTCCACTTGTCCACATATCTGTGGTTAAGTGGACAGTGGGCAGAATGGCATTTTTCAGCGCAATCTCTACATTTGTACACACTTTTTGGTATAGTTGTGGAATAGCTTTACGGGAGAAATGTTGTTGCGATGGAATTTTGTAACGCGGACACAAAACCTCATTTAACTGTGAAAAACCAGCTGCGTTTATTGTGGATATTGGACGCAGATCTAACACTAACATGGCAGCCAGGGTGTCTGTGATTCGCTTGGCGACTGGGTGACTGCTGTCATATTTGCTTCCCCTAGCAAATGATTGTTTCACTGTTAATTGTTGAAATGTCGGACT
This sequence comes from Mixophyes fleayi, assembly GCF_038048845.1. Lineage (NCBI taxonomy): Eukaryota > Metazoa > Chordata > Amphibia > Anura > Limnodynastidae > Mixophyes > Mixophyes fleayi. The sequence goes on along the minus strand of NC_134406.1, from coordinate 148,029,257 downwards.
GCTCTTTTTCTTGGCCTTCCTCTGGGCTGACGATTCACCTCCAGCAGCAGCAGCAACAGAAGTAGCAGTGGGACTAACGCTTTCTTCAGAGGAATCAATAATAGTGCAGGAGTCATCCAGCCTTAATAATTGGGATGCAGGGCTAACTCTAAGTGCTAGTGAGGATATTGATGAGGATGGTGTGGTGGGTGTATTTTGTAGCCGTCGGGATGTCAGTGAGCGGAGGGTCCTAGCTGATGATGGAGTGCTTGTAATTTTTTTGGAAGAACTTTCAGCTTTTCCCAACACTTTGCCATGAATTTTCGTCAAATGGTGTAACATAGACGAGGTTCCAAGATGGTTAAGGTCCCTCCCTCGACTGACTGTGGCTTGACATACACTACAAATGGCTATACAGTTGTTGTCTGGATTGGGTAGAAATAATTCCACACATAAGAAGTGGATTTTTTTGTTTTATGGCCTGGCATGACAATAGCCTTTTTCTTGTCACGTGCCAGAACTGCTGCCACTGGTGCAGGACTGACACAAATAACCTCATCTTCATCAACATCCTCATTAGCGCCCTCGTCACCTCCACAAATCTCCCCCTCATCCTCTTCTATTTCCAAAGTGGCATCCTCAATTTGTGTATCACCGGCTACACTCGGGCTGTTCAGGCACACATCAGCATAACTGCTGAAAGGGTCCCTCTTTATTGGTACACTAACAGAATGCTCACGATTAGACATCCCACTGTTGGATGGTCTCTCCACAGGGATTGGTGTCATTTGTGATTCAGAGCAGACATTATCCTCTAATGCCTTACTGTTATCTTGCAGCTCAGCTTTGACGCGTAACAGTAGTTGTGCACCACTTGTAGGCTCGGTAACATTTTTTTGATCTGCCACTAATAGACAAAGGTGAAGGCCTCATTATCTCTTTGCCACTGCGTGTATAGAATGGCATGTTGGCAATTTTTTTGTTATCGGCACTTAACTTTTCCTCGGTTACGCTTCTTTTGCGCTTCAACATGGTAAAAAAAAATTTGGTGTGTGTCTTTTTGACTGATTTCAAAAGACTCTGTAGTTTGACATCGCCTTTCCCAGATGATGTACTGGGAACACTACCATCAGGACTGGTGACAGAACCTGGTTGCTGATTCTGCTCATATGTGGACTGCTTAGAATCCATTATGAGCCCAACGCACTTGTAGTGCTACAAATTGTTTTAGATACTGCTGACAAACAGGACTTTTGACAACCAGAAATATTAATGCAAATAAATGGGGGACATCCCAAAGCACTTGTAGTGCCAAATATTGAAAAAAAAGACTCCTCTATCCTCCTCTCTTCTCTATCAATTGTAATCAGAATTGTAATCAGAATTGTAATCAGAATTGTAATCAGAATTGTTATCAGAATTGTATTCTCTGTCCCTGCTCTAATCAGCCTGTGACTACACCCTGCTCTCTCCCTCTGTCATATGGCGATGGATTGCTGTGGAGGCGTGTATTTATAATTTTCAAATATCGCGAGAACCGAGCCCCGAGATCCGACGACGTCACGATGACGTTCGGCCTCGATTTGGAATCCGAGCGGACGGGAGAGTACCGAGCCTGCTCGGCTCGGTACTTGGATAGGCAAAGTTCGGGTGGGTTCGGTTCTCGGGGAACCGAGCCCGCCCATCTCTAGTTAAAACATTATTGACAAAAATAGGTGATGATATAATTTGCAGTACAATAGATGAAATTACAATGGCTGACATCACTGAAGTAATCACAATTGATGACTTATGACTCATTGACAATATGGCAAAATGACTGACAGAACAACGAGTAAAATTAATGTGTGACATCACAGTTGTAAATATCCTCAGTGACTATAAATAACAACATGACATCACAACTGGGGACACAGGAGAGCTTGCAAATCATGGTTTTAGGGGCAAGCAATAGTAAGTGTCTCATGGTGTAGTTGCATTGCTAAACATGTTTATCATAAAATGTGATTATTGGTAAGAAAAAAATCATGTTTGTGGAAAGCGACTGTAGAATTTAAGACCACTTATCTACTACACAAAGTGCCTGTGTCCTTCTCTTGGTGCCAGCCCTGATTTTTGAAACATGTACTGTATGGTCGGATATTCAGTTTCCCTCCTGCTCCCTTGCTATTCCTTGTATAAGTATGTTAATGAGAATAGAAATAAAATATCTGAACTATCAACAATTGAATGCTTGATATTACCTCACAGCTCTTACAGACAATCAGTCAATGACAATCAAGTATAGTTTATTTAGAAGAAAAGCACACAATTCTAAATTGAATCCCTGCATTATACAATTACAATGAATAAAAAGTATTTTGGCAATACAATATCTAACATTAAATGAATTACAAATTAAATGTATCTCAGTTTGTAAATCTGTGTTTAAATTCAGGCACATTAGTGTAGTATATTCCTCTAATTGGGACTATTTATTACATCATCATCAACATTTATTTATAGAGTGTCAGCAGATTCTGAAGCATTTACAATTGGGAACAAACATTAATAAAACAATACTGGGTAAAACAGACAGAGAGGTAAGAGGGCCTTGCTCTCAAGCTTACAATCTATTAGGAATGAAGCCCTTAAGCTGAATGTAAATAAACGGAGATGCTTGTCACGAAGGTGGACATGGACATTAGGGGTTAATGTTTTAGGAAGTTGCTGCTCCCGGATGTTAGGGGGAGGAGTGTAAGGAGGTTTTCATATATATCTCTGGCTAGGCAGGGCAACTTCCTCTGGCATCAGGATTTCCTGCTGAACGGATCACTGTCCGGCTAAGTGAAATTATTTGGCTTTTGAAGTTGCTTTTTGTGATTTCTATAACAGTGTCTTTTCATTGTGCCTGATTTTCTTTCCGTGTTAGCAGTGGGGATATTGTTGCTATTTTTTTCAGGGATTTGTGGTACTGTATAGCGCTGCACGTATTCTGGTCCTTTGCTTTCAAACTATTTGGGAAGATGTCTCGCTCCAGGCGCAGCGTGGGTCCCCCTGCCCGTTTTAATGACCTGACTGAGCTCCCCGCCAAGAGTGATCTCTCGGTCAGTCCTCGTGTTATGGCGGCCGCCATCTTACCTGAGGGGTCTGGAGAACAGAGTCCTGGTCTGGAGCTGGTGTTAGCGGGGGCAGAGGGGTTTGATGGGCAGCAGAAAGAGGTTAACCGGGGGCGTCCGGAGGCAGTGGACAGGTCAGCTTTCCCGTCCACAGGTACTGTGCGCATGCGCGGCCGGGCTCCCTGCAGGTCCCTTAAGCAGAGGCATGTAGCGAATGGAGCGAGGGGGACAGGCAAGGTTAGGAGACCCAGGATGGAAACGCCGTCTCCGACTGGGGGTCAGGCACAGCAAGGACGCTGGCACACCGTCAGGTCCAGGTCTGTGTCCCCAGCGGGCAAGGGTCTGGGGCGGGGGTTGGGGTCTGGCAGCGGGAGAGGAGGGGGTAAAGGGAGTCATTCAGCACGGCAGGTTGCCGGTGGTAGTCGGGGGGAGCGAGTTTCGGACAGGGGAAGTTCGCATTCCCCGGTGGTCACGCATGGAAGGGGATATGAGTATCAAGGGGGTAGTAGACATCGGTATGACTGGGATTTGGGGCACTACGCAGAGAGCCTGGACAGTGAATATGAGGGCAGCGGGGGCCGCCATTTTAGAGATGAGGGGCAGCAGTTCTGTGATTTTATGAACGCCCAAGCAGGGCTCGGTCGGACTGGGGACAGGTTCTACGGGTACGATGAGCAAAGGGTAGATCCGGGTGGGCCTTGCCGGCAGCGGCGCCCTCTCCCATCATGGGGGCAAAAGTATGGGGAGGGAAGGGCCAGCATTCCATTCTTTACCAGGTCAGGAAGCTTGTACGCACGGACCATATCTTTTAGCTCCTGATAGTTTTGAAGAGCAGTATCGGGAGGCAGGTGGCTGTAGAGGCCAATATCAGAGTAGGATGGGGGGCCGTGGCAGCGGGCAGCCATGCTGGCATCAAGGGGTTGACAGGGATTACCAGCAGTTCAGAGGAACGTCGTATGATCAGGATAGACCCTTGGTGGTAGGGGAACCGCCACTCAGGCATCACCAAGCGAGCTATGTAAGCCGGCAGCAAGGGCGCATGGTAGGCTATGGTGAGGTAGAGGAGGATAGGCGGACCCCTAGGTCAGTGGTGCCAGAGCGCAGGCATGCTGTGAACAGAGCAAGAGGAACGGGTACTAACGTTCTTTGTTCCCCAGAAAGACAAAGTAGCAGTGGAATGGATGCTGGTGGCTTAGCGGAAGTTCCGGCGACATCAAGGAGACGCCGGCTGTCAGCCACAAGGAGTGCGACTTCAGCGGAGAGGGCTTCTCAGTGGGACGAAGTGGCAAGTCCGGGGGTCACATCGCATGGTGAGTGCCATAAAGTTTTGTCTCACACGGTTTCACGTAGTACAAGTGTGTCATCTATATACAGTGGGTCCTCATCGGACCAGGAAAGTAGTTCTAAGAAATTGTTGAGGATTCTGAATGAGCATTTTAGTGGGGCAAAAAGCCAGAAGAAGGTAGCGCATGCTGCGGTTAAAGAAAGCGGGGGTAAAGGGCCAGTGGTCCATTGCTCGTATACGGCGCTGACATCAGGGATCAGGAGGAGTTCCAGAGAGAGGATTAAGAAGGGAGCGTACGTAGATATCTTCATTATAACTAAAATGGGGAAGAAAGAGCTAGAGAAGGCTAAGGAGAAAAGTGGAATAGGGGAGGACTATAAATCAATCCCCAATTGGGTGACGGCGTTTAGTGTATTTGCTTCGGTATATTTGGAAACTAGGCCCGAGGCAGCGGTGGATGTCTGGAGATATTTACACCTAATTACGGGGATCTATAGGAGAGATGACGGCTCCATCTGGCAGAGATATGATGAGAGCTTCCGGGAGAAAGTGAAAGGAATTTCACTTTTGATTGTAAGGACGTAGAGACGTGGATGGAGATGATGCGTCCGAAGGAAAGTGAGGGGCAGGATTTTAGGGCGCAGAGGTTTCTCATGCAGGGGAGACGTGGTTCTCCCCCAACGCAAAACAGAAACTTTGCCTTCAACAGCGGCACGTGCACTAGAGGAAATGCATGTAGGTACATGCATGCTTGTGCTAAATGCAAAGGACCACATCCGGCCTGTGATTGCAATAAAGGCGTGCCAGGAGCAGGAAAGAGCAAGGGGGAGTCAGGGCCCGCTCAGTAAAGCGGGTTCGCCGGTCCAGACAGAGCAGCTGGACAGGTGGCTTCGCTTGTTTCCGGATAGGAAGCAGGCGGAATTTTTAGGTGCAGGTTTTAAGATAGGTTTTTCCCTTCCCATAGTAGGTAGTGTTATGGCTAATGCAAAAAAGAATTTGCGCTCGGCCTATGTGTTCCCAGAAATTTTGGAGGAGAAGGTGCGGAAAGAAGTAGCTTTAGGCCGCATGGAAGGTTGTTGTAGGTTGCCCCAAGAGAAGGTGGAGAAGCTGGTAAGATCAATTGAGCTTATGTTGGCTTCAAGGTTTGTTTCCTTACACCAGGCACAATCATTGTTAGGTTCCTTTAATTTTTCCCTATGGGAAAAGTGTTCTGTAGAAAGATGCAGCTGGCTACAGTGGGAATGTCGCGGCCACACGCGAGGCTTACACTAACTAAGGAAATTAGAGAGGATTTGCGGATGTGGTTAAGGTTCTTGGAGAAATTTAACGGGATTCGTATCTGGCCGGCTGCACCAGTCTCTAATAAGCACCTGGAGTTGGTGACAGACGCCTCTGGGTCGGTTGGTTTTGGAGCATACTTTAAAGGTAGATGGTGTGCGGATTGGTGGCCAGAGGCATGGTGTGATAAAGGGTTGCTAGGCAACCTACTGGTACTGGAGTTGTTCCCCATTGTAGTAGCGGTGGAATTATGGGCGTCTCTGTTAAGGGGGCAGGAGGTGATATTCTGGTGCGATAATCTGGGAGTAGTGCAGTGCATTAATAAACAGAGCGCATCATCCATTCCTGCAATCGAGTTGTTGAGGCATTTGGTGCTGCGCTGCCTTGAGAATTACATTACATTCAGAGCAAGACATCTGCCTGGTGCGGAGAATGAGGTGGCAGACGCGTTATCCAGAGGACAGTTGGCATATTTTAGGGAATTGGCTCCGCAGGCAGACGTTACGGGTACGCCATGTCCCCCTTTTGTTTGGCAGGTAGTCGAGCAGATATTGTAAGACTGGCGGAAGCTTCCTTGGCCCCTTCCACCAGGAGAGCATATGGTGCGGCATGTCGCCAATGGGGACAGTACTTACAGTCGCGCGGTCGGTGTGACTCAAGTCAGAGCGCTGACATGCTTGATTTTATTTGGTTTAAGTATCAGCAGGGCATTTCTAAAACTTTAATGGCGGCTATGCTGGCAGGAATCTCGTTTATGGCCAAACTCCATGGGTGGACTGATTTTGCTAAAGGGTTCTTGGTCACTAAGGCCTTGAAAGGTTGGTCGCGAATGCAACCAGGTAAGGAGGATATTAGAAGGCCGGTGGACAAGAACATCTTGAGGAAGCTTATGTCTGCACTGGCGGTCATTACAGAAAGTGCTTATGAGTCGTTGCTCTTTCGCTCAGCTTTTTCGCTCGCTTTCTTTGGTGCGTTTAGAGTGAGTGAGTTGGTGGCGCAGTCTAAGCATAATTTGGGGAATGCCTTGTCAGCAAAGCATATGTTGTTGGATGTTAACATGCTGTCTTGTCAACTCCTCAGATCCAAAACAGATCAAGTGGGTCGTGGTCAATGGATATCCATTTCTGCACAATAAACTTTAGGGCGCTGGAAGTCAGACGCGTACAAAAGGTATATTAGACCAAATAGGTGATGGATACGCAACAATATACTCCCCGTCCAGTGTTAACCTTGGGCTTCGCTGCTCGCTGTTGTTTTTATACGAGGGCATGAAGGGATTTTGCAATTTTTTCCTCCGAAAAAGGCCTGATTAGTGGTGTGCCTCCGGGGTTACGGTTTTACCTTCATCTTGGTTAACACTTTTTTCCCCTTACTTAATTAGTTCGTAAAGTCACGTTAAGTCACTAAAAGTCACATAATTTTCCCATGCTTTAAAGGAGTGGTGCTATAAAGTGCAATTGATGGTGCCGAGTCTATCGGCTGTTATGGTTAATTGAGTACAACCTGGTGGTGACGGATCCTGTTATCTGTGTTACAGGTTGCTCTGCTCAGAGGATAACCATATGGATTGTTGGGCATTCGTTTGTTTTCTGGGCGGCCAGATATAAGTTTGCCAACAACAGAGATGCCTTTGTAAGGCCAGTTGATATTCGTTGGATCGGTAAAAGAGGTATGAGATGGCAAGGTTTGATGCCACTTCTGTCTGCTGAAATTGCTAAAGCAGGCCCTCCAGATATGTTGGTGATACATTTGGGGGGTAATGATGTGGGCATAGGTAAGTCGTTGGACTTAATTATTTCTATCAGTGAGGACCTGAGAAGTATTAAGAGGCTTTGGCCTTCAGTTATAATTTGCTGGTCCAATATTATTCCACGAATTAACTGGCGAGCGGAGATAGCTCTTCGCAAGATAAACAACATGGGGTAGCAGAATTGAATAGAACAACAAGGAAAATAATTCTGCAATTGGGAGGGGTCGTGGTAGATCACCCTCTAATAAGATCTAGTTTGAGTAACCTGTATAGGAATGATGGGGTTCACCTGTCAGAAGAAGGCAATTGGATTTTTATAGAACAGCTTTTTTGGAGTAGGTCAGTTAGTGAGGTCTATGGGTGGCGGGCTGGGGGTCCGTTAAAGGACTCCAGCGTGGCAGGAGAGCTTTTTCAATCAGCGACTAATTCATACGGTGCTACTGCTGATTGGCCGCATGTCACCGCTCCTTTCAAGGCACCCTGGCTCTTGGTACCTCTGTGCGAGGACCCCTTGACCAGCACTGTGCGCGTACGTCTTGGGGAGCCCAGAGGGGAGTGGTCACGATAACGCCAGATTTAGCACCGGCCGATCGTAAAGGACTGTGGTGCCTGGGACCAGTGGTTAGTGCCTGTGGGCCATACACTGTTCGGTTTTCGATATTAGTTGTTAGCTGATTGAATTGCTCTCGCCGCCACCCTTTATAGGTAAATAGATAAATAAATAAATAAAAAGATTATTTTATTTGCCACTACAAAGTTGTCGTGTCTTTATTATAGTTACGTTTACAGTGCTAAGATTAACAATATTAATGTATGGTGTTAAGCTGAGGGAATCAGCAGTCTACAGTTTATGGGACAATGGGAGTTTGAAACACAAGGGCATGTGTTGCATCATATTGCGCATTGGACTAGCTAGAATTCAAAGGTAAAAAGTATTGAGTGGGCTGTGTGAACAGTGAGATATATTTACCTGTTTGCAGGTGACATTTACTCTGACAGGAAAACAGCAAATAGTTTCACATATTTATCAGAATATTAGTATTATTATTCCTCTCAATTTATAAGAAGAAATGTACTGAACATTTGACAGAAAGATATGTTTAATCACCAGATAAATATGATGTGTGTCCAGTGACCGAGACTCAAACTCTTACCTCACAGTCACACAGAACCTCCATTATAACTGTAACCAACTGCCACCTCAGAGGCCTCCATCTTGTGGTTAGCATCCACATTGCTTAGCTATGTTCATTACCACAAAGAATACTGATTGTTAATATAGAAAGGAAAACATTAATTATTTTATTTGATATGCTGTATGTAGAAATGCAAAAATGTGTTTAAATTCACTGTGCTATTTCCATAACTGTTGCCAAAACACTCAAGGCAGTAAATATTGATTTAGAGAAAGGGCTAGATTTACTAAGCTGCGGGTTTGTAAAAGTGGGGATGTTGCCTTCAGCAACTAATCAGATTCTAGCTATCATTTTGTAGAAGGTACTAAATAAATGAAAGCTAGAATCTGATTGGTTGCTATAGGCAACATCCCCACTTTTTCAAACTCGCAGCTTAGTAAATCTAGCCCAAAGAGTAAAACATTTGTGAGTAGCATTGCTTATAACTAGAAAATTGTAATTATATGGTATTTGTTGCTAATCATTATTTGCCCACAAAAACATTCTAGTAATATATTGTTCCTGAATAATAAATTTGACGTTAGTTAATTTTTGGTGTCCTACTTGTATTGGGGACCCGAGGGTTCTCTGTCCCACTGCCGTGTTCTGAAATAAAGAACACCCAGAGACCAGGTACGATCCGCACAACACTCTAACAGCACCTACCTATAGGAGTGTTATCAATTCATATTTCATAATGATGTTTCATATGTCTACATGTGTAAATTTATATACTGTTTAATTGAATTATTATTAAAGTGCTGTTATGTTTCATGACAGAGATAGCCTAGTTTTAGATATCATCACTAGTAGTGGTTGTCGAAGAAAAGCAGATTAGCATACTGACAGGCATTTTAAGTGACCTCATAGTGAAGAGGGGATTGGGGACGGCAAAAAAATAATTAAATGTCATGAAATTATTGTTGAGGATTGTCAGTTCTTGGGGGTCAATATGCTACTGAGTATCTGTCCAATTGCATGCCTTCACCCAAGCAGAAGCACCTGGAATATATATGATTGTGAGTTTTATGTTTCTGTTTTTAACTTTTTATTCCTGTTTAAGAAACTGCATTGCAGTTGTATAGCTGTATGTCATTTGTTATCCTTTTCTATTCAATAAGCATTTTGACTTTTTGACTTTCTTTGTCATACTACATTTAATAATGTTCTGTTTTCCTAATGGATTCACCTGTACAATACAAGGAATTGTCTAGTTTGCAGTATTTGTTATACATTTAGATTGTGATTGCATTTTGGGATAAGTTAGGGAGTAACTAAAGATTTCCTAAAGAGTGTCAATTCTTGAACCAAATTAAAGTGGTGGTAGTACTGTGTGTTAACTATTGAGTGTGAGATGTATTTTGGTGATTTTAGCCATTTTTAGAGTAATTCAGGAAAAAAATGTTCAGGGCACTTATGGTTTCTCAAACATAGAAAGTGTCCTTAGTACGTCAAATATAAACAAAAATAAAATAAAATAGAAATTATACTTACATTTGGAATCATGGTGTCTCTGTATTTTCTGCTTTCATATAATACTCCAAACAGAATATACATGTAAATAGAACAAAGATATCCAAATAGTGGAATACTTTTATAACATTATATAAATACACCTGTTCTGTCTTCACTATAATCTTCTCTTTAGCCTGAATATAATCAGACAGACAGCATAACCACTCCTACTTCAATGTTGTTTATTCAAGTAGTTAAGACTGTTATAATTCAAGTGGTAAAACTATAATACAGAAATGAGGAAATACATTACAAATGTATTGTAATGCAAACATGAAAACACATGGCAAAAGTGCATAACTAGGGAGCAATATTACCATTGATGCTTTGCTAAGGGGAGAGATATACTGCACCTCTTACTTCTTAGCATGTAATATCTAAAATGGAGACCTGTAGCTACCCATGGTGCATTGAAAACTAAACTACAGAGGCTCTGAGAGTTAAATTTTAGGTAATACCAGGCTGACTACTAGATGGAGTTTACACAGAATACATACATATGCAAATACATAACTGCTGAAGGCATAACACTCCCCGCCTGGTATCAACTGATGTCACCACTTATGTCCTCCGAAGGTAACAACAAGATCAGCTCAGATACTGGTCTAAGAAATAATATAGTCTCTCCGTGCTTGCAAATCTTGACCTCAACCTTATGGACCTTCCCATATTTGCTTGGGAATGTTTTAGTGACAAGACTTAAAGGCCACTCATTGCGCTGTGATTGACAATCTCTGGTGAGCACAACATCACCAGGTTTTATGGGTCTTCTGGATCATTAGAAACTGAAGTCAGAGGTCTAGCATTGACAATAGCTGAGACTTCAGCCATGAAGGTTGTTAAACACTCGTGAGTGAGTCTTGCAGTTCCTACTTGTAGGAAGATGGAATCAAGGATTCTGTGAATTATGCTCTCCCAGGTCCCTCCCATATGAGAAGAATGAGGTGGGTTGAAGGTCCATGCACAACCCTGTTCACTAAGGTATCTCTGCACACCTTCCATGTCATTAAATGATTGGACATGTTAGTGTTATTGAGGTTAATAATAATGTAGGCACAAAAAAGAGCCAAATTATGTGATTTTAGCATATCTTAGCAATTTTCAAAAAAAATTCAGATCCAAAACCAAAACACATAAGGGCGGTTTTGCCAGAACCAAAACACGAAATTAATACAGATCCAAAACATTGGTGGTCAGTGAACATGTCTATTATTAACATGTGGCATTAATCATCATCATAATCTATTTATTTATATAGCGCCACTAATTCCCCAGAACTGCACAGAGAACTCATTCACATCAGTTCCTGCCCCATTGGAGCTTAAAATCCACATCCCCTAACATACACACACAGAGACTGAGAGAGACTATGGGCAATCTAATAGCAGCCAATTTATCTACCAGTATTTGGAGTGTGGGAGGAAACCGGAGCACCCAGAGGAAACCTACGCAAACACGGGAAGAATATACAAACTCCACACAGATAAGGCCATGGTTAGGAATCAAACTCATGACCCCAGTGCTGTGAGGCAGAAGTGCTAACCAGTAAGCACTATCACTGCCTGATATATGTAACTGACTGATGTTTATAACTGACTGATGTATGTAACTGACTGATGGTATTTTTGATTTTTTATTAAATGATATTTTTTTTCTGCCCATTCTTTGGCGAATTTATATTCCACATAGGTATTGGATGTATCGTGCAGTGTATTGTGTAGTAGAGCACAGCAGACCTACACCCAAATTCAACAGTGCACGCATCATGAGATTTGTGCCTTGATGAATTTGGGAGTGCACAAAGCTGAAATTTGTGTATTTAATACCAACACAGGTTGCTCTCAGTATGCGTGCCTTGATGAATCAGGCCCATAAAATGTCCCTTCTATTTCATTTAGCAGAATGCAATATAAGAATTGAGACCATGCTTTGAAATTTAGGTTGTAATGTCAGGGGAAGGAAGAGTCAGAGTGATCATGCTGCTGCTCCATGAGGTGGGTGCTGCATGCACAGCGGGGATATTATCGGCACAAAGTTTTTTTTCATGTGGAGCAACTGAGGTTGATGCTGCTGTGAAGACTTTGGCTCTGCTCAGCCAGACACCAAAGCAGGAACTGTTGTGAGACCAAGCACGACTCTTGCACAAGGAAGTTAGACAGGTTTTCCTTGAAGAGGTGAAAAGAGAGGTGTAATGTTTGTTAAGTCTGGACTATTACACACGTGTATAGTTGCTGGTACATATTTCTGAAGCTGAAGCAAATTAATTGGCTACTTTTTTTTAACTGCACCCTATTTTGTAAAGATCAACTAACTGTGTGCTCTTTTTTTTTTACAGTAAAATCACCCCACTATGTGTACCTAAAAAGCTTGCTACTATACAGCAGCAGAACAAAGATGGAGCTTGTACATTTTGTAAGCAGTTTTAAAAATTATTAAGATTGACTGGGCAATACACCTGTTTCCTTTTTGCTGATAAAATATTCACATTAATGAAAGGATATTGCATGGTGTAAGTATGTCTTTAATAGTACTGTGGCCAATGTGTACATAAGGGAGCTGTAACATATAGTAATAAATCATAGTTAATGTCCCTGGTGTCCTGTGTTGAGTTGCGAGCCCCTGAGTACGAATGTCCCCTTTACTATATTACATTGCTTTGTCTTATTTTCTTGGCTTGTTGCCATAACAGTAGAAATTAATTACTGCTCTGTCACTAGTTGTGGACTTTGTGACCTACACCATGTACAGGAAATGGCACCATCAGCTTACATTTATCTCAGCTCACATGCATGGCAGGATATTTAGCCTGCAATAACAGTAATAAAATTGAGGACAACATATCTACATCATTGTTATAGCTTATAAATTAGCTTTTAATTGGAAACTTCCTGCACATGCATTTTGTTGCTGCTTGAGGGCATATGATGCTTATGTATGGGATCCCTGTTAACAAATTTGATATATAAACATTCCATACCAATTCCCTAACCTAAAGAGAGAAACATTGATAGAATAGTTGAAACTTTTTTGAACATAGGTCACAATCTCTTGTTTGCAACTTATGTTGCTTCCACTAATACCCCCCACCCCTCCCGGGGCTGTAAAAAGAATGGATGAACCCCCTGTATAAATGGCTCATTAAGAAAATATTTTCCTAGGTGTTAGTACAGCTTTAATAACATTTCAGAGTTCTCTTCTTATGGAAACTGCTTTATTAACTCAAAAGTGTGCAAAACTGGAGCCTCATTGTACTCCTCACTGTAACTACATTCCACAAGAGGATATGCTGAAGTAACAGATTATTTCATTCATAAGTCTATGATTAAGTGTCAATAACAACATCTTTACATTTACTTAAAAGGTAATTGCGTAAAAAATGTGTAACTTTGATTGATAGCACAATGATTTGCAAATTTTCTATCTGTTGCATATACGCCTGTCAGTAACCTTATCAATTGCATGTGTCTTATGGCTGGTGCAAATATACTCATTATATCTGCTTTTTTATATAGGTATTTTCTTTATCTAACTGAAACTTAATAGTGATTTCCTTTTTTGCTAGGAAAAGAAAGCTAAGGCTTGACCTGACATAAGCCTGGCACGTATGCTACTTATGCAAAATTGGATGCATCTTGAAATGCTTACAAATTAACGTATGGTGGTAAATATACCACTTTTACATGGAACTTTTTACAGATTATTTTCTTTTATGCATATGCTTCCAACTCAGCATCAGCCCCATTGTGAAGAGAAGGACAAAGCAATAGCAGAGATGTAGTTGGACAAAAACAGGCAACAGTTTGACAGCATAGAAGGGTTACTACGGATCAATGTTTCTCAGTCTGTGGTATTATACCTCAGTGTACATTAGACAGATTCAAAGGGTACCTCCATTTTTTAGATTGAACTAAGAATTTCAGTTTAATGTATGAGCAATGAATCAAAAATCTTCAAAACAAATTAGGATGAGTATGTTTAAAATAATTAAAGGCAAAAGTTATATACATTATAAACATCAGAAGCTACTTATGTATACTAATTACAAGCAGATATGTGGTACAAAACATTAGAGACACACTGCTGTTGATTATAAGGATATAGACATTACTACTACATGACCACATAAAGGTCCAAAGGCACAGACCGAGATAATTTAACTCTGAGAATACTTCTAATGCCCTAAAATCTAAAACAACAGGATAAGTTATCTCTTATGACCCTAAAATTACATATTTAAAATACTTCAATAATACATCAAGGAAAAGCAGAGTGGCCATCAGAATGAGTGCGGTGACAGCTGCTTATGATTAGATGCCTGATTATTTTGGAGAGTACCAAAATTATGACAAGGAGAGATGTGAACTGAAATTTATTTTAAAATAGAAGAGAATAATTGTTCTCCAAAGTAAAGAGGAAACATGAAATAAAATATAGTAAGACTTTAATCTTGACATATTCCATGGTAAAGGTTGAAGAAAATGAGTCATCCTTTGGTGGGCGACAAATAAGTGAGGAGGAGAGACATGGATGGTAACAGGTGCAGGTAAGACAGCCCCATCTCACTGCCCCTTCATATCTTTATTCTCAGTAGCACTTGTTCATGTCTCTGTTTTGCCATAAATTTCTGATTTTAATGAAAACAAATAAGTAACTAAGATTGGCGTGATCCCAAGTGGAGCTAAGTTTCGAACACACAGGAACATAAACATTGATTGGGGATGGTTTAAGGAAGCCAGATTTCAAATTAAGGACATGTTCATTTTTACCTACCTCGTATTAGCTTGGCATGGAAGGCGAGTTGTGCTACAAGAATATTAGCCTACGGTGGCCTGAACCCTGAATCAGGCCCTGCTGTCTCCATGTTGATAGTATTAAAATAGCTCAAGTTGCAGTAGGGCACAGAAGCCTTGGGTGTCCCCCTTTCTCCCATCCCTAAGGTGCAACCCCCCTGCTTCTTACCTTGTGTGGAACTTCTGTGACAGACTGGGAGTGTGACACTGTGCTATGACACCATAGCCTAGTGCCACAATCCCAGCATACAGCACTACAGGTAAAAAGCTGCCAGCTACTGCTACTCCATTTAGGCAGACATCTCAGTATGGGATCCTGTGGGGAAAATAAAAATAAAATTAAGATAGTTGTTTATTTAAAAAAAAATTGCCTGGTGGAATGTTAATGTAACCCCCTGTCACTGTGTGTGGTGTGGGTGCGAAGTGTACACAGAGCACCTTTTTCTCAAGCCCTGGCTGGCTGATGGGCATGGGTGTAAATGACCAGGGTGTCCCTGCACATGCAGGTGTTTTTTTGTAAGTAGTGGGCAGGGGCGGATCTAGAGAAATCTTCTACCCGGGGCAATTTAGGGGGGGGGGCATTTAGGTCCCGCACCCTTTTTTACATCTGAGGCTGCCGGCGGCTGCATACTATGTGCAGGTCCGTTCAGCAGTGACAAGTAGGGACAGTGTGCTGCCCGGATGCTCTGATTGTGTTTAAAACACACTGTCCCTGCCTGTCACTGCCGAACGGACCTGCACATAGTGTGCAGCCGCCGGCAGCAAGCCACTGCTAGGGGGGGGCGATCGCCCCGATCGCCCCCCCCTGGATCCGCCACTGGTAGTGGGACACAGGGGATGTCACTTTGTCATGCAGTGCATTAAAAGTCAGAATAATTCGGGTGCCAGATCTTCTCTATCACAAACTGAACTCTTTATCCAGCACGATAATCATAATGGTTGCAGCAATAAAGATATATATACAACTCCTTACTCCTCCAGCACAGTTCTTAATGAGCGATATGAATATAGCTACAAGTACATCTCCTTACTCCTCCTGCACATATCTTACACTGCTGGTGTTATCACAGTAGATAACAGTAGTTCCACAGGTGCTCACAGTTCAGCCTCTGTTTCCAGTACACACATGCAGGAATCACAGGGTAGCTTACCTCCAGCACACACTTGTAGCTCAGACCTTTTTTCTGTGTAGCTCACAGCACTGCAAGCAGGGGTAAAACCCCTTGGGCTATAACACTCACCACTAGTGAGCTCTCTGCCCCTCTCTGTGTTTCCTACAGCTCCACAACTGCCCCTTTTTGCTACAACCCTCTCTCCAGGAGTCTGTGCTCCTACATCCCTTAGTGTCTGCATGCTGCCACTTACAGCAATCCTCTCCTTCTCTCCAGGGGTCTCTGCTCTGGGCACACATTCCTTGCCCTTGTGCAGTCACCGTGCTTGCTCTCCCAGGCAATGCCCGGGGAGCCTTGGAGGTCCCCAGCTTCTCACATCAGCTCTCCTCTCTCTCTCTCTCTCTCTCTGTCTCTGTCTGTCTGTCTCCGCCTTATCTTTTTTTCCCTTTTTACAGCTCCTCCTCCTTCTCACTCTGTCTCTAGCAGACTGGGCTGGGTTGTCACTATAGCAACCAGTCTGAATCAATGCTTTCCACAAACACCTAACTCGACACTAGGGGGTGTTACATTAAAATTAAAAGGTTGTCAAGATGATGGGTTCCAAAATAAGTCAGTCTGTTATTTCTGTCCTTCTTAAATATAATATAGTATAATTTGACATCAATATAATCAATCACCAATGTTGTAGATACGTCTAACCTCAGCTTTATTAATGATGCAGTAGGATAGGCTGAAACTGGGAAACAGAAAATAACAACATTCATTGTCTGACACTGTGTAAAGAAAAAAAACATTGTAATGCTCATCAATGGACAATCTGTACCCCATACTGTTAGTTATTTTGAATATTAGAAGTTTACTTAGATTTCCATAAGCTGTATAAAACATATTTATATGGTCACAGAACTCCTCAGTAACTTAATACCCATAATAGAGATCCTTGAGCTCTTTCAGTAAATTAGAAATTCGATAGAGCGGGGCCGGTTTGTCGACCTCAATCACTAACTACTGTGTTATTTTATTATTGACTTATCCTTGCTTTGTTTACAACAAACATGCCAAAAGGCCGCCCTCGAGGACATTGACGTGGTAGAACCCTTACAGGTCGCCCAGAGCGCACTGTTCAAAGATCTTACAGTCAAGAATCTTATCATCACAATCAACGTATAACAAGGACAACTGATACGCCGCTTGCATTGGACATAACGTATTCACCTTAATACTACTATTTGGGTCCTATGGACTTGTAATGTGAGAACTGTGGTGCGTTACACTTTTTGGTAAAGGAGTTTAACGGACATTTTTCAGACTGCTGTCACAATGAAAAGGTTGAGTTGCCCGATGTAGTTGTTCCACCATATTTAATAGAACTGTTTATGACAAATACCCTCAAATTGCATACTCATTAGGCTTGATTCATTAAGGAAGGTAAGTCAAAAAATGAAGTCTTCTCTTGGACAAAACCATGTTACACTGCAAGGGGTGCATATAAGTTTATTATTTTGCACATAAGTTAAATACTGGCTGTTTTTTCATATAGCACACAAATACTTGATAGCTTTATATTTACAAATTAAAGGGAATCTAGGACATGCCCTATCCTAACTGTAAACCTGTCCCCACATTTTAAATTTACCTCTCCCTCTAATGCAACATGGTTTTGCTAAGGTGCAAATTGTTTTGGCTTTACTTTCCTTAATGAATCAGGCCCATTATCTCCATAATATCCTCAGTTACAACACTGCATTTGCCTTTGCGCAATTTAGTCATTACATTTCAGTTTAATTTGTGGTGGTTACTGCCAGTTTTCCCTAGGCTAGCTTTCCCTAATTGAACAACCAGGGTTTTCTCCACATACTACCCCTTATGGTTGTACACTTGCAGGCTAAGTTAACTGATTAAGTAGAAGCTGTCATAAAGGAATGGGAGGAATCAGGGGCGGGCTGGGCCGGGGGGGCAGGGGGGCATCGGTCCCCTGGGCCGCTCAGAATTACCGATGTTAGGGCCGGCCAACCCCCGGATTCAAAATCGGCGATTTTTACCCGTGGCCGCATCACATGACACGGGATGCGGCCACGTCATTAATGAGGCGTCCGCATCCCATGTCATATGATGCGGCCACCTGTGCGCCCCCCGGGCTGAAATTGCCAGCCCGCGCCTGGGAGGAATAAAATTTGCAGCAGGGAAAAATCAAATACATCCAATTTCATCATCAACCTCATCACAAAAACAATGATGTGCCAGTAGTCATGGGGTTATAAGTCATCCTAGAGGTGATGAGTTTAGGTATAGCAACCTACAGGGTAAGCCAACTGTATTGATGTCAACCATTGTGTTACAACAGGATGGCATTAAACATAAGTTAAACATAGTTTTATGTAAAGAAGTGTTTGATTGTATTTCAGTGTTTTTTATTAAATCTATACTGAAGAAATCGGTGGTAGTCATTTTCACGATGACTACCACACCGACAGCAATGTCATTGACATGAAGATACCGATGACGAGTATTACGATCAAGAGTATTCACCTACATACCTTAATGTAGACCTGGACCATTTCCGATCAGTGTTGTATCTGGCATGTCACAATTGCGATGGGAGACAAGTCGGCATGTGTTAAGCACGTCATTCCTCCTGATGACAGTCTGATTGTCGTTTTAAGGCGGAAATGCTTGGACCCCGCGCCTCTATAAGGTTTTGTGACGCTGGGTCGAGGCATCAAAGTCCTGATCAATTAAATTAGCATTTCTACTTTGTCAAGGAACTTCTCATCTCTAACTTTAAACTGTCACAAATTAGGACTTGAAAACTACTGTAAGGGGACACAGAGAATTACAGCACTTAATCTTTCACTCATCTATTCATAGGCTACAAATCTAACTGGATCCGTCCCCAACACAGACAGTAACTTCCATAAATACCCACAGTTGCCACCATCTACTGCTTTAAGGCCAATAAAAGCCTGTAACTTAATTGATCAATTGTGCACACTCTGTGTTCTAATAGCAAAAAGAGTTTTCCACCCTTGCATTTACAGGGTTAGCACAGCAAAGCAATCTACATCTTCTCAAGAGGCTATGGATTTGTTAAGAGCAATAATTTAATATATAATTCTTACAGAATATAAAAACAATTAATAAAGATAACAAACAACATACAGCAAACACAACTATAAAAAGGAGACAATTCAGGATATAATCTTACATCCGCATTGTATATCCGGCACTTGGGACTGGCAGGAAAGATGGACAGCTTGCAATTTGATTGTGCCACTTGTGGACTGCAAGAACAACATTCATAATTAAAAATTGTCTAGCAGGTAATCTTCACAATAAGGCCTACTAGCGCATAATCTATCTATCTATCTATCTATCTATCTATCTATCTGTCACTGTCTGTCTATCTATCTATCGTCAGAATTTGGTGATTTTTGCCTTTAAGGAGAATCTTGTCGTTAGCCAAATAAGCTCATTCTGAAACTTTTTCTTTAATTTGGGCTTAATTTACATCTTTGACACAGCTTGCTGATGCTAACAAAATTTACAACATGGATCCTCTGCATCCTGTTTTGGTTTTATGTTAGTTTCCTGGCCACCTTCTCCATGGATTTTAAATTGATGATTCATTTTTAAAATGCTTTCTATAATAGATCATAGATAGGCTGGTGAAAGCATTACATTCAGTTAGAGTGTGAATCTGCATCTTTGCTTAGTCAGTCACACATATTTTTGATTTTATGAATCACTTTTATTTTTCCGTTTCTGATCTTCATGACCTGACATGTCTGGAGTCATTTTGCATAACGTTTTCGTTTAGAAATCCAAACAACGTGTTTGAGGTTTTGAGCGAGTGCACATCTGTAATAATTCTCCCTTTTCTCCTCCTTTTTTGTATATAATATAATACACACACACACACACACACACACACACACACACACACACCAATTCCTATTTGTCAATTTGATTATCATAATGTATATAAAATTACTTATCAACAGTTATACCATTACCAACTGAAGTTTCTCTGTCTTGGCAACATTGCAGGGAATGGGGCACATCAGTACCACTTATTTCCTCTTGCAATGTTTCATTCCTTTTTAATCCAGGGCGCAGATTTTTGCCATGGTAACAGATGAAAAGGTCACTCACATAAAACAACAATCCATCGGAACAATAACTTTATTTAATAACTCCTTTAAGAGTGGCAACAACAACACTAATAGTAATAATTATCTAGCAAGTAGGTCATATTCACATACAGACCTACTTGCTGTGCATGCACAGTCATGGCCAAAAGTTTTGAGAATGACACAAATATTGATTTTCACAAAGTTTGCTGCCTCTGTGTTTTTAGACCTTTTTGTCAGATGTTGCTATAGTAAACTGAAGTAAAATTACAATCATTTCATAAGTGTCAAAGGCTTTTATTGACATTTACATTAAGTTTATGCATGGAGTCAATATTTGCAGTGTTGACCCTTCTTTTTGAAGACCTCTGCAATTCACCCTGGCATTCTGTCAATCAACTTCTGGGCCACATACTGACTGATGGCCATACATTCTTGCCTAATCAATTCTTGGAGTTTGTCAGAATTTGTGGGTTTTTGTTTGTCCACCAGCCTCTTGAGGATTGACAACAAGTTCTCAATGGGATTAAGGTCTGGGAATATGAGGAAACGGGTGTTATAACACTAACCATCCTTTTTCTCGTTTCTCACATAATGTGGATTATAGCATGTTCTTCGTATAGCCCTTGCTTTTGTTCCCCAGCTCAACAGTGTCTAATTACATGTGGATGAGGGGACATTGTAGCTCATTGTATATCATTGTGTATTGTAAATTTATGATGTGGCAGTGAGGTTGTTATTCATTGTCCGGGTGGGTTATGGGTAAAGATCAGGTGGTCTCCAGGATACAGGTGAGGGGGCTGGAGCTGCATTCATTCTCCCCCCTCCTTCCTCTACAGGAAACATGGAACAGCTTAGTGTATGGGGTTAATTGTAGGAGGGGCTGACTGCTACCCTATCTTTGGAGGTGGGGAAGCCAATTAGTATCCATTGTTCTCCATAGGACTAGTCCAGACGTTTTGTCTGCGTCCCAGCAGGGGGCTTCTGTGGGAGCACAGCTCATCTCCAACCCCCTGATCCAGGACCTACCAATGTTTAAAGAGAGAGAGACCCAAGGATTTGCCGAGGGAGGGGAAATTTGACTATATATATAATATATATATATAACTATATATAATTTGACCTAGATATAAGGAGCCACTCCAAGCGGAGTTGGTGTTTATTCTGGGATTTCATTCATGGAAGGTGCAAGGTCTGGTTGTGAGTTGTTGTTCTCTACCAGAGTCTATATATGCAGCTGAGAGATATCCATGGGTCATCAAGTCTGGACAGCCAGGTGACTGTAACTTCTTAAGCTAGTGGGGTAAGGCTAGTGGGGTAAGTGATTATTTTTATTACAATAAATGTATTGCTTTACTTTCTAACTGCATTTTGCCTGAGTGACTGAGAACTCTAGATGGTGATGGGTAGACTTCCCTTGCATAGTAAGGCACCCGTGGGTGTCCAGCCAGTGTGAAGTGGGTAGCATTGGGCCAGATAAACCGGGTATCTTCAAAGAGTTTTCTGGCCACGGACCCAAAATTTCAATGTTTTGATTTCCGAGCCACTTAGCACTTTTGCCTTATGGCAAAGTGCTCCATCTTTCTGGAAAAGGCATTGTTCTTCACCAAACTGTTCTTGGATGGTTGGGAGAAGTTGCTGTTGGAGGATGTTTTGGTACCATTCTATATTCATGTCTGTATTCTTAGGAAAAATTGTAAGTGAGCCCACTCCCTTGGCTGAGAAGCAACGCCACACATGAATGGTCTCAGGAAGTTTTACTGTTGGCATAACACAAGACTGATGGTAGAGCTCACCATTCCTTCTCCAGACAAGTGGTTTTCCAGATGCCCCAAACATTTTGAAAAGGGATTCATCAGAGAAAATGACTTTACCCCAGTCCTCAGCAGTCCAATCCCTGTACCTTCTGCAGAATATTAGTCTGTTCCTTAAGTTTTTCCTGGAGAGAATTGACTTCTTTGCTGGCCTTCTTGACACCAGGCCATCCTCCAAATGTCTTCGCCTCACTGTGTGTACAGATGCACTCATACCTGCCTGCTGCCATTCCTGAGCAAGTTCTGCACTGGTGGTGCCCCGATCTCGCAGCTGAATAAACTTTAGGAGATGGTCCTGACACGTGCTGGACATTCTTGGGAGCCCCTGAAGCCTTCTTCACAACTATTGAACCTCTCTCCTTGAATTTCTTGATGATTTGATAAATGGTTGATTTAAGTGCAATCTTACTTGCGGCAATATCCTTGCCTGTGAAGCCCTTTTTGTGCAAAGCAATGATGACTGCACGTGTTTCCTTACAGTTAACCAGGGTTACCAGAGGAACAACAATTATTTCAAACACCACCCTCCTTTTAAAGCTTCCAGTCTGCTATTGTAACTCAATCAGCATGACAGAGTGATCTCCAGCCTTGTCCTCGTCAACACTCTCACCTGTGTTAATGAGAGAGTCACTGACCTGATGTCAGCTGGTCCTTTTGTGGCCGGCTGAAATGCAGTGGAAATGTTGTTTTTGCAATAAAGTTTATTGTCATGGCAAAGAGGGACTTTGAAATTAATTGCAATTCATCTGATCAGTCTTCATGACATTCTGAAGTATATGTGAATTGCCATAATAAAAACTGAGGTAGTAGACTTTTGGCCATGACTTTAGAACCTATTGTAAATGGGGCATACAAATTCAGAGTCTAGGGAAAGACTCCCAATTTCTCTTTCTTCTTATGGAGTTCTCTATACAAGAACACAGACTCTATATGGCACAAAGTTATTACATATTGGTACATAGCCCCGGGATATATAACCAGTTAGAGGCCTTTGTACTCGGTCACTAGTCATCTGGTCTCCTTGCCTCCCAATAAGGAAGAGTTGCAAGACAGCACTTAACATTAATTATAGGGAATAATACATATATAAAGATATATATTATTTTTTTAATTTGTATTTATTAAGGGTCAGTAAGTTACAAACAGGTAAAAAAAAAAAGTGCAATACATCTTAATGAGTCAAGAGATAATACAGTGTCATATAAAAAAAATTAAAGGCAAGTGTGAGTCCACAGATAAAATATTTTATAAATATATTTTTCAACTGACCAATATATAAAAATATTAAATCATAACTTTTAGAGCTGCAACCTCAACAATAACACTCATTATAATAATTACCTAGCAAGGCCATCTTCAAAGTAATATCTTTGTAGCTATATCTAATCTTTGTATAATACTTACTGCATTATTTGTGTCAAACAGAGCGAGAGATTTATGGACAGGCACCCCCTTGTGGAGCTTCTCTGGCTCTGCTGCACTGCTCTGTGATTGGCTGCTGGGAAAACTACATTTCCCAGCAAACCATGTGGCACAGACTAATGCAGATGAAGAGCATAAATGCCTCTTTAGAGCTACCTTTAATGTCTCTCTTGTGGGACTATCAACAAGAAATAGGATAATAAAGGGCAGGAAATGGCCTGAGGGTATATAAGCACACAGGTTGTAATAGATAAAGAAAACTCTACTTGGTTCCTTTGGTGTGGTGGGCTCAATTGCCTAGCCACGGCTTACCGTCTGGCCCTAATGTTCTGCAGGTTGCCAAAACCCTGTGGTTTCTGGTATGGTTCCTGAAGTGTCTACTTCTGGACTTGTCCCGCTTCGCCTTGAGGGGTGGGCTCCCTAGTTGATGTGGCCCATGGTGTCTTGAAGTGTGGCTCCCTGTGCAGGGAGTGTATGATCTGCTTACTCTGTTGCAGGTTCTGTTGAGGTTTGGCCCTCAGAGTTATGCGGGTGAAGAGGTTATGTGCTGTGCCAATACAGTAGTCCTGCAGGGCATATGGAAAAAGTGCGGAACAGGATCTACACTGGGCATTATTTGTTTGTGGGTCCTAGTGAGACTGCTGGTTTTCAGGAGGTTTTGGTTTCAGCACAGGCCTTGTTTGTGGTGCTGGGGATGCCAGTTGTCGATGGTCAAGTTGTCGTATTTGGGCATTGAGATAAATATGTTGGTAGGTTGCCGGTGTCATGGTTTGGTATTCTGGACTCTTGAATCCCCCCAACAGATGTTACACCTAGCAGGGCGCGGATTCTAACGGGTGAATGGTTTTCACCAGCGGTCACCGCAAGGTGACTTGGACTCAGCGACGCTCACCCGCAGGTCGCGGTCCCTACCAGGGGTGTTGGACGGGGTCCTCGGGGAGTGATGGTAACAGGTGTAATGTAGGCACACTGGTAAAGTAGTAGTTCTACACCCAGAGGGCGAATAGACCACAGATGCAGGATAAAAGTACAATCAGCGATTTAATGATGACTGGATGATAAACAGGAACGTAGTACAAGGTGAGCAGTGCCACCGGCAATATCGTATAAATGAATACAATAGAGATATAATCGATATATATTCAAATATGGCAATAGCTTGAACAGACATCAAAGAAATACAGTTGATAATGACTATCAGCTGAACAGAGTAGTATGCGAGGCACTCCTGTCCTTAAAAGTTATAATTGTAAAATCAACTTTATTCGTAATTTTTATTAAAAAGAATTAGATAAATAACCAAAGTCATATAAGTCGGAGAATTAAAAATATAGAAGTGAAAAAGATTGAAATAAAGTGTTAGAGAAATAAAAAATGACCCATAGGGAAAGCCGGTTACACTTATTGAATATCAGATTTGTATTATAATTTAATACGTGAAGATCAATCTAATCTCTAATTGGATTCTTTATTTATATACAGGACCACTGAAGATTGATATATTGTGTCTAATCACGGTATTGGTTCATAGCAGATACAGCTACCATTGTAACTATTGCAGGGTTAGTATTAGCCTCATATAGATTAGGATGCTATTATATATATATATATATATATATATATATATACATATATATATATATATATATACATATATATATATATATATATATATATATATATATATATATATATATATATATATATGATATGGAACACTCTCATATGTTCTAGAGATGTCCTATATTCTGCGGGAAGATTTTCTTGGGCTATTTACAAATTGGTAGTGGCAGAGGTTTATATCTGTTACTATTTTATGAGGACACTATATCCCCAAAGCAAAAAGCCAATAAGTATAGGTAATTTCTCCACACACAATGATACAGCCGTTATTATTAACCTCATATGGGTACGGATGTGATCATGTATATCTATATCACATTCTCATGTGCTTATTTCTACATCCTTTATCCGGGGGAAAAGAATGTATTAGGCTTGTTAAAAATTTGTAGTGGTAGAGGCTTTTATTGATAATTGTTATTGTACATGGGCACTGTGTACAAGAAAAGTGCTTATAGATATAGTTTGTATCGAAGTGTCCACAAATGAAAGAAAGTCCCTCCACGGAATAGCCTAGCCGTGAGAAATACACACAGATAGGACAATCTGAACTGCCCACTAAAAATGTCGGAATTGCCCGAGAATGCACATATTGCCCCAATCTATAAGAAACCTTTAGATAGATCCCCGCTTAGTGATTGAAGCTGCCTGTTATAATAATTAAAATATATGAACCTTGATTATAGAACACGATCGCGGAAAAGTTCCGCTAACCGGCTCCCTATTTCCGGGTCTGTGACGTCATGCGTCACGTTACCCGACGTACGTTTCGCCAATAGGCTTTCTCATGGGGAATTCCCCATGAGTAAGCCTGTTGTGTGTATATCTCATGGCTAGGCTATTCCGTAGAAGGACTTTCTTTCATTTGTATATGGGGCTAATACTAACCCTGCGATAGTTACAATGGGAGCTGTATCTGCTATGAACCAATACCGTGATTAGACACACTATATCAATCTTCAGTGGTCCTGTATATAAATAAAGAATCCAATTAGAGATTAGATTGATCCTCACGTATTAAATTATAATACGAATCTGATATTCAATAAGTGTAACCGGCTTTCCCTATGGGTCATTTTTCATTTCTCTAACACTTTATTTCAATCTTTTTCACTTCTATATTTTTAATTTGCCGACTTATATGACTTTGGTTATTTATCTAATTCTTTTTAATAAAAATTACCAATAAAGTTAATTTTACAATTATAACTTTTAAGGACAGGGGTGCCTCGTATACTACTCTGTTCAGCTGATATTCATTATCAACTGTATTTCTTTGATGTCTAGATTCGTCTAGTTATGAGAGCACCCCCTCATATTATATGTTATATTTAACTACATCTATTTGAGGTTTGTCCTTACCTTTGAGCGGATTGGTCTATCCCCCCTTCCTAATAGCTTGAACAGTCCAGCAACAAAGTAAAGATGGTAATGCAGCAGGTATATGTAACTACAATAAGGCAGCACAACATCGGAGGTATAAGTAACAGTCCAGGCAGCAATGTGGTCACAGGAGATGCAGCAAGGGTAAGATACAATGTAATGCCTTAATATGGTTAGATGAATAGGAACAGTTCAGCCAGCAGGAAGAGATAAGAACAAGCAGCTAGATGATATGACCTGTAATGCCACTGAGCCATAGAGGCAAATGCGGAGTAGATGAAGCTTGAGTAATGCAATCCGGAGCGGGGACACGATAGGGTCAGATGTAACTTGCACAGCACGGCCCGTGTAGCAGCAGCACAAAGAAGACAAGTATAGCTTAGGGAATCCAGCCCGTGGAACAGCAACACAACAGAGTCAGGTGAAGCTTGAACAGTATAGCCCATGGAACAGCAACACAGCAAAGTCAGGTGAAGCATGAGCGGTATAGCCCGTGTAACAGCAACACAGCAGAGACAGGTGCAGCTTGAGCAGTATAGCAAGAGGAACAGGAACACAGTGGAGACAGGTCCAGCTTGAGCAGTATAACCCTTGAAACAGCAACACAGCAGAGGCAGGTGAAGCTTGAGCAGTATAGCCCGTAGAACAGCAACACAGCAGAGTCAGGTGAAGCTTGAGCGGTATAGCCCGTGGAACCGCAACACAGTGGAGACAGGTGCAGCTTGAGCAGTATAGCCCTTGAAACAGCAACACAGCAGAGACAGGTGCAGCTTGAGCAGTATAGCCCTTGAAACAGCAACACAGCAGAGGCAGGTGAAGCTTGAGCGGTATAGCTCGTGGAACAACAACACAGTGGAGACAGGTGCAGCTTGTGCAGTATAGCCAATGGAACAGCAACACAGCAGAGACAGTTGCAGCTTGAGCAGTATAGCCCTTGAAACAGCAACACAGCAGAGGCAGGTGCAGCTTGAGCAGTATAGCCAAATGCACAGCAAACAGCAGAGACAGTTGCAGCTTGAGCAGTATAGCCCTTGAAACAGCAACACAGCAGAGACAGGTGCAGCTTGAGCAGTATAGCCCTTGAAAAAGCAACACAGCAGAGGCAGGTGAAGCTTGATCGGTATAGCCCTTGGAACAGCAACACAGCGGAGACAGGTGCAGCTTGAGCAGTATAGCCAGTGGAACAGCAACACAGTGGAGACAGGTGCAGTTTGTGCAGTATAGCCCTTGAAACAGCAACACAGCAGAGACAGGTGCAGCTTGAGCAGTATAGCCCTTGAAACAGCAACACAGCAGAGTCAAGTGAAGCTTGAGCGGTATAGCCCGTGGAACAGCAACACAGCGAAGACAGGTGAAGCTTGAGCAGTATAGCCCTTGAAACAGCAACACAGCAGAGACAGGTGCAGCTTGAGCAGTATAGCCCTTGAAACAGCAACACAGCGGAGACAGGTGTAGCTTGAGCAGTATAGCCAGTGGAACAGCAACACAGTGGAGACAGGTGCAGCTTGTGCAGTATAGCCCTTGAAACAGCAACACAGCAGAGGCAGGTGAAGCTTGAGCAGTATAGCCCGTAGAACAGCAACACAGCAGAGTCAGGTGAAGCTTGAGCGGTATAGCCCGTGGAATAGCAACACAGTGGAGACAGGTGCAGCTTGAGCAGTATAGCCCTTGAAACAGCAACACAGCAGAGACAGGTGCAGCTTGAGCAGTATAGCCCTTGAAACAGCAACACAGCAGAGTCAAGTGAAGCTTGAGCGGTATAGCCCGTGGAACAGCAACACAGCGAAGACAGGTGAAGCTTGAGCAGTATAGCCCATGGAACAGCAACACAGCAGAGTTAGGTGAAGCTTGAGCGGTATAGTCCGTGGAACAGCAGCACAGCAGAGACAGGTGCAGCTTGTGCAGTATAGCCCTTGAAACAGCAACACAGCAGAGGCAGGTGAAGCTTGAGCAGTATAGCCCGTAGAACAGCAACACAGCAGAGTCAGGTGAAGCTTGAGCGGTATAGCCCGTGGAACAGCAACACAGTGGAGACAGGTGCAGCTTGAGCAGTATAGCCCTTGAAACAGCAACACAGCAGAGGCAGGTGCAGCTTGAGCAGTATAGCCAGTGGAACAGCAAACACAGCGGAGACAGTTGCAGCTTGAGCAGTATAGTCCTTGAAACAGCAACACAGCAGAGGCACAGACGATCCAGGTGAGAGCACACAGAATAGGTAGGAACCTAATCAGACAGGTAACTTGATCAACAGGCCCAGAGGAAAGGGAGGAAGTGCCTTTTCAAGTTTAGAGCCAGAACCAGGAACCAATAGGAAACTTGCCAAAAGCAGACAGGTACTCAGTCTGCACATGTGCAGATCAGGAATAAAGGTTTGAGGTCTACTTAATGAGGCACAGGTGAATGTCTTAGTCTCTGTTTATGGAAGCCAAATAAGCGCCGTGTGACAGCTGGAGGCCAAGGTGGCCAAATTGAGGGGCATGCAGGATTTATTTACTGGGGTTAGCAATGTCACGTTAAAACAGGTTCAGTCTCTACTAGGGCTGTTGAATTTTTATGTTGGGTGATACCAATGGAGCAGGTTTTCAATAGAAAGTTTGAAAGAGCTACTGCTGGCGTGGTTAATAATCAATTAGGCTTTATAGTGAAATTAAGGAGGATGTGGTGTGTTTTTCTTGCAACGGGGTTCAATTGGGGGTTCCTCCTCCTGCAAATATTGGTGACATTCAGATGTTCACTGATGAGGCTCGGTCCACTAACTTTGAGGCTTACCTGGATGGTGAGTGGTAGCCCCTTGATTGGCACGGGGAGGGGCTCACAAGGAACTTCTTAAGAAGCTGTTTCCGATCAATGTGGCTGTTGAGTTGTAGGGGAATTATTTGCTCGACAAAAGTATTGTTTTCTGGTGAGAGGTAATTTGAGGATTGTCCAGGCCATTAATAGTCAGAGGGCCTCCTCCCCATCTGCGCTTAGATTGCTTAGACATCTGATTCTCAAATGTTTGTGCTTCAATATTGTTTTTAATGCTAGACATGTCCGTGGAGCTAATAACATTATTGCTGATCCTTTTTCGCATTTTGATTCTGCTAAGTTCCATGCTGTGGCGCCTGTGGCTACTTTTATGGGTGTATCATGCCCCACTTATGTTTGGCAGATTATCAAGGCAGCATAGAAGATCTGGTTGGGCATACAGTGGCCCCGCTAACTATGACGAGGTAAAGGGAGGTGGGGTTGATGGTTTTGCATCTCTTCCTTTTATATAATTGCAGAGTTCAGAGGATTTCATGAAGTCTTCTTTGGTCAGCAAGGCTTTAAAAAGTTGGTAGATTACAGGAGGCGGCCTATTGATTGAGATCTTTTGGTTAGACTAATGGGGCAGTTGCCAAGATTGCGGTTAATACATTTAAGCTGTTGTCCACAGAAGTATTTTAACATCTGCAGTAGATAGGCATCTCTGGGCGCTACCTTATATATCACAATAGCAATGTATATCGGACTAACATGTCATAAGTCCATAAATTAAAGTACAGGTCCAAAAGAATAAATAGTTCATTCTTAGTCCAATTCACAGAATAGATGATATGCTTCTTGTGGTGCCAATATTTTCAATGGTCACTCGCATTCATGGAATAGTATACATGAAAAAAAGAAAGAAGGATAGTGCAATAGTAAATTACCTTCAAAAATTAATTTATTCTTTACAAACACTCAAATATATACTCTAAAAACATATAAAACACAAATCTCTGAATGATTCAGAACATATATTAAACCCCTATACCTGGGAGGTGAGTGCATCTGATTTTAACTGTATTTTAATAGTGTTTAAAGCATATAGGTCAGTGTAGGACCTGCATATAATGAGGTACCCTTGACGTGGGATGCAGGCTTAAGTCTTTTGATCAAAATATGAACTAATACCTCATGTTTTCATTTTGCTAGACACACACAGATATGCAGTTTAAAGGATAAGCGCAGACAACTTTCTTTCTGTTTTGAGAACATATATTAAAATGCTGATATAACACTCCAAAATACTCCAGGTAATGGTTGCCTACCAGTTATGGCCGATGGAAAAAGACATATAATAAAGTTATTTTCCAGACAGTCCAATGGATGTATTTCGAACTTCAAAAGACACGGCTGTCACCGACAGTTTGGAGTTACAGAATAGCCGTTTTGCTGTTCCTTAAAGTAAGATCTTTACTCAGACACCCTTCTCTACCCAATGTATGGGCTTTTCCTTTATCTTCATCAAAAAGAGATTCAGATTAACCCCTTTGTCTGAAATACTCTGCAATCTATCAACATGGCACATAAATTCTGATGTTTCAGTGCAATTTCTTCTACACCTGATAAATTGACTATACGGAATATTTCTTAACCTTCTCGAGTGATGCTAACTTGAGAATGGGATAATAGAATTGTAATCAGTCGATTTTTGTATACAATTATCTATAAAAATGAAACCAAGATACCAGGTCCAACCCAAACTCATTATTTGGTGTAATAATGAGTTCAGGGTGGACTCCATAAAGGTGTGGCTGGTGGGTCATTTCTTTGTGTATTGGGACAATATGAGTGGTCCTGCTCGCAGCTCAAACTTTTTACCCACGGCTAAAGAGGTTTGCTGGTTGGGTTTTAGAGGGCTTCATTGGGCTTCCTTGTTTGGTATTCTGTCAATGAATGTAGACAAGTTTGGGCAACCTAAGATACTGGTAGTTCATTTGGACTGCAATGACCTGGGGAAATTGAAAGGTTTGGACCTCATCGAGCACATTAAGTCTGATTTTACTGTGATTCTGTCTTTTCTGATCAGATATTAACCTTGCTGCTGGGAAGCTTCTGTTGGAAATAGGGGATTCGGTGTTGAACTGGGGTCATGAGTTTGATTCCTAACCATGGTGTTATCTGTGTGGAGTTTGTATTTTTTCCCTGTGTTTGCATGGGTTTCCTGTGGGTGCTCCTGTTTTCTCCCACACTCCAAAAACATACTATTAGGTTAATTGTCTGCTATTAAATTGACCTTAGTGTCAATGAGGCAGGGGCCGATGTGAGTGAGTTCTCTGTTCAGCACTGCAAAATTAGTGGCATTATATAAATAGATGATGATGATCCTTCTGAACATTAAGTTTAAGTATCCTCACTTGTATAAGTCGGATGGTGTGCATCTGTCAGATAAGGGTGTAGCTTGACTTGTGGAGCAGTGTGTTTGGGTTCTTGTTGGGCTTTGAGAGGTCACTGTGGTTTTCTGGCTTTGGTTCCTTTATTCTGAACCTAGCTGTGATGGAAAAGCATGCCAAACAGCCACCATAATGACACATTCAGGTGGTGGTTGAGCACTCTCCCTTAATAGGGGGGTTCATTTAGTAGCACTTCCCCTTGAAATTTATGGGACCCAGAACCAGCTATTGAAATGAGGTAGAGGGCTAGAGGTGTCTGAATACAATTATGTTCCGTAAACACAGACTTAATATTCTACGAGGGCTTTTAACACATAGTGTGTCCAGACATTTTTTTTATAAACATGAAAGCTCCCCAATAGGGTTGACTATTGCAGGAGTGTAAAAATTTGATAATACCTCTAGAGGGGTAGGCAAATATAAAAACTTATGCCGAGGTGAAGCCTCCTAGGTTTTTAAGCTACAAAATTTGTCACCTGATGGGCTTAATGAAACTATAGAATGTAAGGATTGGTATTTGTAATTAACTTTAATTTTCTATGTGAATCTTGCGAGATATATGGAGTATTGTGATTTCTTTTTACATTACACTTGGGGGTAAATGTATCAAGCTGAGAGTTTTCCGGCGGGGTTGAAAAACCAATCAGATTCTAGCTATCATTTATTTAGTACATTCTACAAAATGATAGCTAGAATCTGATTGGTTGCTATAGGCAACATCTCCACTTTTCAAACCCGCCAGAAAACTCTCAGCTTAATACATTTACCCCTTGGAGTTGTTTCCCCCTTAACTAATTGTAACTACTCTTGAAGCTAAGCAGAGTTTAGTTTGGTTAGTGTTTGGATGGGAGACCTGTATAATACATGAGTCATTTCATATTTAGAAATATACACATTTATTTAAGCCATTTATTAAGGATTATTGATATAGTAGTGAGTTTAATATCTTAAGGTTCAGATTGGAGTATTATTGAGATCTAGTGATCAAATTGTTAGCATTCACATTTAAAGATCCACTTTATTGAGTATCAATGGGAGAAGTCGGATTCAGCATATATTTTCGGAGAAGAGTGCAATCGGTGCAATATTATATTTTCTTTTATGTATTTTATTATCTATTCTGAAATGTGAACCTATTCTATAGAAAGGATAAGTTATATATGTAATTGTATAATCATCTATTGCTTCTAAATTATTTTGTGCTGAGGAAAACAGCCTCAGTTGTTTATAATGGACCATCTAACGATCTATCAATCACAAACTGTTTAATGGCTTTATATAGGAAGCTATTGTGTGGACTAGTCTATTGCTTTAAAAAAGTTTGCTGGGAGCAGACGAAACGCGTCAGCTGTTGAATAATTAATCTACCCTTGTGGATCCTAAAGACTCCTGACTATTTTCCATTATCTTGATAGGAACTGATTATTGAGGATCTTTTGTTTGAGGACACTGCTTTCTGTCCGGACAGTTGGTACGCATCTATACTCACGTGAGCTCAATTATCATTTCAATCAGCAAGTACAGGCGGTGTTCGTGAGAGGTATCCTATATTTCTTTCCACCTCGCTGTAGTCGGCCAATATCAGCGGCTATCATCTCTGGTAATCTAACTGCTTGTTGTCCTCATAGCATATCGGGACATTCCTGGCATGTCAGTACATATGGGATATTTCTTTCTCCCTAATTGAATTTATATGAGCCACTTACCATCTGGAGGTCTGGATTCTTGTTTATTTATGCACATTGTGTATTGGTTGAAATATATCACACTTATATGCTATAGCTATAATTACATATTTATTTTAATTTGTTTTAACATGTTTGTTTTTACAATATAATGTCATGTGATTTATATTAAATATTTTGTTCATTTTTTGCACCGATTAGTATCTCTCATTTACATATATATTTCTTCTGGTGATATGTGTTTGTGCTGGGTCTTTTGGATTTCTTTGTAATTATTTTTATGGGTTGTCGCTTTCCCATCTTCTAGCTGCAGCTCATTTCCAGATATATTTGTTTACCTTTTATATTTCTAACAAATTTTTGTAGCGCCCAATCATCTTGTATTTAAAGATTTGAATACATTGGGTTGCCATAATTCTGGCTTTTGCAGTTGCTGATAGCTGATGGGTCCTGCTCTTTAGTTGCCACCACATTAATATATTTTTAATAAAATTTGTAACATTTCATACATCAAACAATTGTCATGTGTCTTTAATCATTAGATAAGATAACCCTTGGTAAGTACACTTATATAAAAGTTAAGTGTAAATCAACCACTAGGCGAATTAGAGCAAAAGATCTGGGGCCAGAAATATTGCTGCATATCCACAAATGAGTCCATGATCTGGGAGTAAGTCTCTGGATCTTGTTGAATGTCAAGTGAGCAGGGATGGTTGCAATCAAGGGTACATACATAGTGAAGTATACATAAACTATGAGCCTGGATTTAACCAGACCAAAGTCCAGAATGAGATTGGAAGCTGGACTGAGATACTACCAGGAAGTATACTACAATCATTAACCTGGATATAATCTGGCTATAACCAGACTAAGTTATAGGGGAAATTCATTTACTAATTAAATCCCATTGGAGGCTTGCATATAGGGGGAACTAAAACATCAATGATTTTTGCTCCCACCAGCAATGATTTACTTAGCATAAATCAGGAAGTGCGTGCAGATGTACATCACGCAAGGTTCCAACAAGGTTTGCATTGAATTGAATTACCCCTTAGTGTTCTGTTGTTCAGTGTTGTGAAAGTGAAAGTGTGCCACAGCTATACCAGCCGCATCTTTACCATATATGCATTAATAGTTAAAGTGATTTACATTAGAAGAGTTTGTGTGTTAATTATATCTTTAGGGGGTTACATTAGTTCAACATATTAGAAAAGTATTCTAATCTCTGACTCCCTATAACATATACAGTCATAAATATAAGATTGGTCTGTTAGTCAAATTGCATGTTTCACTAAGTGAAAAGCAATTAGCAAAATCATTGCAGGTTACAAACTTAACTTTGACATAATTCTGCACATTTTTATGTACACTTTCTGTTTTTATTTAGTAGATTATAAAATTTAAATTAATGAATGTGGCTTGTAATGCAATAAATAATAATGGAATAAATAATTAATGTAACTAAATTGCAGCAAGTATTAGAAGATAATTTTCCAGAGGCAGTAAAGAATCCAGAGCTGAAAAGAGGTTGGGTATTACAGCAAGACAATATTCCAAATCATACAATAAAATCAATCATGAAGTACTTACTGCTCCAAAATTTAAGGATTTAGAATGCCTTCACAGTTCCCAGGCCTAAATATTTCTGAAAATCTGCAGGGAGATCTCAAATATGTATAATCAGTGAATGTCTATTAATTTGCATTATTCCCTGCCCCTCAGGAACTTACTGTCTAAAGTCCCTACCAAACACACACACACACACACACACACACACACACATGAGGCTGCTGAGGATGGTCATTTTTCTCACAGTGCTCCTATCCACAATCCCCACTATCAGTTCCCATAAGGCCACTTAACCACCTTCCTTGGGTGCGTGGACCTCCCTCCCAGCCCAGGTGCGTCATTGGAGACACTAGAAGGTTTTGTGCCTAGTTGCAGACCACAATGCTCTCCTGGATGCACCCATCCCATGATCCTCTCTGGTGCTGATTACGTTCAGTTGAACTCTCTTCTCTATCTGCCTCCAAACCCTCCTCACCTGAGCTGATCAAACTAGTTTGCCAGCAAAATGAAGATTGTTTTGCTTCAGCCTATTCAGAAGACCTTTGATGACTGCCCTGTTGGCAACACTATACCTTGACCCTTGGTCTTCCTTACTGTTTGTAGTCTGCATCATTTGAGCCTCTGCACCATCTGGGACCCTGCACCACCTAGGCCTCTCCACGATATAGGCCCTCTGTACCATCTTCTCTCTGCAGCACCTGGTCCCCTGCACCAGCTAGCCCTCTGCACAGTCTGTCCTGTACAACATTTAGGCCCCTACATCAGTTATGCTTATGTACCAGCTAGGCCCTTGCACCATTTAGGCCCCTGAACCATTTGGGCACAAGTACCAGCCAGGCCTCCATCACCACTTCAACCTACCCTCCTGCTACTCGGATTGTTTAACCTTCACCTCCTCAGCTACTCACTAGTCTGCTAATCCTGAGGCCCATTTGCTCCTATTGTCTCCCATTACCGACTCCATCTAGAAACTAAGCTGAGGTCTCTCCACTATTAATCTACCTTGTATGTTTGTTTCTTTATGCCATGCGATTTGTTTAGTTAATTGCATTCATGCTTTTATTACTTTGCTCAACTGTGCCCTCACACCTGTTATTTGGCTTATTGTTTTCTCCTATGCCCTGACTTTTGCTGAATTTTTACTGCATGTTATGCAAATTGTTCTGTTAATAGCCCCCTTGCGCTAATATTTCTGCTCAATTTACCCATTTTACCAGTTTTTTATATGTCTGTATGATTGTGTCAGGTGCTAGAGAATTTGTGGCTCCATATAAATAAACAATGATGAATTTAATCAGAAGCCAATAAACCTAAAAGTGTGTTTTGAACTGTGGAAGAAAACTCTAGCACCAGGAGCATACCCAATCAAAGACAGGAAGAATATAAAACCTCCACACTGATCGCACACTTGGACAGAATCGATCCCCAAGCCCCAGTGCTGAAAGGCAACAATTCTAACCTCCGTGTCACCAACATCTATTAATTGTTGTTACCAGCCACTCCATATTTATGCTGGATGATCATCTGCCCTATGAGTGCAATATA
Source organism: Mixophyes fleayi (assembly GCF_038048845.1). Classification (NCBI taxonomy): domain Eukaryota; kingdom Metazoa; phylum Chordata; class Amphibia; order Anura; family Limnodynastidae; genus Mixophyes; species Mixophyes fleayi. The sequence goes on along the minus strand of NC_134406.1, from coordinate 147,992,927 downwards.
GACATTTTAGGATATGTAATTAGATAAAGTAAAACAGCCCCCCATGTTGTATAGCCTACTAGTTCATTGGAAAGATTAGTCACATAAATTGCTCTTTCAATATGGTGGTTTTACAACTGAACAGGAGACCTCTTTGCAGCTATATTACAGTGAAAATATATTTACACAAATGTATTTTAAGTCACATCATAACATATTAAAATATAAATACATGGAGAAATTAAATATCCAATAATCTTCATGTAGCTTCATGTAGCTTGCTTTCAAAGTGGATTTGCAGCATATTAAAATACAAAACTAAAAGGAAGTGGGAATTCCCTATTGCTTAATAGCATAAAACACCCTGTCTATCATGCATTGGTTATTAAATTGCTGTTATGCATCTCATAGGAATGAACAACAAAGGAACTGAGAGATTTGGCTTCAATTTACTCACCGTAAAATGAGTATCTTTAATTAAAAATGAAAATTGGAGCAATGTGCTTCAGTCAACTTCAGCATTCACAATGTTTTTATTGGCTGACAACCATCACCCCTTTACTTTTTAGTAGGATGATTTTGCATTATGGAATTCAAGTCATGCACTATTTTAACACTTGTTATATAAGCTATTTGGAACATTTTTCTATTAATATTTTAAATGCCACATATGTGCCCTTGCTGGTTTTAAAATATTTCAGTTACAGTTTCTTTATTATTAATGCACTACAAGTATAATCTGTACTTTATGTATACTGGCATGTGTTAAATATCTGTACAGGTGTGTGTCTGCATAAATCTGTGGCATGATGATAAAAGAGGGAGGGAAAAAAACATTCTAAGTGAGGATCTAACTTTATTTACTGTAAGGGGTTAAACAGGGGTTCAGCACTCAACCTTACACTCACCTATCAGTCAGGTTACAGAAAGGTTAACCCACACGTCAAGACCTTAAAACTCTGTTACACAAATGTGCACGCCGGCATATACTATGCTCTTTGTTAGCTCTTTAATAGCAAAAAGAGTAAACACTTCATACTCTACCATTCAAAGGATTAGCAGAGTTTACCCTAGGATACAAATGGTTAGCATAGCATAACCTAGCATTTGAAGTGTTAACATAGACAAGCAATGCTTCTCTTCTAAACAGGCTTATAGATTTGTTAGTTAACAAAGACGAATTTATTACATTTTAGATTTGATATAAAAAGTACAGGGCTTTGGATATAATAAAAAACATAACAAATAACATACAGAACAAATGCAATAATTGTAAGGAATAAAATGACAGAAAATAGAACACTTACCTAGTACAATCTGTATACTGGATGGATGGTCACAGTGGACAACTCTCAATTATATTGATCCCCAAAAAGACCGATACTCAGAGTATTTAAAACACACAATGGAACAGTGCTGTGTAAATTGATAAATCTCCAAATTAAGAAATTGCATGAAAAATGTAAAAATTCTATTTGAAAAGGATAGGTCTCTATATTTCAAAACTACATTTAATCAATAAATAAATACAATGATAATGCAAAAATATTGCCAAACACATGACAGAATTATTCCCATATTTGAAACATTCTATATGATGTTGTTTATAAGACTCCAAACTTAAATCAAGCACTGTAGGTTCAGATAAAATCCAACATTGCCCATTAGAAACCTGAATACAAAAGCAATGTCCCAAGGAATCCAAGTATAGCATTTATTAGGGAGAAAAAAGTCCCCACTTGTAATTTGCGTGTCCTCAAAAATAGATCCCACTTGTAAAAGAGAGAGAGAGTAAGTTCCTTAGTGTTGTAAGTATCCGGCATCAAGATATTCAAATCTTTCTGTTCCCATCCTAAACAGGACGATCATGAATAATCCTGATGTTTAAAAAGTTAAAAAACTTCTTACTGATATAGATCAGGTGCCAACCCTCCGGAGGGATATATATTAACACACTAGTCCACAATGATCCTGGGCATATCACCTGTATAGTATCCGCAATGCTCAGTATCTGGTGTATCTTACATCAGCGTCTGGTAAGGAATGGGGAAGGTAAGATTAGTTCCACCTGTATTGCAGTGCTGTCAGGAGAAAAGACTGGAACTCGACTGTCCCAGATACAGCAATCTAAACAGCTGGCCGTGACTGGTGTTACCTTAGTCACTTAGCAATAAATACACCCTTTTCTGCCACCACAAAGGATTTATTATGGTGTCCTTACATTCACCAAGACCACTTATTAATGTTTCACACTTAACATACACATGTAGCATGAGCCTCCCTGGGCTTTGTAGTTTCACAAAGTATCACGGAGAACACACTAGATTACATTTATTTAATCTGAAAAATGTTTCCAAGGCCTATTTACAAACATGAATAACAAAGACATACAACATGTTGCACAAATGAGTTTCAGAAATTAAAATAGAAGTGTTATACATAAATGCAAGAGAAAATAACAATCAGTACATTTCGTCACACAGACGTCCTATTACTCTTATGACATGTTTCGTCTTGCAACATCAAAGCTGTTCATAGTGAACAGCCCATATATAGATGTTAAAAAAGTACGTCCTTCTGATCAATTAATTAATCAAGTCACGTTTCATTATGCAGCAGCTTTCTTTCTAAAGCTGATACTACAAACACCACATTACATATACCTCATTATATGATCATATGAAAATCTACTCATAAATAAATATAGAAATAAAGTAACATTTAACCTTCATTATAAGAGACCAACCTTATCTGTTTTACATAATACAGTTAATGTATAACAATATAAAAAATGTAAAGTTTTCCATTTAATAAAAAATGTAGAAGAGAATTAATTATTACTTTGTACCATAATCACTTTACCCATTCAAGAGTGACCTTGATCTTTGTTTATTTAGTGTTTAGGGTTAAAAGAAACTGTATGGAATATTTATGTTGTCATGTACGTTACCATTCTGAAATGAAAACAAGTACAAAGACAAGAAAATGTGTGTGTGACAATTATGTAGTATATCTAATGACTTGTTATTTTCTGTTGAATTCATGTATGACAATGTGAATATTTTATGTAATTTCTCAAAGTATGCTTTGCTGACTGCCCTAAGTGGCCTGTGCAATTGACCAAGAGTCTTTTGAAACTATCCAGGCCTGGGATAGATAAGCATCTTGGAGGAGTTTAAAGCCCCAAAGTTCAGAGCAAAGGTGAGAGATTCTCTGAGGTGCCAACATATATCTTAGTGATAGCCAATTTACTTTGAAAGCTCTGTGTCATTTTGAGAATCAATCTGACTTAATTGAAAATCTAATTCCTAAGGTGGTGGTGAAGTAGTGACTCTGGTTTTATTTTCTATTTTATTTCTGAAACTTATTTGTGTAACTTATTGTATGTCTTGTTATTAAATTTTTTGCAATTAAGCCTTGGAAACATTTTTCAGATTAAATAAATTGAATCTAGTGTATTCTCCGTGATTCTTTGTTAACTTACGAAGCACTGGGAGGCTCATGCTACATATGTATATGTTTTAAATGTGAAACATTTGTAAGTCGTTTTGGTGAACATAAGGACACCATAGCAAATTCTTTGTGGTGGCAGAAAAGGTGTATTCATTGCTAAGTGACCAAGGTGAAGCCAGTCACGGCCAACAGTTCAGATTGCTGTATCTGAGACAGTCTGGGCGTTCGTGAGAAGTGTGTTTTACCAGAAGTGTACTCTTGCCACACTAGTTACCTGTATACATAATAAAAGCACACAGTATACAGATTATGAAAGGTCACATCTTAAAGTTATAAAGCAATACATTGGATTTCTTAACCTTCAACATAATCGTCATCATTTATGACTCATTTTCATAACGCACAGATGAACTGTTCTTCCACTGTCAGCATTTTCAAAAAGTTGACAAATCTGAAAAAAAACTTAAAAATGAATTACCCAAAATTGTCAATAATAAATTCAAAAACTTCAAGATTTTTCCTTTTATATGCTGTTTACAGTTTGCTTATATCATGTGTACATACAAAGTTATTAAAGTTTACATTTGAGTATAATCACCTTGTTCTGGTTCCCTATTAAGTGGCTCCCCTTTATGAGTGTACAGCATGAAGTGGGACATACCTCCAACCTGTCCCTGTAATTCAGACAAAAGTTATGTGAGACACTCCCCCAAATTTGTGACTGCCCCACCAGAATGAGACTTTTGGCAGGCTGTATGCTCTCTACTGCCTGTCATTGCAATGTTGATTACTGCAGCTGTTACCAAACTGGATCCTGACATGTTTGGGTTTGTTTCGAAAAGGGATATGAACTATTCACCTACTAGAAACCTGCGCAATGAGTGAACACTCTAAGCCTCTCTCCCCTCATTCAACCCTGATATTCAATCATTAGCAACCACATTTAATAATTATGCTTTCTTACCCCCAACAGTAATGAATAACATTCACATTTACTAATTTACTACATGTGTCTCCTTTCCTGATAATCTGCCCTGATGTTAATTTGGCATTCACATTTAATAAACAGGCCTCCATTTCCCCATCATTCCCAATATCAAGTTAGTCACATTTAAATTTAATTTTAGTTCTAATTCACCCAGAAAGCCTCAACGTTTATTTAATAGCCTCCACATTTAATAGGGATCCTATATTGCATTTATGAGTCCTACTTAACATTAATAGCCCCACTAACCACAGCTTACATTAACAACCCCCACATTTAAAAAAAGATCAACTACATAACATTGATACCCCACTAGCACCATTTGAAAACAAAGCGTCCACATAATATTAATTACCCATCCCCACATAACAGTAATATCCCCTTCGCCAGCCATCACTCATACCATCAAAACTACCCCAGAATAACAATAATATCCCCCACATCTATTTTATTTATTATTATATTTTGTTTAGTAGTATTCAAAATCATAATACAACCACACAAATATGAGATACAGGGTCAGAGAATCCAAAATTCTACAATTTAACAAGGAAGTCAAGGAACACTTGCTCAGCAGTTCACTATCGGAGAGCAGAGCTGAACTGCTGCATATGCGCAGCAGTTCACTGTCGGAGAGAAGAGCTGCATGCAGCAGTTCAGTGTTGGCGAGAAGATTAAATGACAGCTGGAGGAACGGCATGCCAGTATGCAGGGGGCTGCGTGTCGGGGCTTGCCGATCTCTGGTCTAAATGTTAAGTGATATTAAGATAGGGTGAAATAAATAGAAGAAATCTAAAGGAGATGAGTCAAGGACCTGTGATAATATCTGGTGCCCTGGGAAAAAATCACATGGACCACACTTGAATTAAGGTATATATATGTAGTACTTCAGAGCAGAAATGTGAGGGATCACACTTGTCAATGTCATACAGTGGGTGGGAAAAGAGAAAGGTCCAGGGATCTATAGCAACAGGAAGAGCGATGCCAGAAGGCCTGACCTTTATTCCAGGAAATTTTTGGGGGACAAGACCACCAAATATGGTGCTTAGCAAAACACAGTCCCTACAGTAAAATGGAGTGGCAGAAGAAAACACAGTCACGAGCTGGTCAGGGGTGTAGTACCACAGTAATATACTCTGTAGGTATTTTTTTTAATTAGGGTTGAGATGGAGCTGGTTGCTATCTTTTCTCTGATTATCTACCAAGAATTGCCATTGGTGGAGGGAAGGGCCAGGTCCTTTTCCCACTCTCGCACATGTCTGTCCAGTAACATACCGTGAATTAAGGAAATCATTCCTCTCCTCAGGTGGGGAGTCAATACAAAGCACTTCAAAATCAGTAAGGTTTTTGAGCCAATTGGACTACATCATCCCATCTAGTTTATTAAATTCCGCCCGGTGGCCACATCCAGCATTGTTTTGTGAACAAAGATGGAGGGGGAGGCTGCCCCAAACTGTATTTGTCATTGCTTGGAACCTGTTGCTTCTGTGGACCATTCTTGCTATTCTTCACACCTGTTTATATTCAATATATTAGTCCCTGCGTTTAAACTGTATTTATCATTGCTTGGAACATATTGCTTTTGTGGACTATTCCTGCCATTCATCACACCTGTTCATAATTGTGTATTGGATTATACCTGTTTATTCTGCTACCTGAAATCTGCATATTCCACGAACTCATTCCTTCATCACATATGCTGCCTAAATAAAGACATTTGGCTTTTCTACTGCTATTGCCGTGTCCAGAATGCACTAGGAATCATAACAGATATTCCATTTTCTAATATATCAGCTTCACTTTCAGCCATGTTTTTAGTGAACAAAAAGTAAGTTCCCTTCCCACCTCATATAGCCTGAGGCTGGTAAAAATTGTGAGTACCTGAAAGGCAGCTCAGATTTGTATATCAAATACTGTGAGCCACTTCATGTGGAAGGTTATCTCCACTCAGAAAAAAGGTATTGTCTTATGTAATACAAGGAAAAGAAGGTCTCTTTTTTCTACTCCCACCCTAAGAAGACACTCAGCTCCCAGCCAGCTGATGAAAATTGTAAGCTGAATGGAATAGAAGTTTGTGTGTGTGGGGTAAATGTCTTGGAAGGTCATTTATATTAGAGGTTGGCTAGTATGTGAAAATAGATTATATTGTATTTGATTGAATTGAATGGAAGGTGGTTGAAAGCAGATATATAAAGAGTTTGTATAATTTGTCTTTGGTTTTGCAGATATTAGAAGATGACTGAGATTAGTGGTTTTAAAGTTGTAGTTTTTGATAATGGAGATTGTGTGATTAAAATGTGACTGTGTGTAGATTGATTGCGTTGCATAAATAGGAATTGTATACATTTGAGATAGCATTATAATTAAAGAGTATAGCTGGATACATAAATTGAACAGTAAAGCTAGAAATAGTGATTGAACAGTATAGCTGGATACAGTGTTAAGATGGATGATAATCATCATCATCACCATTTATTTATATAGCACCACTGATTCCGCAGCACTGGACAGAGAACTCATTCACATCAGTCCCTGCACCATTGGAGCTTACAGTCTAAATTCCCTAACACACACACACACACACACACACACACACACACAGGTTGTTAAATCCTGCAGTGCTGTACTATTGTAGTAATATAGATTCGATTTATGAGACACAGTGAAATAGGAATATAGTGTTTGAATTGAATATATACATGTTGAATTGTTTGTCTTTGGTTTACAAAGTGGCTAGAATGTGAAACTAAGTCTTGAAGTTCCTATGGTATTTAGAATGGACTGTGGATTGTGCAATGATTGAAGATAGTTTGTAATGTGAAACTTTTGTAATAATGCACTTTAGGGATGGATAAATTTAGTTTATGGGATGATAGCTACTATGGCAGCAAGGTGATATACAATGTGTTTAGAGGAGACTAAGTTTCAGGCAATAGAGATAATTGAGTTTGATCTAATACTTCCATGCCTTCAATATGGCTACCATTGTAAGTTTATGTGATCACCAAGATTGGACAAAATGGCTCCTGTGTGAGACACATAGTATTGTAGTTGTAATGTTAGAAGTTTCCATGTGAGATAGAATGTGGATACTGTGTAATGGCTATTGCAATGCATGATGTTTACACTACATATCTTGAACTTTGAATGAGATAAGTCAATTGAAATAATATGAGAATAAATGTTAGAAGTGAGATAATGAGCTATGGAGCAGATTGAAGTCATCACAAAAAAGTAAAATAGCTCACGTAGAAAATTGGGACAAATCAGCATGTAGAGCCTATGTGTTAAGGGCTGTGGAGCCACTGGGGTAGAGGCAGGCAAAGGGTATCTTAAGATACATGGATCAATTGTTCCCAAGTAAAGTAGAGAGGTCTCAAGTATATGAGGGTTAGGGGACAGTTAAAGTAGCAGAAGAGCTGATGGTAGTCTGTAAAGCTAATTTCCCAGACATATCTCGAATACAGGGATTATTTTCCAAAGGAAAAATGCTGGAAGTAGGGCATCTTTAGTACCTAGCGCCAGTGAAACTACATCTTATGAAAAGGTCAAGTACAGGTGAATCCCTTAAGAGCACTCATTTACCTTGTATTGAGCTCACATGCAAAAAAAATTTTTACTTTTGTAGGACAAGATATTTAAATGGGATTTAAGGGGTGGTGGGGTCAAATTTTAAGGTTTACATTGGTTAGATTCTCTTTCTGCCCATAAAACTTCCTATAATGAAGGCCTTGTTGTTAGCAAATACCATAAGAATGGCATCTGTGATTTTTATCATGAAAGATAAAAAGCAACATATTTGCATAAACATAAGAAACTCTGTAAATGTCACGCCTGCTATTCTAGTACTGAAACATTTTGGAAGTCATTACCAATTTCCGGTCTTTATTTTATTACTGCTATTTATTTAATTAATATAGTTAAATAATATTTATTTTCAAATTATTTTAATTATGTTGATTTTATTTGATTGTTAATATGTTGACAACAAACAGTATGAACATACATCCTGACATTAAACATTATAAATGTTACAATGTAACACTGAAAGTACTGAATATAATATGAAAAGAAAATTTTACACCCTGTGCCTTACCGTGGTGATGTGTGTACTCTACATACATCTGCGGCAAGAAAGCATATACACATTTCTAATTTACCCTTATAAATATTGAAATTAGATTGGGGGACCCCAAAAAAGTAGGTCTCAAAACTATAGTTCCACATATACATACATGGTCAACTCATTTCCATTAAATGGTTTGTTGTAGACATATTTGAGCTAGGAATGAATTGCCTTTTTATTTTCATTAAATTTGTGTATAGAAATGCTTGGAAATATAGTAAGTCATGTGTACGAGTTACAAAAGAATATGCTTTGCAATAGTGTAGATCACACAAAGTTCATGCATAGCAGAACAATTGCTCGTAAATTAGTTTAGTTTAGACAAAGAAAAAATGAAAAGCACCCCACTAATATGTTGGCTATTACCTAACAATCCAATTAATTGTTATTAGTGTTAAATGCACATTGGCTTTCAAACTGCTTAATAGGAAGTCTTTGTCTAAAGTTCTAATTGATTTTCATAGTGAATTTTATATTTTAGTTTACAGTTGAAAAAGAGTTTTGATATTGGTAAAATAAATCAACAAATATGTGAGTAATACAAAATTAAAATATATTAAAATGTAATATGGACAACCAAACTGGCCCACCCTTACCACCATGATATGGACAGTAAATGAATTTGCATATACAATTTATTGATCTCAGACCACCAGACCAAGCCATCGTTCCTGTGACTATAAACAATATAGTACATAACAGACTATTGTTGAATATTTATGCTGTGCATCAAGATGCTAAATGAATATATATTCTAAAAAAGAGGGTTATCTGCCACACCTTTACCACATAGGGACAGGTATGGTCCCAGGGATTTTGCAGGTACAGGCTGCAGTCAGGGTTATGTTTCTGCAACATAAAACTCCAAGGCTGAATGCACACAAGTAGAGGACAGGGCCTTATGAGGTAATTAGATTAAAGGGAGGGGTTTATATTATTTAAACCTCTATTGTACATTTATGCAGTGCAATCAGCGTAAGCTGATTGGCTGGTTACTAGGCAGAAGGAATGTGTCTAGCCAGAGCTATTGTCGTCTGGTGTCATCATGACAAAATTGTGTTGTCTGATGCATGATGTGAATGTTAAAACACAGTTATTCAAGCAAGAAGCCGGTGAATCTGTCATCCGCCAGGTGTCAGCATGACAATATATATCATAAGTGCCATCAGTTTGGATGGGAAGTGTCGTTGCATAGCCATTTTCAGATCTTTCCAGAGATGTTCAATCAGATTCAAGTCTGGGCTCTGTCTGGACCACTAAAGGACATTAAGAAAATGCAATTTTATTTCTAATGGTAATTACTACAGCCTTATTGCCTTATTGCAACAGTCTGATCTGAATTAAGAAAATGCAATTTTTTTTCTAATGGTAATTACTACAGCCTTATTGCCTTATTGCAACAGTCTGATCTGAATTAAGAAAATGCAATTTTATTTCTAATGGTAACTACTACAGCCTTATTGCAAGTTGTCCTTTCACTGTTTGTTTGTTTAAACCTTTTACTGCTAAGGTTTGTTGGGGGGGGTTATTGAGGGCTTGCTTGAAGAACTCTGATCACATGTGTCTGTTAACCAGATATATTCATAGTAGAATGGCTGCAAAGCCAGTGATGGCTGCTTAGTTAGTGTGTATAGCTCTAAGTGTGTATAGATACAAGTGTGAAACAAAAAATTTAAACAGCATAATTCTGAGTTATACCGGAGTTGCACAGGAGGAAACAGGAGAAGAACATTCTGCCTACTAACACAGCTTCACAAGGACAACTGTCAGTATTCACCTGAAACTCCATATTCTACCTCTGATGTTTTCAACTCTCCCTGGCTACAAGCTACATGCAACATGAGGACTGTTTTCGACTCTGATCTCATTTTCCTCTCATCTCATGAAAGTTTGTTTTACTTATCAGTTTTTTTTCAATGCAAAATCCACTCTGTTTAATCAGACTGCTGTACTACTTGCTCAACCACTCCCTACCCATGCTACAGTTATTTCAGTCCGTTATCTCAGCACTGTACTTCAATTCTATTTAAGCTTTGTCTCCCATTAAAAGTAGGAAGAAATTATTAAGTCTTACAACCACTCTCCTCTCTCATGACTCTGCAAAATCTCAGCTATTCAATTACCTGCTCTTTATTACTCTCCATTCAACACTTCCACCCATTCCCCCACATGGCTCCCCACATCATTACTTTGTACTATCCAGACATCCAGGAGTACACTACATTTGCTGCATCCTAGCTCTGCACTACTTATCTGATTACGCTGGACATTGCATTTAGGCAATTCCTTTAATTCCTCTTTTTTGCTATTTGACTAATAGTCCCAATGCTTGCCAAAATATTTTTCTTTATCTCTTTTCATGGCATTAACTTTAGGACTATATCATCCCTCACCCATCCTACAACACACACCTCTGTCCACATTGCCCCTTCATTACTTCACTCACCTCTAGTGAACACTCTTTTGCTATTTAAATTTAATAACTTTAACACCTCACCCTGCCGCCATAAACTAAAAGGACACACATCTTACAATCATCTTTCCTACCTTTCTTCCTCCATGCTTCTATTAGCTGGTGATATATCACCAATTCCAGGTCCCCCTCACTTCTCCCACACACATATATCTGAACACTACAGAAATCTGGCAAACCTCAAACACATAACCTGTCTCCCCTCTCTTCCAAAATCCTTTAAATGTGCCCTTTGGAATGCACGCTCTGTTTGTAACAAACTTACCTTCGTATATGATCTATTCCTCTCATACAACCTCAACCTTCTAGCAATAACAGAAACATGGCTCACGCATTCAGACACTGCCTCACCTGCAGTTCTTTCACATGGTGGTCTCCATTTCACCCACACCCTCAGACCAGGAGGCAGACAAGTAAGGGGAGTTGGACTACTTCTCTCCCCACAGTGCACATTCACAGTTCTACCAAGTGTCCCATCACTCACATTCACATCTTTTGAAGTACATACTGTTAGGATTTTTAACCCATTCTCTATGCGTGTTGCTGTCATCTATCGCCCCCCTGGTCCACACAAACAATTTCTTGAACACTTCTCTGCATGGCTCCCTCACTTCTTATCTACTGATATCCCCACCATCATCATGGGGGATTTCAACATCCCTATTTCTAATCCACGTTCCAATGCTGCTTCCAAACTACTCTCTCTAACCTCCACACTTGACCTCTCCCAGTGGATTGAATCCGCTACTCATCAGGATGGCCACTGTCTTGATCTTGTTTTCTCTAGACTATGCTCAGTTTCTGATTTCCTTAACACTTCTTTCCCCCTCTTGGATCATCACCTTATTAGATACTCGCTCACCCCCAGTTCTTTACCCTCCCTAGTGTCAAACTCTTCCAAGCCTCCTCGTACCCGCAGGAATATCATTGCTATTGATTTTCAACAGTTTTCCACCTCTCTCCAACACCTTCTCTCCCCAATTTCTACATTCTCCTCCCCTGATCGGGCAGTACCCCATTTTCATCAAACTCTAGCAACTGCCCTGGATCAAGTGCCTCTAGTGACACTACATATTTTGCGTAGAATTCGTTGCCAACCGTGGCACACTACAGTAACACAAACTCTACAAAAACTCTCTCGTAAAGAAGAACATCACTGGCATAAATCTTGTGCCTCTAATGATTTCATCACATATACTGATATCTACCACTCCTACAGAAATGCTCTGGACACTGCTAAACAAGCATACTACCAATCTTTCATTTATGCTCAGGCTTCTAACCCCAAACGCCTCTTTAACACATTTAACTCTCTTCTGAATCCTCCTGCCCCAAATCCTCCAACTAACATCAGTGCACAGGATCTTGCTTCCCATTTCAAGGACAAAATAGATAAGATCAGGCTTGAAATGGTATCATCTACCTCGACAAGCAATCTGCTCAATTCCTTTGTAGCACCCTCTGACACTCTCTCTTCATTTGATCCCACACATAAAGAGGAAGTTTCTACTCTCTTCTCATCTTCCTACTCTACCTCCTGTCCTCTTGATCCCATTCCCTCACAAATTGGTATGTCCCTGTCTCTTGTGCTCATTCCCCCTCTAACTAAAATCTGTAATCTATCTCTTTCTACTGGTATTTTTCCATCACTATTCAAGCATGCAGTGATTACTCACATTTTAAAAAAAACAGAATTCTGACCCTAACTCTCTCATAAATTACCGCCCCATCTCCCAAGCCCCTCCAAGCTTCTCGAGAGAATTGCCTACACCCGCCTCACACACTTTCTTACAGCTAACAACCTATTGGATCCTCTTCAGTCAGGCTTTCGCTCTCAACACTCCACAGAGACTGCACTGACCAATGTTGTCAATGATTTGATCACAGCAAAAAATAATAACCAATACTCTCTTCTAATTCTCCTGGATCTCTCCGCTGCATTTGACACTGTTGGCCACTCTCTCCTCATACAAACGCTATAATCCCTAGGTCTTGAAGGCACTGTCCTATCCTGGTTCTCATCCTACCTATCTAATCGCTCTTTCAGTGTTAATTTCTCTGGATGCACCTCTGCTCCGCTTCCATTATCAGTTGGAGTTCCACAAGGCTCAGTCCTGGGTCCTCTGCTATTCTCTTTCTACACCACTTCTCTTGGAAAACTAATAAGCTCCTTTGGATTTCAGTATCATCTCTATGCGGATGATACACAAATGTATCTATCCTCTCCTGATCTTTCACCATCTGTGTTGTCTCGCGTTACTGACTGTCTTTCCGCCATTTCATCTCGGATGTCTTCTCGCCAACTCAAACTCAATCTTTCAAAAACTGAATTAATAATATTCCCACCCAAAAACAGAAGCTTCCTGCCTGACATTTCTATTCTGTTGATAACATGACCATAAATCCCACCCCGCAAGCTCGTTGCCAAGGTGTAATCCTTGATTCACAACTGTCGTTTATTCCCCACATCAACTCTATATCTAAATCATGTTACATACACCTAAAGAACATTTCCAGAATACGCATATATCTGACACAAGACACCGCAAAAACATTAATTCATGCACTTATCATCTATTGCAATTCCCTCCTTACTGGTCTTCCCAAAGTCAGACTTGAACCCCTGCAATCTATTTTGCATGCAGCGGCTAGATTGATTTTCCGTACAAACCGTTAATCCTCTGCTGAGCCACTCTGTCAGTTTCTACATTGGCTGCCTTTATTTCAACGAATCCAATATAAAATTCTTCTACTAACATACAAGGCCATCAACAAAAATGCACCGACATACATTTCCTTACTTGTCTCAAAATATCTCCCTACTCGACACCTCCGTTCTGCACAAGATCTACGTCTCTCCTCCACTCTCATCACATCCTCCCATTCTCGGTTACAGGATTTTTTCTGGGCTGCACCCACTTTGTGGAATTCCCTCCCACGCACAGTAAGACTTTCCTCTAGTCTTCAAACCTTCAAGCGTTCACTGAAAACCCACCTTTTCAGACAAGGTTATGATATTCCTCAACCATCATCTTAATTTCCCTAGATTACCCTATTACCATCCTCTACACTGCTAACGCAAGACAACAACCTTCTGAACAACATTGCAACACACATAGCCCACTCAGTACTATTACCTTTGCAGTCTGGCTGGTCCATTGTGCAATATCATGTAGCTTATGCCCTTGTGTTTCTAACTCCCATTGTCCTATAGATTGTAAGCTTGCGAGCAGGGTTCTCTTACCTCTCTGTCTGTATGTATTACCCAGTATTGTCTTATTAATGTTTGTTCCCAATTGTAAAGCGCTACGGAATTTGCTGGCGCTATATAAATAAATGTTGATGATGATGATGATGACATTCACAGAGTTGTCCTGAAGCCACTCCTTTGATATCTTGGCTGTGTGCTTAGGGTCGTTGTCCTGATGAAAGATGAACCGTCGCCCCAGTCTGATGTCAAGAGCGCTCTGGAGCAGGTTTTCATCCAGGATGTCTCTGTACATTGCTGCATTCATCTTTCCCTCTATCCTGACTACTCTTCAAGTTCCTGCCCCTGAAAAACATCCCCGCAGCATGATGCTGCCACCACCATGCTTCACTGTAGGAATGGTATTGGCCTGGTGATGAGTGGTGCCTGGATTCCTCCAAACATGATGCCTGGCATTCATGCCAAATAGTTCAATCTTTGTCTCATCAGACCAGAGAATTTTGTTTCTCATGGTCGTAGAGTCCCTCAGGTGCATTTTGGCAAACTTCACGCAGCCTGCCATGTGCTTTTTACTAAGGAGTGGCTTCCTTCTGGCCACTCTACCATACAGGCCTGATTGGTAGATTGCTGCAGAGGTGGTAGTCATACTGGAAGGTTCTCCTCTCTCCACACAGGAATGCTGTACCTCTGACAGAGTGACCATCGGGTTCCTGGTCACCTCCCTGACTAGGGCCCTTCTCTCCTGATTGCTCATTTTAGACTGTTGGCCAGCTCTAGGAAGAGTCCTGGTGGTTCCAAACTTTTTCCATTTATGTATGATGGTGGCCACTATGCTCATTGAGACCTTCAAAGAAGCAGATATTTTTCTGTACCCTTCCCCAGATTTGTACCTTGAGACAGTCCTGTCTTGGAGGTTTACAGACAATTCCTTTGACTTCATGCTTGTTTTGTGCTCTGACATGCACTATCAAGTGTGGGACCGTATATACACAGCTGTGTGCCTTTGCAACTCATGTCCAATCAACTGCATTTATCACAGGTAGACTCCAATTAAGCTGTAGGAACATCTCAAGGATGATCAGTGGAAACAAGATGCACCTGAGCTCAATTTTGAGCTTCATGGCAAAGGCTGTGAATACTTATGTACATTTGATTTATTATTTTTTTATTTTTAATAAATTTGCAAAAATCTCAAAAAAAAAATTTCACCTGGTCATGGAATTTATTCAATTTTCAAATAAGGCTGTAACATAACAAAATGTGAAAAAAGTGAAGCGCTGTGAATACTTTCCGGATGCACTGTATATATATCAGAGACCTGTGCTTAGCCCTGTGTTTTGGTTTTAGGTGTGGTTTTGGTTTTGCTACAGGTTTTGTCCCAAGATCATGAAAGGTTTTGGTTTTGGATATGGATTTCATTAAAAATTGTTATAAATAGGTAAACGTATGTGATTTTGAGCTGTTTCACTCCTGTATTACTATTTATAGCATTAACATTGATTCCCAGTCATTTCCAGTCTATTTTAAATTGATTCCTTCATAACTGTCCAAATTGTTACCAATTTGCCCAAAGTCTGCAGCGATTTTGCTGGTTAAAATTAGTGACAGAGCAGTGGCACAAATACATGGCACAGACATCACTTTTCACCAAATATCTCCTCTGAATTGTAATTGGAGGGTGTAAAATTAGTCCTGTAGACAAATGAAATAAGACTCAATCTCTGCCAAATATGAACCGGTGCCAAAAATCATTTATCTCATTTCATTAATCTTGCTATGCAAATTGAAATCTCATTTTGCACTAGTTTACAAAACTAGACACAATTTTGGATAACAGTGGTCCTCTTTATCAAGGATGACAAATGACAATGTTGTCACCTTCATCCTCATCCTTATCAAAGATGACTACATCAATTACATTTTCATTTGAAAACAGAAGTTACACCAATCCATTAAGCAGCATGTTAGATGCATTGGAGAGGGTCAGCACCAACACATTGGAGAGGGTCAGCAGCAAATACATTGGAGAGGGTCAGCAGAAATACATTTGAGAGGGTCAGCAGAAATACATTAGAGAGGGTCAGCAGCAAATACATTGGAGAGGGTCAGCAGCAAATACATTGGAGAGGGTCAGCAGCAAATACATTGGAGAGGGACAGCAGCAAATACATTGGTAATGGACAGAAGCAGCAGTATCAAAACTCATTAGATAAACAGCGTCTGCATCAGTAGACATTATGAGATGGTGATGAGAGAGTAAGGACACAATGTTTAATGGTGTAAGATGGCACCCAGGTGTGATACATGTGTTTGACAGTTACAGGATTGACATAATATGATTTGTGGGCACCCTAATATAGAGGGTTGTAAAGTCAATAATATTAGGATGACAATCGAAATGTAGACAATGTTTGTTAGGCTGACAAATCAAATGTAGACAGTATTATCCCTGTACCTATCCCTGTCTCTATCCCTGTCCCTAACCTTTCCCTTATCGCCAGGGCCGCCGAAAGGGGGGGGGTACTAATTACCCGGGCCCGGGCATGTCAGGGGACCCGGCCCGGGCCCTTGCGCTGCTGATTTTTTTTTTTTTTTTTTTCCTGGGGGGAGCAGGCTAGTTTAAAAAAAACAAACATACTCACCTGATCGCGGAGCCGGCATCCATCCTCTCTGCTGCTCTGTGCTCCATTTAGACTGTCTGAATGCCGGGTGTGATGTCATCATGTCATGTCCAGCATTCAGTCAGTCTGGAGCAATGGAGCACAGAGCAGCAGAGAAGACCGAGAAAGGAGAAAAGGTAAGTGAAGGGAGGAAAATGAGGGGGGGCACAGAGGGTTTAAAAAAATGGGGGGCAGCATGACAGAGGGGTTAAAAAATGAGGGTGGGCACAGAGGGGTTAAAAAACGGGGGGGGCAGCATGACAAAAGGGTTAAAAATGGGGGTGCAGCATGACAGAGGGGTTAAAAAATGAGGGGGGCACAGAGGGGTTAAAAACAGGGAAGCAGCATGACAGAGGGGTTAAAAATGAGTGGGGCATGGAGGGGTTAAAAATGGGGGGCAGCATGACAGAGGGGTTAAAAAATGAGGGGGGCCCAGAGGGGTTAAAAAACAGGGGGGGAAGCATGACAGAAGGGTTAAAAAATGAGGGGGGGCACAGAGGGGTTAAAAACGGGGAGGCAGCATGACAGAGGGGTTAAAATATGAGGGTGGGCACAGAGGGGTTAAAAAACGAGGGGCCAGCATGACAGAGGGGTTAAAAATGGGGGGGGGGGCAGCATGACAGAGGGGTTAAAAAATGAAGGGGGCACAGAGGGGTTAAAAAACGGTGCAGCATGGCACAGTGGGGTTAAAAAACAGGGGTCAGCATGGCACGGTGGGGTTAAAAAATGGTGGGCAGCATGGCACAGTGGGGTTAAAAAGGGGGGAGGCATGGCACAGTGGGGTTGAAAAAGGGGGGGAGCAGCATAGTATAGTGTGATGAAGGGGAGCCAGATGAAGGGGGCAAAAGCAGCATGGAGGGCGCAGTGTGATCATAAAGCATGGCGATGATGTAGGGGCACATTATTGTAATATTGGAGCTGGGGGAAGGCCTAATTATTAATCGTGGATGGTATTGATTTAACGCCAGGGTTGTTTGGAATTATCTAAATGTAGCTATTTTTCCCCAAATGGGGCCCCCAGCATTCCAGGATCCAGACAAGCCGCAACTAAAGAAACATGCAGCAACAGGTGGTGAAAGTGAGAAGAACAGGTAGGAGAGAGCAGGACAGTATGTGAAATGTTGTGATTCTAGTAGGGACAATGTCAATTTTTGGTGAGTGTTGTACCCAATGTAAGGTGGAGGCCAAGACTGAACTCTTTGTGTACACACTGCATTATTTCTATACTACACTTTGGTGCTAGATGTCGTGAAAGTCAGGAGTGCTTGGACATATGCGACGCTCGGGTGAATTGAGAGCCTAGTGATTGTGATGTGTTAGCCATGCCCCAATGGCGCATTTGCCACGCCCCCAAATGCATGACCACATCCTCGAAAAATTTTGCGCCATACTCAACTATGAGGGGGGCCCCATGAATTTGTTGTACCGGGGCCCTGAATTCCTCTTGGCAGCCCTGCCTATCGCTGTCTGTATCCCTGTCCTTACCCTGTCCCTAACCCTGGATCTATCCTCATCACTAACCCTGGCCCTATCCTTATAATACTGTCAACATTTGAATTGTCCACTAAATCATACTGTCCATCATGTGAATTGGCAGCCTAATAATACTGTCAACACCTGAATTGTTGAACAAGCTATCAAACGAATTTCACTTTACAGTTACAAAAGATGATAGAAGCAGGCCAAAATGTCAAATACCACAAGATGAAATTCTCCTTGTTTCTTTGTGAAACCAGCAATACAAAGAGTAGCTTGCCTGTAAATGACCTGGCATTAAGCGTTAGCTCTACTATGCAGAAAGGATGAGGAGGAAGATGGTGAAGCTACCGGAGTTGCTGATGATGATGGCGATACACCTACCCTGTGGGCTTTTAGACAGTTTGTACAATGGCATTTTCCAGGAAATTAGTGCCTTTTTGCTTAACCAACCGTTACAGCTGAGGAATTTGTGTTCAGGAGAAATGAAATTGAGATGTTATTTGGCAGCGTAAAAAAATGACCTTGATGCATTAACCTGTTGCATTAATGGCGGAGATTGGATGCACATCCAATCCAAACATAGCTGTCATGGCTTTAGTGATCTGCTGTGCAACAGGATGTTGACTGTCATACTAGTTTCCTCTTGCAAACGCTTGCTTCACAGACAATTGTGTAAAACTATGCTTACTCTTCTTGCTCCCATTCTCTATAGATGTATCACCCCCAGCAGCACCAGCAGCTATAGCATGCAAAGATGTGTCTTGGGAATCATGGATTGCATTAGGGAAATTAGGGAAGTCAATGGGAATTGGAAAAATGTATGCTGGACTACATATTATAATGAGGAGGTTAATGATGAAGGTGTTAACGCCGGTGCTACCTGATGCTGCTATGCTTGTTACTGTATACAATTTTCCATGTTTAGAAATATGACTCAAATTAATTTACAGCAAATAATGTAATAGGAATGAGGTGCTTAGGTGACTAACGTCCCCACCTCTACTTATTTTGGGCTGATAAAGGCTACAGATGCCTTAACAAATGTCTGGTTTGGGATAAAAATATTTCCAAACACAAGAGGTGCTTTTTTTGTCTTATGCCCTGGCATGATAATGCACTTAGCATGGTCAAGAGCAGGGCCGGACTGGGACTAAAAATCAGCCCTGGCTCCATGCACTATATTGTTGCACACTGATGCTGGCGCAGTGCACGTTGCTGGTGCAGTACAACATGATGTAGTATGAGTGTGTGTGGGGGGGGGGGGGTATTTATTTCTCCTAATGACCCTCAACATTATATTGTTAGCACCCCAATTACATCAATAAATACCATGACAATACATTATTAGTACCCAAATTACAGCAATAAATAACCCCCACACACACTCATACTACATCGATACCCACCCACATTACAGCAACCAGCATCAGCCCCACATTACAGCAATCGACATCACCCCCCACATTACAGCAACCAGCATCAACTCCCACATTACAGCGTCGAGCATGACCCCCCACATTACAGCAACCGGCATCACCCCCCACATTACAGCAATACCCTCTCCTACTTATTAGCAATACTAAGCCCCAAACACACTACAACATTGACACAAGCACGCCACCCCATACTGCAGCAATACCACCAATTATACAGGCACCACTGTAGGAAACCAATGTTTTGCTTTTTTCAAATCTCCCACAAAATAGCAACAATGAACAGATTACTTACACACATAGAGGTAACAGGTACCCTTTTCCCTCAATTAAATAGTAATGGCAGAATTTTCATGACTCATTCCACATGAAATAAAACTCTAGCATATATCTAAAAAAAAACATAACTATTAAATGATAATTTGAACCCACATGGCCGCATTAAAAGTATTTCCATCTACAGCAAAATGTCAGAGAAAAATTTTTTTTTTTTATTACAGTAACTGGATATGCGTCTTTTCTATTCATTTTAAATAACACAGTATATAAATTTAGGGAGGTAGAGGAGGTGGGTGAGAGATAATTGGATGTGATCCATCAGTTTGATTACATAGGAAACATTTAGATTATTTACCTGGAGACGTCTAACCCCTTGACTCACAGGCAGGGCTGACAAGAGGAATGTTGGGCCCCGACACAGCAACTTCTTGGGCTCCCATCATATTCAACAATGAAAGACTTGCCTTAGGCAGAAGTTCATATGATGCCACACCGTAGTGTGCCCAGTTCATATTATGCCACATCGTAGTGCCCCATGGTCATATTATGCCACATAGTATTACCCTCAATTCATATTTGGTCATGCAGAAGTGCCCACAAATCATATTATGGCATAGTAGTGCCCCCAAAACATATACCATACAGTAGTGCCCCCAAATCATTTTATGTCACAACAGTGCCTCCAAATCATATTATGCCACAAAAGTGCCCCCAAATAACATTATGCCCCAAATCATTAGTAGTGCCCAGATAAAAACTCATTCACAAATAAAAATTGGTACAGCATATCAGATACTGAGTGTGAGTCCCAAGAGCAACTTAATACATCATTTACAATGCAAACAAAAATAGATATATTGACACAATCACAGATAAAATTTATGACAAGCAATGTTTTTTCCTCTTAATTAAAAATCTCTGTACAGATAAATATGCAACAAACATTACAGCGCAATAATGAGCAATACATAGTGTTAAACATTATTGGATACGCTGTAGTGTCCCCAGTTCAAGAAAGGATGGTTAAAAACACAATGCACACGAGAAAATATATGAATTTACCTGATTATGGCATCCTGTTTTCTGTTCTCCTACTGGGTGCTGGGCGAGGAGGGATCAGCAGCTGTCAGCTCACACAGGCAGTTGGGAGCAGGAACAGAGGGCAGTGGTTGAAGCAGAAATTTAGAAGTGGGGGTATTGAAAATGTAAGTGAATGGAGTATGAAGGCTTGATTTTTTATTTTTTTTAACACTTGTCCCCTCTGTGCATTTCCATTTTTCATTACTACTTGTGTTTTATGATAGCTGAATCTCTGACATTCCCATTCTTAAGATGTCTCTCCCTTTACACTTTCTTTTACCTATGCCCCTGTACCATCTTCTCCTTTGTCCCTCTCACTTAACCCCCTGCACCACCTTCTCCGCTGACTCTCATACATCTTCCTGCACCCTCTACCCCCCGGCTCTCTCACCCCTCTTCCTGCACACCCCTATCACCCTGGCTCTCTCACCCCCTCTCCCAGCGCCCCCTTCCCCCTGGCTCTCTCACCCCCTCTCCCAGTGCCCCCTTCCCCTTTTGGCTCTCACCCCCTCTCCCAGCACCCCCTTCCCCTTTGGCTCTCTCACCCCCTCTCCCAGCACCCCCTTCCCCTTTGCCTCTCTCACCCCCTCTCCCAGCACCCCCTTCCCCTTTGGCTCTCTCACCTCCTCTCCCAGCACCCCCTTCGGCTCTCTCACCCCCTCTCCCAGCACCCCCTTGGACTCTCTCACCCCCTCTCCCAGCACCCTCTGGCTCTCTCACCCCCTCTCCCAGCATCCCCTGGCTCTCTCACCCCCTCTCCCAGGACCCCTTCCCCCTGGCTCTCTCACAGCACCCCTTCCCCTTTGACTCTCTCACCCCCTCTCCCAGCACCCCCTAGCGCCTGGCTCTCTCACCACACTCACGGCACTCCTTCCCCTTTGGCTCTCTCATCCCCTTTCCCAGCATCCCCTACCCCCTGTCTCTCTCACACTCTTGACTACCCCCCGCAAGAATTCCTGGAGAGGAACCAGCCACCACAAAGGCAGGAGGAGTCGGGTCGGCCGATCCAGCTATCAGCCCTTCTGGCATTTGACAGAAGTGCCAGATGGCCAGTCCGGCCCTGGGAAGGAGGCTGATACATAATGACAGTGTCAGAATCTGAAACGTCACACTCACATGTACCACACATGGATACCCTACTTAGACTTTCCTCAGGATGCTGTGAGTGCCCAAGTTGTTTTTGAGCCTCAGTGTTATTTTCAGGCACTGATTTGGCTGTTTTGGTGGTGACAGTGACAGACCTACAATCTGAGCGAGAAGGTGGTGTATGTGAAATTAAGGAAGATGCATGACTGTGTTGGGCACTCTGTTTTGCCATGGCCATTCTAGTACGTATACCTAGTAAAGCAATAGCAGGACTACTTTTAGCAAAAAGTGGGTATAGTTTGAGCCTTGTCTTGCCACTCCGTGTGGTGTAGGAAGTGTTAGCTATTTTCTATTTTTGGACAAATCACCACATTCATCAGAAATGTTCCTCTTAATCCTCCTGCTTACATCAAGAGCTGATGCTTTTTTTTAGATTGAATTTGACAAATAGTGTTTGGATTTTGAGGACAATGTCTTCCACTTATATCCTGCATGAACCTTTTTACTAGTAGAGGTCGTTACTGTAAAAGAACTACTTCTGCCAGTGCTGGTACTAGAATGCTGCTGATCTGTTGAGTGAGTCATGGTTGCTAAGAGGAATAATGCTACTTGTACAAGTTGTAGCTAGATGTAGCTGCCTGCCACCACACCAGGGGAACGTCCAATGAGATAGGGAAAGGAGGGAATGCTTATGACACCGCTCCACAATATGCTTCTAATTTAGACAATTTGTTCTAATTTGTTTACAAATAAATTTATATGTTTTGGGGGGATTGTGCAGCTTAGAGTCAAAGAAAAGAACACACTGATTTTTTTTGGGATACTGCTGCTCACACTCAAACACAACACTCTGTTTTTTGCCTGCTTAATAAAGATGTCACTTACCACCCCCTGACAAAATTTGCTTTGAGTACAAAAAAGAAAAAAACTTTAGATTTTTAGAAGCAAGAAAAATATTGCTATTTGAGGGGGAAGGCTACTGCACTGCTGCTGTCAGTCAAGCAAAACACCATGCTTTTGCACAATTAATAAAGATTTCACTGGCTGCTCCTAACAAAATTACTCAGTTCAAACTAGAAAAAAACTTTGGATTTTAGCTACACTGCCGCTCACAATCACAATACAACACCCGTTTTAATAAAGAGGTCACTAAGACTGCACCTCAGAAAATTTAAAATTACTTTGACTAGAAAATAGAGAACATTTTAGAATAAATGTATATATATATATATATATTTTTTATACTTTACACATACACAGTAGCCAGTACTCTAACGCTCTGACAGACTGACACCCAATTCTAGCTGACAGGACGCTATAGAAATAAACTGCATTAAAAATAGAGATGAGCGCAGTCGGATTTCGTAAATCCGAGCCCACCCGAGCGTTTCCGATCCGACTCGGATCCGAGACAGATCCGGGTATTGGCGCCAAATGGAAACTTGAAACCAAGGCTCGGAGTCATAATCCCGCTGTCGGATCTCACGATACTCAGAACCTATAAATTCCCCGCTAGTCGCCGCCATCTTCACTCGGGCATTGATCAGGGTAGAGGGAGGGTGTGTTAGGTGGTCTTCTGTCCTGGTAGATCTCGTGCTGTGCTGTTTAGTTCTGTGCTGTGCTGTGCTGTGCTGTGCTGTGTTCTGCAGTATCAGTCCAGTGGTGCTGTGTGCTGTGCTCTGTCAATTTTGAGTTCAGTGGTGGTGCTGCTGGGTCCTGTGCTGTGTCCTGTTCAGTTCAGTGGTGCTGTGTCCTGTGCTCTGTGCTTCTAAGGGCATAGTTATTTCCCCAATATTCCCAAGTGTTTAAAAAATTAAAAAAAGTTATAAAAAAAAATACAAAAAATAATTTAAAAAAAAATTAATTACAACAAAATTTGCAAAACCAATCCTGCAGTATAAGCCCATTGGTACTGCAATATTACCAAGTTCACACATTCAGCAGTATAAGTCCAGTGGTACTGATATTAAAAAGTTCACTGATTCAGCAGTATAAGTCCAGTGGTACTGATATATTACAAAGTTCACTGATTCAGCAGTATAAGTCCAGTGGTACTGCTATTACAAAGTTCACTGATTCAGCAGTATAAGTCCAGTGGTACTGCTATTACAAAGTTCACTGATTCAGCAGTATAAGTCCAGTGGTACTGATATATTACAAAGTTCACTGATTCAGCAGTATAAGTCCAGTGGTACTGCTATTACAAAGTTCACCGATTCAGCAGTATAAGTCCAATGGTACTGCTATTACAAAGTTCACTGATTCAGCAGTATAAGTCCAGTGGTACTGATATATTACAAAGTTCACTGATTCAGCAGTATAAGTCCAGTGGTACTGATATATTACAAAGTTCACTGATTCAGCAGTATAAGTCCAGTGGTACTGATATATTACAAAGTTCACTGATTCAGCAGTATAAGTCCAGTTGTACTGATATATTACAAAGTTCACTGATTCAGCAGTATAAGTCCAGTGGTACTGCTATTACAAAGTTCACTGATTCAGCAGTATAAGTCCAGTGGTACTGATATATTACAAAGTTCACTGATTCAGCAGTATAAGTCCAGTGGTACTGATATATTACAAAGTTCACTGATTCAGCAGTATAAGTCCAGTGGTACTGATATATTACAAAGTTCACTGATTCAGCAGTATAAGTCCAGTGGTACTGATATATTACAAAGTTCACTGATTCAGCAGTATAAGTCCAGTGGTACTGATATATTACCAAGTTCACTGATTCAGCAGTATAAGTCCAGTGGTACTGCTATTACAAAGTTCACTGATTCAGCAGTATAAGTCCAGTGGTACTGATATATTACAAAGTTCACTGATTCAGCAGTATAAGTCCAGTGGTACTGCTATTTCAAAGTTCACTGATTCAGCAGTTTAAGTCCAGTGGTACTGATATATTACAAAGTTCACTGATTCAGCAGTATAAGTCCAGTGGTACTGATATATTACAAAGTTCACCGATTCAGCAGTATAAGTCCAGTGGTACTGCTATTACAAAGTTCACTGATTCAGCAGTATAAGTCCAGTGGTACTGATATATTACAAAATTCACTGATTCAGCAGTATAAGTCCAGTGGTACTGATATATTACAAAGCTCACTGATTCAGCAGTATAAGTCCAGTGGTACTGATATATTACAAAGTTTACTGATTCAGCAGTATAAGTCCAGTTGTACTGATATATTTCAAAGTTCACTGATTCAGCAGTATAAGTCCAGTGGTACTGCTATTACAAAGTTCACTGATTCAGCAGTATAAGTCCAGTGGTACTGATATATTACAAAGTTCACTGATTCAGAGGTATAAGTCCAGTGGTACTGATATATTACAAAGTTCACTGATTCAGCAGTATAAGTCCAGTGGTACTGATATATTACAAAGTTCACTGATTCAGCAGTATAAGTCCAGTGGTACTGATATATTACAAAGTTCACTGATTCAGCAGTATAAGTCCAGTGGTACTGATATATTACCAAGTTCACTGATTCAGCAGTATAAGTCCAGTGGTACTCTGCTGTGCCGTATATAATTTTTAAAGGCTTTGCCGAGTTTGTGTGGCTTAGGGGTACGCTCTCTAGTGCTACATATAATGGAAAACCAAAATTTGGAGGATAAAGTAGGGAAAGATCAAGACCCACTTCCTCCTAATGCTGAAGCTGCTGCCACTAGTCATGACATAGACGATGAAATGCCATCAACGTCGTCTGGCAAGCCCGATGCCCAATCTCCTAGTACAGGGCATGTAAAATCCAAAAAGCCCAAGTTCTCAAAAAATATCAAAACGAGAAACTTAAAATCATCTGAGGAGAAACGTAAAGTTGGCAATATGCCATTTACGACACGGAGTGGCAAGGAACGGCTTAGGCCCTGGCCCGTGTTCATGACTAGTGGTCCAATTTCACCCAAGGATCTAAGCCCTCCTCCTCCCCCCTACAAAAAAATTAAGAGAGTTATGCTGTCAGCAACAACAACAAAACAGCAAAGAACTCTGCCTTCTAAACAGATGACATCACAAATCCTCAAGGCGAGTCCAAGGGTGTTGGTGGTTGTGAAGCCTGACCTTCCCATCACTGTAAGGGAAGAGGTGACTCCATCCAGCATTTGCAGCACGCCCTCTGCATATGCTGGAAGGATCACCCACAGTCCAGTTACAGATTTGGCTAATGAAGGTGTGAATGTTGTACACCGGGAGGAGGATATTGATGTAGCTGGCGCTGAGGAGGATGTTTATGTTTATGATGCAGACAGATACCAAATTGCCTTTCTCAATTTCTATTTATATTCTAGATTATATAACGGCTGAATAGTTTTCTATTTTACTCCTAGTGGAGAGGGGATCTGATGCAGACAGATACCAAACAGCCTTTGTCCATTTCTTTGTATATTTGAATTTCTAGTTCTACAGTCTATGCAGGCTGCTTTTTTTATATTCAACTAAAAGTGTAGGGTGGGGAGTGGGGGGGGGCATAGATAGCCACCAAAGTAACGTGGTCCATTTAATTTCACTTTCTGAGGGTGGTCAGTCTATTAAAGTCAGAGGAATACATTCTGCCCACCGTTCTCGATCCTCGGTTTAAAGCGTATGTTGTGTCTCTGTTTCCGGCGGACACAAGTCTACAGCGGTGCAAAGACCTGCTGGTCAGGAGATTGTCCTCTGAAGAGGACCGTGACATGCCACCAGCTCCACCTTCATTTTCATCACTGTTTGTGCAGTTCCAAAAAAGAGGAACTGCCATTTCTATTGCTACCTTCTTTCTTTCTATATTTTTAAAAAAAAAAAAAACTGACATTTCTAGTACTACCTTCTTTCTTTCTCTATTTAAAAGAAACTAAATAACTGCCATTTCTAGTACTACCTTCTTTCTTTCTATATTTAAAACCAAAAAAAATACCTGTCATTTCTATTACTACGTTAATTGTTTGTGCAGTCACAAAAAAGAGGAACTGCGCCCTTAACTGCTATGTTGGTTTTAGACGTCCATCCGATGTCCGCCATCTGTTCCCTGGAATTCTGAACAGTTGAGAGTGTATTTATTATATTGTGGCCCCGGTATCAAATTGGGTACCGGGGCCACCCCACTACGCAGTCCAGAATTATTTTTTTGGGAATTCAGACCCGTGGAAGGTTTTTTATAAATTATATTGTGGTGACCACTCCTCTACGCAGTCCAGATACATTTATTGGTGCGAATCATACAAGTTCAGGGTTTTTAAATTATATTGTGGTGACCACTCCTCTACGCAGTCCAGGTACATTTTTTGGTGCGATTCAGACCAGTTGATGGTTTTCTTATTATATTGTGGTGACCACTCCTCTACGCAGTCCAGATACATTTATTGGTGCGAATCATACAAGTTCAGGGTTTTTAAATTATATTGTGGTGACCACTCCTTTACGCAGTCCAGGTACATTTTTTGGTGCGATTCAGACCAGTTGATGGTTTTCTTATTATATTGTTGTGACCACTCCTCTACGCAGTCCAGATACATTTATTGGTGCGAATCATACAAGTTCAGGGTTTTTAAATTATATTGTGGTGACCACTCCTTTACGCAGTCCAGGTACATTTTTTGGTGCGATTAAGACCAGTTGATGGTTTTCTTATTATATTGTGGGGACCACTCCAATACGCAGTCCAGAAAGATACCTCGTTGCAACGTTTTGGACTAATAACAATATTGTGAGGTGTTCAGAATACACTGTAAACTAGTGGAAATGATTGTTATTGAATGCTATTGAGGTTAATAATAGCGTAGGAGTGAAAATAAGCCCAAAAACTTGATTTTTGAACTTTTTATGCTTTTTTCAAAAAAAATCCGTATCCAAAACCTTAAATCCGAAACAAAACCTTTCGGCAGGTGTTTTGCAAAACAAATCCGAACCCAAAACATCGAGAAAATCCGAATCCAAAACACAAAACACGAGACACCAAAAGTCGCCGGTGCACATCCCTAATTAAAAATAATCACAGCTATTGTTTTCATGTAAAATTCCCTAATTCACCATACCTAACGCTTTAGTAACACTATTTTAGGAGTGCAGCCTGCAAACCACTTTCCTCCCTACACTCTGTCTGTCCTAAAATGGCAGGTGAGAACAGGGTGAAGGGATATATATATTTTGATGCAAAGCTCGCAAGAGTTTGGGATTTTTCCCCCCAGTAATGACATTTTGCCTTGTTATCAGATCCAAATTTGGCACCAAAAATCGTCTTGTTTTGCTTATACTCGTTTCCACAAATCTTGATTCTGTCGGATTTCTCAGAATCTGAACTGCGAGAGAAAGAGAGAGAGAGAGAGAGAGAGAGAGAGAGAGAGAGAGGTACTGGCCTCTGACAATGACACCATGTGCTAATAAGTGAATGACTCATACACAGAACTGACAGTAGGAGGTAGCACATTAACAGAAAAGTGTCTCGTGTCTAAGCTAGTTGTGAAAGGTGTCAGCAGAGATATTCTCTTTAATTAAGACTGTCTTTAATAATAACAATAGAGTGTGCCCCTTGCTTTAATTTTAAATTAAAGTGAATATCTCTGCTGATAGCAGCCACTGCCTATTTTGCAATTCACATTTCTTATTTCTAAATCACCATTCTATTGGTTTCAATATTTCACTTAGTTCTACTTACCAATTCATTTTAAAGATTAAGATTTAAATGGGTGTATATTTCTGAATGTACAAAGTATGCATCAATATAAGTAACTATTTTTTTTATCCTCTCTTGATTTATATTTTGGACATATTGGTTACAGGGTGGCACCTTACCTTGATTTTCAATTTAAGTATTTGACATTACAACAGAGAGAAGGATCTAGTCTGTGCAGCTTGTAAGATACCAGCAGAAATCAAGCAGCAATAAGATGGGAATAAAACACTTCCAATAACCTAAATTTGCTAACAAATATATAATTTATAAAGAAGGGTCTAACCTTGCCAACTCACCCACTCAGGGGAACAAATGTAATTACTCACTGATATCTCTTGCCAAACGCTGATATACAATGATTACAAATTAACCAATATCAGTGTTTGGTGTATCCTTTGAAAGATTGAAGCCCTGAAGGTCAGATTAAAGTTCAAAATGCACTAACCTGATTCCTGTCTAATGTCAATACACACTCACATCATGCCATGTTCATGTAGCCATTCCAAAATATCTTCTACCTCAAACAGGAACAAATGTGATACCATAGGTGAAATAATATTGATGAGCTCAATTATATGTTACTTATTTAAGTTAAATTGGATGTGGATTTGCTGGGCAATGTGCTAATAAGTCATTCTCAATCAGGAAAATAAACTTCTTGGCAATACCATTTACATGGTGACCCTATCATCATCATCATCATTTATTTATATAGCGCTAGCAAATTCCATAGCGCTTTACAATTGGGAACAAACATTAATAAAACAATACTGGGTAATACATACAGACAGAGAGGTAAGAGAACCCTGCTCGCAAGCTTACAATCTATTGGACAACGATTTTGAAACACAAGGGCATGTGCTTCATCATATTGCACATTGGACCAGCTAGAATGCAAGGGCAAAAGTATTAAGTGGGCTGTGTGATCATCCAAACATCTTTTTGGTTAGAGGGTTGTTGCTTTGTGTTAGCTGTCTAGAGGTTGGTAATAGGGTAACCTACGGAGATTAAGATGCTGGTTGAAGAATATCATAAGCTTATCTGAAGAGGTGGGTTTTCAGAGAACACTTGAAGGTTTGAAGACTAGAGCAAAGTCTTATTGTGCGAGGGATGGAATTTCACAAAGTGGGTGCAGCCCGAAAAAAGTCCTGTAATCGGGAATGGGAGGATGTGATGAGAGTGGAAGAGAGACGCAGATCTTGTGCAGAACGGAGGTGTTGAGTTGGGAGATATTTTGAGACAAGTAAGGAGATGTATGTCGGTTCAATTTTGTTGACGACTTTGTATGTTATTAGAAGAATTTTATATTTAATTCTTTGAAATATAGGCAACCAATGTAGAGACTGACAAAGTGGCTCAGCAGAGGAAGAACGGTTTGCAAGGAAAATCAATCTAGTCGCTTCGTGCAAAATAGATTATAGGGGTTCAAGTCTGATTTTGGGAAGACCAGTAAGGAGGGAATTGCAATAGTTGATGCGTGAGATGATGAGTGCATGAATTAAGGTTTTTTCAGTGACTTGTGTGAGATATGTGCATATTCTGGAAATGATCTTTATATATATGTAACATGATTTAGTTATAGAGTCGATGTGGGGAATAAATGATGGTCGTGAGTCAAGTATTACACCTAGGCAGCGAGCTTGCAGGGTGGTCATGTTATCAACAGAAATAGAAATGTCAGGCAGGATGCTTCTGTTTTTGGGTGGGAATATTATTAATTCAGTTTTTGAAAGATTGAGTTTGAGTTGGAGAGAAGACATCCAAGATGAAATGGCAGAAAGACAGTAAGTAACACGACACAACAGAGATGGTGAAAGATCAGGAGAGGATAGACAGATTTTTGTATCATCCACATAGAGATGATACTGAAATCCAAAGGAGCTTATTAGTTTTCCAAGAGAAGTGGTGTAGATAGAGAATAGCAGAGGACCCAGGACTGAGACATGTGGTACTCCAACTGATAAAAGAAGTGGAGCAGAGGTGGATCCAGAGAAATTAACACTGAAAGAGCGATTAGCTCCTCACTCCTACTTTCAAGGTGCTCTCCAACTCCACTGCTCCCTACATCTCCAACCTAATCTCCATTCACGCTCCATCCCGCCCTTTGCGCTCGGCTAATGACCGCCGCCTCTCTTCCCCCCTGGTAACCTCCTTCCATGCTCGCATCCAAGACTTCTCCAGCGCTGCCCCCCTCCACTGGAACCAGCTCCCCCGCTCCATCAGAACTTCCCCCAACCTGTCCAGCTTCAAACGGGCCTTAAAAACCCACCTTTTCCTTAAAGCCCACCAGTCCCCCACCTAATTGACCTCCTCCCAGTCTCCCCCTACCCCCCTCCCACTCCTGCCCTCCCTCCTGTCCCCCTCTTACCTCCCTCCTTTTCATTCTCCTCTTCCCCCCTCTCCATCTCTGCCTCTGTTCTCCCCATTCCCTCCTCCTACCATTGCGTCTCTGTCCGTCCTACCCTCCCCTTAGATTGTACGCTCCTTCGAGCAGGGCCTCCTCTGCTTCTGTTCTTCACCACCTTAACTCTGCTCTTCAGCTCCTTGTCTCTTCCACGAGGTCCTCCTGCCCTTCTACCCCTCTCACTACCCCGCTTGGGGCTCTCACCTCTCATCTAGCTGTACATTCAGCTTCAGAGTTACTGTGCTTTTTGTTAACTGTACCGTGCTGTCTCACCATGTATCGTGTTTCTGTCTGTCCCTGTACGGCGCTACGGATAGCTAGTGGCGCCCTATAAATAAAAATAATAATAATAATAATAATAATAATAGATAGGTAAGATGAGAACTAGGATAGGACAATGCCTTCAAGACCTATGGATTATAGTGTTTGTATGAGGAGAGAGTGGTCAACAGTATCAAATGCAGCAGAGAGATCCAGGAGAATTAGAAGAGAGCTTTTACTTCTTGCTGTGATCAAATCATTGACAACCTTGGTCAACACAGTCTCAGTGGAGTGTTGAGAGCGAAAGCCTGACTGAAGAGAATCCAGTAGGTTGCTTGCTGTAAGAAAGTGTGTGAGGGGAGTGTAGGCAATTCTCTCGAGAGGCTTGGAGGGGCATGAGAGCTGAGAGATGGGGCGGTAAACTTGAGAGAGTTTGGGTCAGAATTTTTTTTTTAAAATAGGAGTAATCACTGCATGCTTGAATAGTGATGGAAAAATACCAGTAGAAAGAGAAGGATTACAGATTTTAGTTAGAAGTGAAATGAGCACAGGAGACAGGGACTTACTAATTTGTGAGGGAATAGGATTAAGAGGACAGGAGGTAGAGTAGGAATATGTGAAGAGACTAGAAATTTCCTCTTCATTTGTGGGATCAAATGAAGAGAGAGTGTCAGAGGGTGCTGCAAAGGAATTGAGCTGATTGCTGGTCGAGGGAGATTATACCATTTCAAGTCTGATCTTATCTATTTTGTCCTTGAAATAGGAAGCAAGATCCTGGGCACTAATGGTAGTTGGAGGATTTGGGGTGGGAGGACTGAGAAGAGATTTAAATGTGTTAAAAAGGCATTTGGGGTTAGAAGGCGGAGCATAAATGAGAGATTGGTAGTATGTTTGTTTTGCAGTGTCCAGAGAATTTCTATAGGAGTGGTAGATACCAGTATATGTGATTAAATGATTACAGGAACAAGATTTACGCCAGTGACGTTCTACTCTATGAGAAAAATTTTGTAGAGGTCGTGTTACTTTAGTGTGCCACAGTTGGCAACGAAGTGAACGCGGAGTATGTAGTGTCGCTAGAGCCATTTGATCAAGGGCAGTAGCTAGGGTTTGGTGAAAATGGGGTACTGCCCGATCAGGGGAGGAGAATGTAGAAATTGGGGAGAGAAGGTGTTGGAGAGAGGTGGAAAACTGTTGAAGATCAATAGAGTGGATATTCCTGCGGTTGTGAGGAGGTTTAGAAGAGTTTGACACTGGGGAGGGTAAAGAACTGGGGGTGAGCGAGTAGCTAATAAGGTGATGATCCAAGAGGGGGAAAGGAGTGTTAAGGAAATCAGAAACTGAGCAGTCTAGAGAAAACACGATCAAGACAGTGGCCATCCTGATGAGTAGTGGATTCAATCCACTGGGAGAGGTCAAGTGAGGATGTTAGAGAGAGTAGTTTGGAAGCAGCATTGGGATGTGGATTAGAAATAGGGATGTTGAAATCACCAATGATGATGGTGGGGATGTCAGAGTATAAGAAGTGAGGGAGCCATGCAGAGAAGTGTTCAAGAAATTGTTGGTGTGGTCCAGGAGGGCGATAGATGACAGCAGCATGCACAGAGAACGGGTTAAAAAATCCTAACAGTATGTACTTCAAAAGATGTGAATGTGAGTGATGGGACATTTGGGAGAACTGTGAACATGCACTGTGGGGAGAGAAGTAGTCAAACCCCAACTCCTTGTCTGCCTCCTGGTCTGGGGGTATGGGTGAAATGGGCACCATTTGAAATGAAGACCACCATGTGAAAGGACTGCAGGTGATTCAGTGTCTGATTGCGTGAGCCATGTTTCTATTATTGCTAGAAAGTTTAGGTTGTTTGAGAGGAAGAGATTGTGTTGCAAACAGAGCATGCATTCCAAATGGCATATTTAAAGGACTTTGGAAGAGAGGGGAGACAGGTGATGCGTTTGAGGTTTGCTGAAATTCTGTAGCGTTTAGATAAATGCGTGTGGGAGAATTAAGGGGGACCTGGAGTAGGTGATATATCACCAGCTAATAGAAGCTGGGAGGAAGAAAGGTAAGAAAGATGATTATAAGATGTGTGTCCTTTTAGTTTCTGTTGACAGGGTGAGGCTGTTAAAGTTATTGAATTTAAATAGGAAAATAGTTCATGAGTGTTAACTAGAGGTGACTGAAGTAATGAAGAAGCAATGTGGACAGAGGTGTGTGTTGCAGGATGGGTGAGGGAATATATAGTCATAAAGATAATGCCATGAAAAGAGAGAAAGAAAAATATTTTGGCAAGCATTGGGATTTATGAGTAAAATAGCAAAAAATTAGGGAATTAAAAGATTTACCTAATTGCAGTGCCCTTTGTAATCAGAGAAGTAATGCAGAATGAGGCTGCAGTAGATGAATATAATTTAATGCATTATCCGCTATTTATGGGTTTGTTCTCAAGCAACACATCCTCCTACATCCAGACAGGCCTCATTGCGACCAATCAATGCAGGAAAACCCAATGAATAGAGCATTTACTTAAAGGGCTATTATGTAAAATCATTAAGCAAAGGTTTATTCTCTTTTACAACAGTGGCTTAACTGCATATTTTGTGTAACAAGTGCAGATTAAAAATGTCCCTAACACTGCTTATTTTATGTATTTGTTGAGTATAAAACTTTCTTGTATCTCTATATTACATGATTCATAGCTGACAAATAAATATGCAGATTGCTGTACAGAAATATATATGGAAAAAAGACAAATGTGAAGACAAGGATTCACCACATACCTACAGATTTCAATATTGCCTCTTCTCCTAGACACCATTCCAGTGTATGCATTGTTTGCCACTTGTATTGACCACTTACAAGCACTAGCCAGATGCCTATCTCTCTGCCTCCATCTTCATTATTTCCTATGTCTCATATAAGCCATAAAGGATTTACAGATCTTGTTTCTCTTATCAGCACTGGTTCAAGATAATTTGAATCCTAAATAAATAGAGAGATTATCCAAAATGTTCTTTTATATGCAGCGCTTTGAAGACTCCAGTCCTACACATGTACTGAAATATATAAAAATGTGTGTGACACAGCAAACAAAGGTTATATATAAGCCGATAGATAGATAGATAGATAGATAGATAGATAGATAGATAGATAGATAGATAGATAGATAGATAGATAGAAGAAAGCTCTATTGGCATATAAAAACAAAAAAATCTAGGGAATGAATGATACCTTTTATTACAGAATATAACCTGAATGAAAAGGAAACTAAACTGAACAAAAAATGGCATATTCTTCATGTGGACCCAATTTTGGAGCCTTTGATCGCAAATAAAACAGATAGCATCTTTTACAAAATCAAAAAATGAAAAAATTCTCTTGACATTAAGTATGTTAAAAGCTAATGAGAACAAAACCGTTATAGATAAAGAAGGTGCACTATTTTAAATTAATGAGTGCAGCCAGGACTCTTAAGGTCACAATGAATATGAGAGCAAAAGAAAATATAGTCCGGCGCTTTAAAACAAACCAAATATAAATCAGACAAATCAGTCAGCATATACATAAATAGGAGAATTTTGTGCACAACATAGTTATATTGGGATAAGCTCACTTGCCAACGTTAAGGCATCTCCTGTAGGTGAGTCACTCACCTATACTATATAAGGACATTTGTTATCTTATTTACTACACTATGTTTGTGCTTTATTACTGGTATACTTTGTCCATCATCCCAAAAAAGCACCTAGCTTATGGGCACAGCCAAATGGGTTAGTGGATATGGCATATCAGATAGAGATGCTGCTGAATTGGCTGCAATTTAGCAGCAGACATAGATGCAGAGGCAGACAGTAAAGCTTTAGAAATATTCCATTGATTCATGGGGAACACACTTGCACTTGCTTGGGCATGGTGACGGTCAGCAGAGTGCATGTTGTTGCTATGTGTTTTGAGGGTAAGGAGAAAGGGAAAATTGACATTGGTAGTAATGATATTAGTGTGAGTAGCAGTGTTGCTTTTATAGGAGATGATTGAGAAAGATGAGATTGTTGAACAGTTATTTTTCTAGGGTCATATTTGTATCACTGGTCATTGACATAGTAGGCAGTGATCATTCCACCCGTTCATCATCACCTAACAAGAGTTATGAGTGCAATTATATTTTACTCATATAAGTGAAATTAGTTGTGAGCTTACGTAGTCAAGATACCATTAACTATTCCATTGTACAAGATCTCCAGAATTTATGTCCTTTTTTGTGTGTGAAAGCACAGATTCTTCTTATATCAGTGGGTCTCAATGTAGAATTTTAAGCTCCATGTAGACCTCGCCTGAGTGGCGATGAGTGCAAACATGTCCCTTAATTCATAATTCCTGTGCATCTGAATATCATATGGAAAAGTTGATGTCGACTATGGGAATGTGGCTTTGGGACAGTGGGGAAAGCAAGAGTAGGAAATTGGAAAAAGAAGTCTGCTTAACATTTCTGCATTACTCAATGCTAGAATATTTAATTACTGTCAGTGGTTGATATGAAGAACTGTGCAGGGTATTTGTTGTAACCTGCTTGACTCTGGTTCTGAAATATGAGAGATTTTTGCAATATTAATGACTTATTCTACACAAGTGTCATGGTACAACTGTTTGAAAGCCAGGGAATTCTCAGGTATTAGTAGGGATGACCAAGGGCAGGAAACATATGTTGTCAATGGGGGTGCATCATTATTATCCAAGTCTGACAAAAAAACATGAAATATGAAACACTCACCGAGGTGGCAGGTACAATTTACTGTTTATGTGGATAGCCCGCAGAGTGAGTTAAACCAAAGGTATGTTTACCATATGTATTATACTGTGCTAGTCGCAGTTAAGGAAAGTCATTTTTGAGGGTTCAAGTTTACAATCCCTTTAAAACTGCTTGTTCTCTGGAACATCCACATAACCTCACATTACAAAGGCATTTTTAGTCTCTCCATTTAATTTGAGGAATATAGTGTTAGTTGGGTAAATTGCCTTATCAAAAATAAGATATCCAAATGAATTCAATATTTATTCTAAATATATGCAGATATATATTTAATTAATTATTGCAAATATAATTTTAAAAAAATACATAAATACATATTTGCATATCCAAATGAATTTAATATTTATTGAAAATCTATTATAAAATACATAAGTAACTATATGCAGATATTTTATTAATTAAACAATCATTCCTCATAAAAATAAATTTACAATATATAAAAAAGCTCTCATACAAATAAATGTTTGATCGCAATCTACTAATTACCGTTGTTCACAGCTAGTGATCTAAACAACAGTATAGAAAATGAATATATCCAAAAGATATTAAAGGATTAGGTGTTATTTAATAGCAATTGTTAATCACAATTTCAGTGAAATTGCAATACCCATATAATATTGGCAACATTTTATACAATTTTGTTATACTCTTATTTAGATAGTTTTCTGTGAAAAACTGCTATGGGTAGATTAAGAAAAATCTCATTCAAATAATATTTGTGTAAGAGGTAAGTCTTTTTTGTATATTGTAAGCTATTGTAAGCTTAGTTTAATGAGGATTCTTATGATATGTTTTCAATAAATATTGAATTCATTTGGATTTATTGGTTTCCCATGATCACAAGAATTATTTTATATATTA
The DNA here is from genome assembly GCF_038048845.1 of Mixophyes fleayi. NCBI lineage: Eukaryota > Metazoa > Chordata > Amphibia > Anura > Limnodynastidae > Mixophyes > Mixophyes fleayi. The sequence goes on along the minus strand of NC_134406.1, from coordinate 147,955,696 downwards.
GAATCTATCATAACAAATGGTCATGTGATAGAGCACTGAACATTCTTTTATTCTTTATATACTGTTTACAAATCTGGAGATAATTTCCATGTCTCTCTTTTTCCAACAGCTTCATCACTAATCACCTTATATAGATATTTTTGTTTGTGAAGTGCCATTAAGAGGAGTTTTTTTGCATTTTTGTAGTTTTACAACACAATGGAAACCTCTAAATAAGTACCAAATACTTTTTGTTTCTTTTAAATCAAACAAATTTTATTGCATTATTTCAATATTGTGCATTAATAAATATAATTTAAAATAAGATGAATGCAAATATGTGATTCCCACAATTAAAAACAGAGCCTACAAACCATGACAAGGGATCTAGCTCCCGCAATTCTTCCAGACCAAATGGTGATACTCTCCACTTGTACCACATTTTTTCACATTTATCCACCAAGTTGAGGCTCATGTACATGAATCGTTCATGGTTGAGAGTGTCATTAACCAGACAAACTTACTTACTTAAAGACAGCTGCTCAGGTGCCATCCACTTCTTGGCAATAAGGACTTGGCCACCAGAAACAAAGTACATACAACTTGCCTAATAAGATTGTGCAGCTTGCCTACCAGCTCTAGACCAATGAAACACATTCTAAGATTAATGGGGGGGTCACCCACACCAAGACCTAACAAGCAGTCCATAACTCCACCCCAGAATCGAGACACCATGGGACTGTCCCAAGGCAGGTGCCAAAACTAACCCTGTTAACTCCCACACTTTGTACAAGACATTGCTTGCCTCCCACTAAATTTACAGAGATGGCACGGAGTCAGATAGGCCATATGGAAAAGGAACACTTGAATTGTCTAAATCTCACAGAAACAGTGACCTTATATGCGCTCCTTTGTATCTTACCTCAGTCTTTATCATTAACCGAACCTAAATCAGTTTCCCAGGCGATTCGAAGTCCCGAGATGCTGTCACGGACTTACCTGATGCCCGCCGCTCCGTCCAGCCGCACTTCCGCATTCAGGACCATGTGACCGCACCCGGAGGCGGTCACATGACCACAACCCTAGAGGCGGGGATTTTGAATCCCCTTCAGTATAAAAACCTCACTCTGACACTCGCTGAGTGTCAGAGCAACACTTACCTGTTCCTGGCTCTTGCTCTTCGTGGATTGCAGTGTCTTCCTGTTTCCAGTGTCTCCTGTGTGCTGATCTCTGCCTGTTTGACTTCCCTGGCTCTCCAATCCCTGTGTACCGACCCGGCTTGCTGACCATTCTCCTATTCTTGTGACCCGTGTACCGAACCTGGCTTGTTGACTCCGAGTTGCCTTCTGATTCTGCCTGACTCCATTCCTGTGTACCGAACCGGCTTGTTGACTCCGCTACCACCGCTTCACTCCGCTGTACTACATCTTGAGGCGAACCTGGGGACCGCGACCTGCGACTCCTGGCAGCGAAGCCCACCCCGCCTTGCGGCGGTTCTTGGTGAACACCGGGGAGATCGTTAGACTCCGCACCTCAGGTAAGCCAGCGCTAATCAAGATTAGTAATATAGTATCCAGAATCTGTTACAGTTTGCTCTGACCATGGATACCACAGCTAAAGATCTGTTGGAGCATTTAGTAGGAAGGATGGATAAGCAAGAAGCTAACCAAGAGCAACTCTTAAAATTCCTCAATAGTCTATCCACTCGCTTGGATGTTGTCCAGAACACCCTAGTGGCTGGTGGATCACCTGGGCCGGCAGTGGCCCCTGTACCTCAGGCCGCAGCAGCAGCTTCTTCCTCGCAGCTACGGTTACCTAACCCACCTCAGTTCGATGGAGACCCTAAAAATTGCAGAGGATTTTTAAATCAATGCTCCATACAATTCGAGCTTCTACCTGGGAACTTCCCCTCCGGAAAAACGAAAGTGGCCTATGTGATTTCGTTATTGTCCGGTCAAGCTTTAGCATGGGCTTCCCCCTTATGGGAGAGGGACGACCCCATTCTACATAACTTCAACCTCTTCTTGTCCACCTTCAAGAAAATATTTGATGAGCCAGGAAAGGTGTCCAATGCCGCTTCCGGCTTACTACGTCTCCGCCAGGGAAACCAGTCTGTGGGGCAGTATGCGGTCCACTTCAGAACCATGGCCTCTGAACTTCGCTGGAACGATGAGGCTCTAGTAGCTACATTCTGGCAGGGCCTTTCAGACCGAATCAAAGACGAGTTGGTATCCCAGGAACTCCCTACGTCTTTGGACGACATTATCTCCCTCTGTGTCAAAGTTGATTTGCATTTCAAGGAACGTAATTCCGAGAAGGAACAGTCGCGGCGTAGCATGATTCGCTTGGCCCCCAACTTCCAAACCCCTGTTCTTCCCCCTGAAGAGCCCATGCAACTTGGGAGGACCCGCCTATCAGCCGAAGAGAGGGAGAGGAGATTTCGGAACAAGTTGTGTTTATATTGTGGAGAGAGTGGCCATCTTCTGAGTTCTTGTCCCAAACGCTCGGGAAACGACAGGGCCTAACGAGTTCTGGAGCTGTGTCGTTGGGCCTCTTTTCTCAGTGTCAGTCAGTTCCCAATAGTAATGATTGCCAGTCTATTCCCATTTCCCTTCAGTTAGGACAAAAGACCTTCCCGCAGTCGGCTCTTCTAGATTCCGGAGCCGCAGGAAATTTCATTTCTGCCACAGTAGTTAAACAATTCGCTATTCCCACACAAGCCTTGTAACAACCCATCTCTCTGATGGCCATTGATGGGGGAAGAATCCCTGAGGGGTCCATCCTGGTACGCACTATTCCTCTTCTACTTCAGATAGGAGCACTTTATCGGGAGAAGATTTCTTTTCTAGTAATACAGAGATCTACCAACCCAGTCATCCTAGGACTTCCTTGGCTTCGTGTCCACTCTCCCACCTTGGACTGGAAATCTGGTCACATATTGTCCTGGGGACAGTCCTGCTTCTCTCGCTGCCTACAGAGAGTGGTTCCCCCGAATAGTCCCAGACGTACCCAAGAATTTCCTGTGACTCTCCTGCCTGAGCCATACCAAACCTTCTCTGATGTTTTTTGTCAACAAGAGGCCACTAGACTTCCCCCTCACAGAATCTGGGACTGTGGCATTGATCTGATACCTGGTAAACCCATTCCCAGGGGCCGTGTTTACCCCCTTTCCCTCCCGGAATCTAAGGCTATGGAGGAGTACATCCAAGAAAATCTAAACAGGGGCTTCATCCGCAAGTCTGCCTCCCCAGCTGGGGCTGGCTTCTTCTTCGTAAAAAAGAAAGATGGGGGCCTCCGCCCTTGCATTGATTACAGACGCCTGAATGCCATTACCATTAAAAATCGGTATCCACTGCCACTGATTTCTGAATTATTTGACCGGATCAAGGGTGCCACCATCTTTTCTAAACTTGACCTCAGAGGAGCGTATAACCTTATACGCATTAAGGAGGGGGATGAATGGAAGACGGCGTTTAACACCCGAGACGGCCACTTTGAATATCTGGTCATGCCTTTCGGGCTATGCAATGCCCCAGCCATATTTCAGAGCTTTATGAATGAGCTGTTTCAAGACCTCTTGTACCAATCTGTAGTCATCTACTTGGACGACATTCTCATCTTTTCTCAAGATCTAGCATCTCATCGTACTCATGTATTGGAGGTCCTCTCTCGTATCCGAAAAAATCAGTTATTTTGCAAATTGGAGAAATGCACCTTCGAGCAGAGACAAATTCCCTTCCTGGGATATATTATTTCGGGCACCGGTCTACAGATGGATCCCACAAAATTGAAAGCCATACTTGACTGGCCCCAACCTTCGGGCCTTAAAGCCACTCAACGCTTCCTAGGATTCTCCAACTATTATCGTCAATTTATCAAGGGGTACTCCTCTCTCGTGGCTCCCATCACAGCATTGACCCGCAAATCTGCTGATGCTGGTATTTGGTCCTCTGAGGCTATCCAAGCCTTTATATTATTAAAGTCTCTCTTTTCATCTGCACCCATTCTTCAACTGCCAGATTGTTCTCGTCCCTTTGTCCTGGAGGTAGATGCCTCTTCTGTTGGCACAGGAGCCGTACTATCACAGCGAGGTCCTTCTGAAAAACTTCATCCCTGCGGATTCTTTTCCCGTCGCTTTTTACCTGCTGAGAGGAATTATGGGATTGGCGACAAAGAGCTCCTGGCCATCAAATTGGCTCTCTCCGAATGGAGACATTTACTAGAAGGAGCGCAATTCCCTATCACCATATATACCGACCATAAGAATTTGCTTTACTTACGCACTGCTCGATGTCTAAACCCTCGACAAGCAAGGTGGTCCTTATTCTTCTCACGCTTTGATTTCAACATCACTTTTCACTCAGGATCTAAGAACACGAAGGCAGACGCCTTATCTCGCTCTTTTGATCCAGCTGACATGGAATCCTCAGAAGATAAGAAATTCATTGTAAATCCATGTCAAGTATTGGCAGCTACACACCTGAAAAAGGGTTGTCCTCCAGGCAAAACATTCATCTTGCCACATCTACGCACCCGGCTCCTTCACTGGGCTCATCACTCACTCTTCTCTGGGCATGCCGGCATTCGCAAGACCTGGGACTTATTGTCCCGAAGCTACTGGTGGCCTTCCTTGCTGGAGGATGTGAAGAGATTTGTTGCTGCTTGTTCCAAATGTGCTCAACACAAGACCTCTAGGAAGAAGCCTTATGGATGCTTGCTCCCATTACCCATTCCTGATTACCCTTGGTCACAGATCTCCATGGATTTTATCACGGACCTTCCCCCTTCCAAATCCTGTACTGTAGTGCTTGTGGTCACGGATCGCTTCTCTAAAACAGCCCACTTTATTGCTCTCAAAGGCCTTCCTTCTTCCTCCTCCTTAGCCGATATTTTTATTAAAGAAATATTTCGCCTCCATGGCTGTCCTCAACATATTGTCTCCGATAGGGGATCACAATTCATATCAAAATTTTGGCGGTCTTTTTGCAATAAATCCGGGATTAAGCTTGACTTCTCTTCCGCATATCATCCCCAGTCCAATGGGGCTACTGAGAGAACCAACCAAGAATTAGAGAAGTTTCTAAGAATATTTATCTCTAGTAACCAAGACAACTGGGTGGACCTTCTCCCTTGGGCCGAGTTCGCCCATAACAACCATTTTCATGAGGCCATCTCTAACTCCCCCTTTTTTGTTCTGTATGGCTGCCATCCTAGACTACCCACCTTCTCTCAAGTCTCATCTTCTGAAGTTCCAGCAGTGGACTCTCTGGTTCGTAACTTCTCTGATATTTGGGAACAAACCAAGACAAACTTAAAACAAGCAACTACTCGTTCCAAAAAATTCTACGATAAAAGGAGAAGAATGACTCCAAGTTTTGCAGTTGGTGACAGGGTATGGCTATCCACCCAGAATATTCGTTTAAAGGTTCCCAGTAAAAAATTTGCTCCCAAGTTTATTGGCCCATTTGCTATATCTGAGATTATTAATCCCGTAGCCTTTAGATTGAGTCTGCCTCCCTCCTTACGCATACCCAATGTCTTCCATGTCTCCTTGTTAAAACCGATGGTAACCAACAGATTCTCCACCTCATCCAGAACTCCTCCTCCTGCTGTGGATCGGGATCAAGTTGAATACGAGATTAAAACTATCCTAGATTCTCGTAAAGTTCAAGGTGCCATACAGTTCTTGGAAGGGTTACGGCCCTGAGGAGCGCTCATGGGTAAGAGCCATTGACCTACATGCTCCCCGTCTACTTAAATCCTTCCATAAAAAATTTCCTTTGAAACCCTATTAGGTGTTCGGAGTCCACCTTTATGGCAGGGGGTACTGTCATGGACTTACCTGATCCCCGCCGCTCCGTCCAGCCGCACTTCCGCATTCAGGACCATGTGACCGCACCCGGAGGCGGTCACATGACCACAACCCTAGAGGCGGGGATTTCGAATCCCCTTCAGTATAAAAACCTCACTCTGACACTCGCTGAGTGTCAGAGCAACACTTACCTGTTCCTGGCTCCTGCTCTTCGTGGATTGCAGTGTCTTCCTGTTTCCAGTGTCTCCTGTGTGCTGATCTCTGCCTGTTTGACTTCCCTGGCTCTCCAATCCCTGTGTACCGACCCGGCTTGCTGACCATTCTCCTATTCTTGTGACCCGTGTACCGAACCTGGCTTGTTGACTCCGAGTTGCCTTCTGATTCTGCCTGACTCCATTCCTGTGTACCGAACCGGCTTGTTGACTCCGCTACCACCGCTTCACTCCGCTGTACTTCATCTTGAGGCGAACCTGGGGACCGCGACCTGCGACTCCTGGCAGCGAAGCCCACCCCGCCTTGCGACGGTTCTTGGTGAACACCGGGGAGATCGTTAGACTCCGCACCTCAGGTAAGCCAGCGCTAATCAAGATTAGTAATATAGTATCCAGAATCTGTTACAGATGCCACCACCACTCAGTTACTCCAGAAGGATTGAGTAAATGGATGAAATATGATGTTAAGGGCCGAACCTCAACATCAGTTGCAAGAGGTCATCTAGATGACATGGAACAGTCCCATGAAACTGCAAGTCAAGAGCATGCCACATCTGTATATATATATATATATATATATATATATATATATATATATATATATATATAAATATCCTCTGGGTACACTAGAGATCACTTTAACTTGTTAAAAGAATAACAAAACCCCATTCTCGTATAAATGCCCAAGATAATGAACCCCATATTTATGACAGGCAGTCTCACCATCCATCCACAACAATTCACCCGAGTCGGTATTGGTCCAAAGGAGGTCTTTCTGGATCATACCCAGAATGAGTAGTGAGTTTAACCAAGAGATGCTACACTTTGACTGCTTGGGACATCAAAAGAGGATTCTGCGTAGTATGTCTACCAGCCAGGAGAAATTGTGTATGTGAGTGTAGGGAGCTCGTCTCGGTAACTAAATAATCATGAAGAACAGTACAATCCCAAGACATCAACCACATTTTAATATGCACAACTCTGAGGCTTAATAATACTACTGGATATTTGGGAAAGCCAGTCCTCCAGTTCTCCTAGATCTACATAAAGTGGTAAACATAATGTGAGCCCACTTTTCCGCCCAGACAAGTGACTAAATGTAATGATCTATTGTACGAAAGACAGATTGCGGGATATAAACTAAAGGTCATATAAGAACTTCGGCTGCCAGATCATTTTTATGAGATTGAATCGTGACTATAAGTGGCAATTGTTTCCAAGCATGCAACCTACTTTTTAAAAACTCAACTTGTGGCTGAACAGTACATTCAATATAGTGACCCATATCATTAGAAACCAAGGTTCTTAAAATTGGAGGTTCACTGCAGGGAAAGTTGGATAAAATAATCAACCTGGCATGACCCCTTAAGAGGAGAGATGTTAGACTTATCCCAGTTGGCATGGAGCCCAAAATATTTCCCAAATGTACACATTAAAAGAAGCGGACGGGGAGTGTTGGGTGTCCACCAAGAACAGCTACATGTTGTCCGTATAGAGTACAATCGTATCAGTCCTGTTTTTACAGTCAGCTCGTGGGTATCTGTATGTGCCCTTATCACAAATGCTAAAGGCTCAATGGCCAATATGAATATAGCAGGTGACAGAGGGCATCCCTGCCGCTACCAATATTAAAACCCTGGGAAACATACCTGTCACACAAACCAGAGCAGTAGGGAAGGAATTAAGGGGTCGTGCCCAACTGACAAAAAACAGATCCAAAGCCAAATTTAGACAACACCACCCGTAAGTAACTCCATTCCATGAATTCAAAGGCCTTAGCAGCGTCTAATGCACTGTGTGACTAGTACTGTCTCATCATCCTCCATGTGCCATAACTGCAGGTGCCGACATAGATTAATGGCTATCGACTTACCTGCCATGAAACCCGTTTGGTCAGGGTGACCAAGCTCACTGATAACAGAGTTAAGGAGGCAAATTTTTCGCCAATACCTTGTTTTTTCTCTGGTTTTGTTTCAAATTATTGCCTTATTGTCATAGCAGCTGTCCATCAAGCCTATTTAAGGCACATTTGGGTTTGGCTCACAAGCCAGCCCTTGCTAGATGTAATCCCCTATACCTGGGAGGTGAGTGCATCTGATTTTTGACTGCAATTTAATGGTGTTTAAAGCATATAATGTAGGTCACTGTAGGACCTGCATATAATGAGGTGCCATTGATTCCAGGATGCAGGCTTAAATGTTTTGATCAAAATATGAACTAATACCTCATGTTTTCCTTTTGCTAGATACACACAGATATGCAGTGTAAAGGATTAGCACTGACAACTGTCTTTTTGTTTTGTATACAATAATGGGCATTTATATTGCCACGCGGCTGGTACCATATACAATATGGGATATACCGAGTGCGGGCTTGTTTTTTCTCTGGTTTTCATATGGTTTGACTGATGTATTTAAGTTGCATAGCAGGTATATTACACCTGTAGTTAAACAGATAATTTTGTCTTTAATGCTGAATTTTTGTAATTTATCTTGGTGGAAGGTCTTGTGCTGCAGGTAAGTGTTATTTTGCAAAGCTTGGCATTTACTGCAGTGATAAAATCCACTTTTCTTGTTGTATAGCCAGGTGCCAAGTTGTTTCTTCGGTGTTTTTTCTGAATATTATCACTGGCTTTTCTTGAATTACTCCTCTGAGTTTCTCATCCTTAGTTTTGCATATACTTTCCAACTGGCCACTGTATTTAGTAATGAATCTGACTTGGTTGTCGTTGTCTATCTTTCTTTCCTTTTGTTTTGGGAACCAAGAGTATTTCTCTCTTCATATTCTTCATTTCCTTGTATAGGCGGTTCACTATTTCAGGTTTGCATTTCCTTTATAAGAATCTTGTTTGCATGTCTCCTGCTTGTTTGTCGCAATCTAATTTCTTAAAGAAATGTCTCCTCATTCTTAGAAATCGACCACTGGAGATGTTAGAAAGTCAGTTTTTGTGGAGATTGCTGGTGGCTAGTGTAGTTGTTGCAATCCACCTTTTTTTTAGAAATGTTTTGGTTTCAAGTCAGTCATGTTCCACAAAGATTTCTAAGTCTAAGAATTATTTTTCTTTGCTTGTAGTTGCAGTAAATTTAAGATTCAGATTGTTCGTGTTGATGTAGTAAATTACATTTTTCAGGTCTTTTTGGTTTCCTGTCCAGATGCAAATTACGTCATCTATGTATCTTTTCCATTGTGTTATAGAATGTGCAAAAGAGTTGCATTTGATGGTGGGGGGGGATCTTGTGTACAATTTGTTTCCTATCTTTCTTGCTCTATTGTTTGATGGGGAGTTGGTATTAAAGTTTTGCAGTGTTTTTCTTTTGAGATTAAACTCACTATTGTTTAATTCAGGCTATTTCTCCTTTTTTGTTTTCGGGTGGTTCCAGCTTCTAAAGTTATTTTTGTAGTCTATTCGTTCTCTATGATATTTCTTTTGTTTTGTATGAATAATTTCTTCTTTGGTTTTATCTAGTTTTTCTTGTTTCAATTGTTCTAAATATTTGTAGTTATCCAGGTATTCAAGTGGGCTTAGTTTTTTCTCAGTTGCAATGGTTTCCTCATCTACAATATGTTTTTTAGGGAGGTTTCCCTCTCTGCTATTATCAGTTTTAAAAGTGCAAAGGAACATTCATTAAGTTTTCTGTTCCATTCTTATATGAACTTATTGTTACTTGCAAAAGTTGGTATTAAAAAAAAAACTTTAAGTCCCTTGGTATGATTTTGGCATTTAGATACCTCACTAAGGGTACTATTTCCCACCACTGCTTAATTTCTGTAGTGAGTAAATTTTCATATCTTAAAACATAACTACAGAAACTGTCTTTATTCCCTTGTGGTTCAATATTTTCTATAATATTTTGTGAAAATATGTCATCTAAATTAATATATGTATATATTCTTTTGAATGTCATTTGTAGTTTGTTTTATGGGTTGCTTATCTTTATTTAGTGGATATGGATAGGTACCAGAGTAATGAAAAAGAAGAAAACAAGAAGAAGCGCTGCCCTTTGTTGGGGTATATCTATTGCGCCAAAGGGCACACTACCCAATTTATTAATTTTTCTTCTAGGCAGTAGTGGATAACTGCACAGCCCCTTCCCCATTATTGTGTCCCTCTTTCCTATCTCCCCTATACCTACCCATTCCCTAAGTGGTGGCTAAGATATACACCAACAAAGAGCAGGTCAAGTTTACTAACCCTTGCTTATTGTTATCTGTATCCTCCCGTTGGGAATTATATGCGATACTACATAGATATTGAACCTGCTGCTGTATCAAAATTTCTAAATGCTATTTTATCTGCCCTATATTCTTCTCAATTAATACTTCCAGATCATAAATAAAATCCTTACGACAACTTAGCAAAATAATGCTGATCTTATTTGCAATAATGTTGCAATAGAATATTTATTATGTAACTGGATAATTCTCCTTAGATCGTTACTGGGATCATAGCATGTATAGATAAGATATACATATCGATATGTATATATATTTTTGAAATAATAGAAAAAATTCTTCAAAATCACTGTATCAAATTATGAATTTATTAAATTATGAATTAGACTCCCGATCAATATCATATATATAGATATATAGCTACCTTATATTATTAGGACATATATTACCAATGTTAGGCTATATATTTGTAAACATAATGTGCACATATCATGATTACATCTGTTTACAATATTCTTCCTACTCTTTATCATTGTATGATATAGGTGTCCTTTCAAATCCATATTTCACTTTATTAGTTTTAATCAATTGTTATTAGATTTACTTACAATATAATAGAGTATATCATCACCAATACTACATCTTTTCTCGTTGATGTATACTTCATAGTTTATTTCTGTGTTTACATAGAGTGTAATCCATCGACAATCGTCCAATGAGTTGACTTGGGACATGGGTCTTTAGATGGCTCATTGCAATAATAGGTGGATGATACCGTCACTCATACGGAGATAGATAACAATGCCCCTGTCTATCATGGATACATCACAGTTCGGGTTGCCTTGATAAAGCGAGACTGCAAAGTGCACATCGGCGTTCGCCTCGCTACTACAAATTCACTGTTGCTTATCAATACAAATGACTCCTTAAAACTAATATTATCGATCGTAGACAGGACAGACAACTCTATTTAATCATAGCGTGAGTGTGAATACCATTAATGAACGAAGAGGGAATAAGGCTATTATTACATTTTCTCCTGATGAAGAGCTGATTGTAGTTACCACGATAAATGAGCAGTTTAGGCTCCTGTGTTGTTCTGGAGAAATAGATATACCAATCAATCAATTCCCAACAATAACAGAATAACTAAAACATTTATTGTAAATGAATTAGGAATAACTACAAGCCATACTAGCAATCTTATAAATTATACCTTTTATGAGGTGTCCTTCCGACGTACATTCCTTTTCTATCGTAATTGGAGTTGATTAATAGCTCAACAGCTGCAAATATAACAAACACCAGAGACACAATATTGGATGATATTTGACAGTTATTTATTAGTATACAAAGTACCGAGGCATAGCAATAGCATATTGCTATTTTTAAATCCTTATTCATTTTCTAGTCAATGACATTTTTTCCTTTTAATTCACTAGCTACTGATAATACATATGAATTCAGTAAGTCTTCTCAAAAATTGCTTTTAATTGATTCCAATAAAGAGAATATATTTTAATAAGAAATTTAATCTCAGAGTGCCCCATAAGCACATTTCCCTCCTTTTTTTTTGCTCCTGAATTGTATTGATACATAATTATGTGTGAGTGCACCGTTCAAAATAAAGTGAAATAGATTGCATAATTATCCTATTGATCATAATAACAAATTTGGATCAGCAATTAATTGGTGCGGTGGTATTTCCTAAATAGAAAATGTAATTTGTAAAGTATGGTAAAGAGAGATACTGCACAATGTATTTAAAGGACACATCTGGTCAACAACAGCCCATAGCAATTAGATTATTGCATTTAGTAAATGTAGTATGATACAGGACCTAGTATAAAAAATAATTCACTAAAGCTTTGGACAAGTGTGCCTTATTTGTCCTAGATTTTTTCCTCAATGATGCAAGGTTTTTCTTTCTTTCTAGCAGCACACATTCTGCAATTAATAGTCAACAGGTGCTCTCAGTTGTATTCTGCAAGTCAGCTTGGACTTAGACTGTACAGAGTAGATTGGTGTTCATAGATATTGGCATAACTATAGCAGTTGCACCAAAATAAAATTACACTGAAATTAATCTTACTACTTTTTTGCCTGAGACAGCTTCCTCAGTTTAACTCATGTTAGATTGCAAGCTTCCTCATGAGCATGGCCCTCCCTTCCCTTTGTTTTTTTCTTTCACTTCTGCATTTTTTTTGTCCATGTTTTACAATTACCCTACATTCCACACTGCCAGACACTGCGGAATACTGTGGCACCTTGATAATAATAATATTAATGATAGACAAATCAGCAGTCTAAATTCTAATAAGTAGTTCAGACTACAGATATCATTTGGCAAAAACTGTGCTTGGAAACTTAGTGTCCACAGGAGCCCTGTAACGAATTTGCAACTTAGATAAATTTGTGCATCACTTCCATGCCAAACTTGTGACTACATTGAATAATGTCCTTTCATGTGTTGTTTCTTAGTAAGTTATCTCCCTTGACCATTTAAAATAGACTTTTTCCATTCACCTGATTGACATACACTTACTGTTATTTATCCACTTTCTGCTTGTCCTCCCATCATTTTCAAGTTATAATTTAATCCTATTCATGGATTGCTTCACATCATTTAATGTTTTCTCTGTTGGGTAATTATAAAAAATATATTCATGTAACAGTGTTGCTATTTTTATAGTTAATGCTCCTGGGGTTCATTTGCAAGATTGGCAGTAGTGAAGGCTGTCTTGAATACTGACATAATTTTCCTAAAATTCATAGTAAGGAATTTCTACGCATGTCATTTGCTATTGATTCTGTGTCTGCTCAATGCATTTTTAAGTAGATATTTCTTTAAACATAAATTTCCTTGAACTACACTAACAGAATCCATGCCATCTATTGCCGCCAACAGCATCACACAACACACTCGCGGTGAAGTCATTGACTGCCTTGGCTTTACTTTCTACTGAAACAGCAGCAAACAATTCCATTTGGAAATACTGTTGTGTAAAAGGGAAAGGAAACAGTGGTTTTAACATGAAACCACTTTGGCATTACTATATTGATTTCACAGGTGCTTCATAGGCTTAACGTACCTGTGATATAATTAGACAGAAGCCCTACAATTTCATTCTCATCCCTGCTGATGTGTAAATAACATAAATCACCAACAAGAGAAGTAACCAGATTTAAGAGGTGCATATGGATGGGGCTGATATGCTGTCCTGGAACTAGCTGTGGGGGGGACAAGGGTAAATACAAGAATCTAACAGGCATGTGACTAATGGGCATAATGCTGGGTACAAGGATGTGTATGATAAGCTTGAGACTACAGAGTGGGAGATTAGGCACAGAAATGTGTATAGCAGATATGGGACTATTTGGCATCAGGCATGAGATTTGGCAAATAAATGTCTATGTAGACATGGGACTAATAAGCTTGAAAATGTTATAGGGCTGTGTATTTTAGGCATGAGTTTAGTTACAGCCAAATTGATGTCTAGCCCTTTTCATCCATACAGGGCCACAAATGTGGCTCTCCATACCGAAGAAGTTGGATATGACTGCACTGCAGAATAATGTATTTTTTTCTTTCTAGATTACATGATTCATTATAAAATACCAGCACGTATCAAGCAGCATTAAGTCAAATGGATGGACATACAGGGGTAAATGTATCAAGCTGAGAGTTTTCTGGTGAGTTGGAAAAGTGGAGATATTGCCTATAGCAACCAATCAGATTGAAGCTAGCATTTTGTAGAATGTACTAAAGAAATGATAGCTAGAATCTGATTGGTTTTTCAAACCCGCCGGAAAACTCTCAGCTTGATACATAAACCCCACAATGTGCAAAAGTTTGGAGTCACAAAGAAATATCTTGTTTTTTTAACAAAGTAATACTTTATGAAGGTACTATTAAATTTACATGAAATTATGGTAAATACTTTGACAATGGCGTAATTTATTTTTATCTCCTATAACAGTTCTATCCAATTTTTACATTCAGCAAATAATCCTCTATTAGCAGCAATTACAGCTTTGGTGATGTTTGGCATTCTAGCTGTCAGTTTTCGAAGATATTCAGGTAAAATTTGTACCCACAACTACTGTAGCTTGGTACGACTGTCTTGTAGAACATTGTTCCCTGACCTTATGGCCAAGCTCATCCCACAAGAGCTCAGTAGGGTTTAAATCTGGCAATTCTGGAAGCCAGTCCATCAAAGACGGTACCCAGCTCATTGTCTCTTTTCCACATAGAATTTTAATAGTGTAGAAATATGCTTAGGGTCATTGTTCTGCTCTATGCTGAAATTTGCATCAATGAAGCGCTGACCACAAGGGATGACATGGCATTGTAAAATAGATTGGCAATCTTTCTGGTTCATTATTTTTTGTGACTCTGCCTATAAGGCCAGCACCTAGAGTCATATTTTTACTGTTGCAATGACACTGGTATCTGGGGTGTACTATTTAAGGAAGCTGCCAACTCAGGAACAGTTAGGTGTCTATTTCTCAAACTGCAGATTCTGATGTACTAATCCTCTTATGCAATTGTGCATCTGGGCCTTCCGATTCTTTTTCTATTCCAGTTAGGTCCAGTTTTCCATTTTCTATAAAGACAGTAATGGACACCTTTTTTATGAAATCTTCAGTTTCATGGCAATATGACGCATGGAATAACCTTAATTTCTCAAACCATTAGACTTTAGTGTTTCTTGAGAAAGTTGTTTTGTTTTGCTCTAGAAATGAACTTTAGAAATTCTAGTGCTCATGACAGTTATAGTCATTTGCAATATTAGCAAATCTTTTAACTTTATTTTTAAAACAATTTAATGGTACATTCAAAAAAAAAGATAAATTTTTTTAAAAACAAAGAAATTTGTTAGTGATTCCAACCTTTTCCACACAAGTGTATGTGGCTATAGTTACACATTATACTGTAGAACAGATCCGTCAAGATCTATAAAATCAGTACAAATAATGGTTGACTCTCCACACCAGAAACTAACTCTTTAAAATGAGTTATTGCTCTTATATCTTATTGTTACATAAACTAATGTTATACAATCAAGATTTGGATTGTAAGTATCATAGATGATAAAAGCAGACATATTGCCTTATATAATCCCTACATTTTATATTAGTTATTGATAGCCATAGCCATTCCAACTGGTCCCATGGAGACTATTCTTCCTCACCTTCACTTAAGATAGCAGGGAAGATGACCATTAGGGGATAGTTTTTCACAGGTGTATAATAGAAATCATATATGTAAATTAAAATATTGTTCTACACTTCGCATATAACTCAAATTGCATTATACTCTGAAAAACATGAGCTAAATAGACACATAGATGCCTTGTATGTTAAAAATAGAATTTTTGTTGCACTACCTTATCTGTTCAGCAGGAGTGGTTCCAGAGGCCTTCCATTCCTTTCTTGGATTTAGATAGGCTATGAGTGGGAATATGCTTTGGAGAAGGTAGGAGAGGAATGGATAAACAGATCTGTTCTTCTGTCGCACAAAGTGTAGTAGTTGGTCCCATGTAGCGCCACATCACAGGAGAAAAATGTAAAAAAAATCAAAAGGTAGTGCGGCCAGGTAAAGGCAGATCCCCTACACTGCCGGGGCCCCTTACACCTGTACCCACCATAGCTTCTTGATGAGAGCACTGCCATTCCCCTCAAATCTCTGTCACTAGGTCATGTTTCTAACCTGTCATATTGTGAGATGATTATCAAACATGAATAAAACTGGCCAGTTCAATTTGGTATTAAGTAAAGAGATTATAGGTCAAAAACTATGGTACAGTGTTTAGCTTATCTAAAGCTAGGAAAACCTTTTATTGAAGCTGTAAAATACCCGAAAGCTTTCATGTGTTGTAAGAGGCGCCGCCTGTTACAAAACAATCAGTTTAGTAATCAGTCGTTGTGAAGAAATGTTTGTGCTCCTCAATATTCGTACTGAAGATGTTGTTGTCACTGTTGTCGGAGTTGCCAGCATCGGGTATTAGATTACCACCGAATGTATCAACAAATCACACACTGGCATTCAAAGGGTTAACTTGGTCGAGCCATATTCTTCTTAACAGGCTAATGGATTCGTTAGAGTATCAAGGGCAGAACATATTAAATTATAGATTTAATATACAAAAGTACAGGGCATTCAGATATAAAAAAACTAATAAACAATTAATATATTTATATAACATACACAAGCAAAGCAGTTTAAAATAAAAGGGTTACATTCAGAGTAGCACTTACATGAATTTGCATTTTCAGGGGGTTGTGGCCTGTGACACTTTTTTCAATCACCATTTGCATGTTGCCTAATTTACTAACCAATTCTACTATGTGACCTAACTTTTCTGTGGAGTGTCACACAGATCCAATTTTATCATGAATAAATCCCCTATGAACTGGTCAGTTTTTTTTTATATCAAACACGCCCAGATACAGTGTAATCATAGAGCTTATACTCATTTCCTTAACTTCTCTTTGGGGCAGAATTCTTAATTTAACATATGAGATTCTCTTCATCATGCTATTGCGGAATATGTGGTTGATCACTACTTTTATTGATTTTATGCGGCATATTTTAAAATGTAATTATTTTTGTCTATATCACATGTAGCCAACATCAGCACATGGCCTCTTTGAGACAGACAACATGCTGAGTGGTTCCTAAAAGTCTATTCAGGTGTCACAACTCCATTCCAGGCCAGGGTATATCTCACCAAATGAGCTCTTTGAAGCTGCCACAGGGGACACTCCTATTTTCTCACACTGGAATGTGCAAAGCTATAAAATATATTTACTTCACACTTTCAGTCTTCACTTTTTACACTTTAGTAGCTAAACGTATCAATGGATTCATTTGATATAACATATTTACACTGCAGTTATGATTTTAGGCCTTATACCCCACCATTATGTGATGAGTTAGCCCTGTTACTGTAAGTTCTCTATGTTCACGACAGACAGGATAAAACCCATAATCACAATTCAGATATACTGTATATGTATGAAATAAAATCCTTACGTATACAATAATGTTACAATATATCTTCAATAACATAATCCTACTCACTGAACATATAGATGATACAATATGTGTGTGTGTAGGTACATTAACTTATATTACTGATTTCTTCATAAATGTATCGTCCTCAAATATGTGTGTATGTGCTTGTGTGTATGTATTCCAGAATTCATTACAATCCCCATGTTAGATGCATTATCTCAGTCTTACATATTGTGCAGCAATATCCTTGTGACCGGATGCGCTTACTTTGCCACCCGTATGTAGGGGAAAGATTGAAAGGAAGAACAATAAATAGACTCGCCGGTCCTGGGATCCAGCGGCAGTAAGTTTTACATTTCTTTAATTTCAGGTCCCAGCGCTGGCAGCAGTTCCAAGTGAACCAACATAGACTCACTTCCCGCTGTCTGACAATCGTCAGTACATACACTCCATTACAAATTTCCCAACGCAACATGACTGTTTAGTACAACTTCTCACAGACACGAACTTACCAATGCAAAGCCACTGCTTACTACAACTTCTCGCAGACACAAAATTCCCAGTATAACATTACTGTGTATATTGATTCACTTGGAACTGTTGCCAGCGCTGGGACCTGAAATGAAAGAAATGAAAAAACTTGCTGCCATTAGACCCCAGCACCGGTGAGTCTATTTTTTGTTCTTCCTTCCATCTTCCTGCCTTCGTGGGTCCTGTGCAAGGCATTCGATTGTAAGTGGAGAATGTGTGTGTCTAAATAAAACCAGTTAGTCACAGGATGGAGAATGGAGGATTCCTGCACAACCATATTATTAAAAACAATGTCACAGGTGCATTAATGTAAGTAGTGGAAATAGCATCCTTAGATGCTAACACCTTAATATTAAAGAAATATAATGTTATGCACCCATAACGCATAAAATATTAGACTTCACAAAAACATTCTGTGAAACAATCAAAACATGCCCATTCTGCAGAAGTTACAGACAATTAATTATTGGCCAAAGTATCGGGATTAGAATATCATTTTGTTGAGATTATTCTAATTTATAAATACATAAGGTTGTAGGTTGAATGCTAAAAATTGTTTTGCAATAATATAATACTTATTAATTATAATTAATATAATAATAATATATAACTTTACTTTTCCTAGCACTCTGAAAGCGATGCTGAAATGTTGTCTTTCTCTCTCTTCAGTACCTCCACTCGAATCTCCTACACAGTTTAGTAGGATGCGGATTGTGAATGAATTCACCAGGGCTGGATTCAGGAAGCCTCTTGACCTCAATAACCCTCTGAATAATAATGGACCACACACTGTGGTCACAAACAATTAACTGGGTGTTTATTTTGGGGAAAGTAAATGGGTAAGGCAGATTTAAATATGGGGAGATTCTGGATGGGATAATGAGACAACAAATAAAATAATAACCAAAGGCACAATGCAGTGAATAGTAATAACAAACAAACAAAATGGCTGCAATTCATGCATTCACTGGCACCCAAACTCTCCCACAATGCACTCACACAGTGTGAAAAATATAAATCAACAATGATTTTACACAATAATCACAGTCCTGCCAATATTAGTTTGTGAGATTAGCTAGTTAACATTGGTGCACTTGCAAAAACGTTTGATCTGATAAATGAAATGTCTCTATATCTCTGACAGCCAACACAGTCTCTGATATATGTACAGATTTATGTAAGGAGCTCTAACTTGTGATCTGCAGCCCTGATCTTGCTAACTACTGCTCTCTGCTCATGCACAATTCGCTAATAGTGAGAGTCTCCCTCTCTGCACATAGGCTTGTTTTGCTGTGTAATCTCTCTCTCAGGTTGTTTGATAGCTGATTTTCTGCAGGGCTCTGGCTGTAAGACTTTTTTGTGCAATGCTACACCCTGCATCTCTTTGATAGCTCTGATGTCTCTCTATTTGTATGTAACCTCTATAACCTCAAGCTACCAGCACCTCCTCCTGTATGTTTTTTCATTCCTGACCTTTGCTTTACCCTGCATTTCCATAGCAACATGAGCTCCTTGCTTTTCAGCATAATATAGCCTGGTTACAAATATAATAATTAATAATTTGCAATAAATAATACTAATATGAATTATTGAAAGTGGAATTTCTGATATGTCTATCTTTCCATTGTATGTGAGAATCCACAAAAGGAGTACACAGGTGGAAAATCAGCAATCCAGGGTCTAAAGACGGGAGATTCGCAATGATAGGAGCAAACAGGATTAACGTTCACAAACCCAAAGTCATAGTCACAGAAAAATGTAAAAAATGATAAGCCAAGCAGGAGTCAGATATAAGAAGATCGATCAGGTACAATTATTATCCTTTAGTATTATCATCCTTTATTTTTAAGGTGCCACAAGATTTCCACAGCGCCGTACAAGTACAAACAGTAGACCATACAGGGAGAAACAGTACAGAACAAAAAACAAGTAACATAAAGACTCTAAATGCTCCAAGCATAGCTAGTGCAGAGAAGATAGAGCAGAAGAATAGGTATAGAGACAGAATGGAAGAGGTCCCTGCTCAAGAGAGCTTATATTATAAAAGGAGTACAAACAGACAGAAGGCACAATGGGTAGTCAGTGGAGATCAAATGTAAGTGGACCTAGTAGGGGGACAGGGGAATAGAAAGGTGAGGAGATCAAGCATGGAGATGGTTAGGTGGATGACTGGTGAGAGGTCATTCCAGTGGAGGGTACAGCCTGGGAAAAGTCTTGAATTCTGGAGTGGGAAGAGGTGATCAGAGAGGAGGTGAAGTCTGTGGCCGATCGGAGGCAATGGGATGGAGTGTGAATGGAGAGGATGTTGGAGATGCATGGGGCAGTGGAATGGGAGAGTACCTTGGAGGTGAGGGTGAGGAGTTTAAAGAGGATTCTGTAGGGGAAAGGGATCCAGTGTAATGCCAGGCAGAGAAGGGGTGCAGAAGAAGAGTGGTATGAAAGGAAAATTAGTCTCGCAGCCGTGTTGAATATAGAACGAAGAAGGGACGAGGTGAGAGCGGTGAATACCAGTGAGAAAGTTACAGTAATGAAGGCGGAAAATGATGAGTGCATGGAGAACAGTTTTGGCAGCATCCTGAGATAGGAAGGGTGGATGTGGGCAATGTTGCGTAGTTGGAAGCGACAGGATATGGTGGAAAGATAGTCAAATACATGAAGGAGGAGGGGGGGTCAGGGGAAGAGAGATAGAGTTGAATGTCATCGATGTAAACATGATACTGGAGACTGAAGGAAGTGATGAGATCACCCGGGGAGTTAATGTACAGTGAAAAGAGAAGATGTCAAGAACAGAGCCCTAAACCATGCAAGGACAGAGCCAGAGAGACCGAAAGAAAGGTCTGCAAGAGGAGGGAGTGGTCCATGGTGTCGAAGGCCATGGAGAGATCAAGGTGGATGAGATGGGAAAAGTGGCACTTAGATTTAACTAAGAGAAGATCATTAGTAACTTTGCCCAGGGTGGTTTCAGTGGAGTGGAGGGGGCAGAAGCCAGATTGGAGAGGGTCAAGGAGGGAGTGGTCTGAGAGGTGTCTGGGTAGGTGGTTGCCGACAATCCCCTCAAGCAATTTAGAGGCACAGGGAAGACGTGAGATGGGGCTGTAGTTGGCGAGTGAGGTGGGGTGAAGATTGGGGTTTTTGAGAATGGGAGAGATAAGGGCATGTTTAAAGGAGGAGGGGATGATGCCAAAGGAGAGTGACAGATTGAAGAGGTGTGTGAGGTAGAAGCAGGCAGTGGAAGATGAGAAGAGAAGGTGAGAGGGGATGGGATCAAGCTGGCAGGTAGAAGTGGGAGAGGAAAGAATAAGGGAGTGGACTGCCTCACCCAAAGTAGGGCTAAAGAAGCTCAAGAGTTAGATTTTGGAGGATGGTGGAGATATTAGGGTGGCAGGAGAATGATGCGAGGAGGAGATGTCAAGCCTGATGGCCTCAATTTTGGTGGAGAAAAAGGAGACGAAGTCCGCAGCAGATAAGGAGAGCAGGATATGAGGAGGTAGGGGGGGGGGGAGAGTGTTGAAGGTGGCAAAGAGGGGGAAGGATTGGAGGACTGAGATGACAAGAAGGACTGCTTAGCCAGGGAGATAGCAAAAATGTAGGACAAGAGGATAAATTTGAAATCAAAGAAGTCAGGCAGAGAGCGAGATTTCTTCCAGAAGCGTTCAGCAGCACGAGTGCACTTTTGAAGGAAGCAGGTGAATTTAGAGTGCCAGGGTTGGGGAATTAAGTGGTGACGGTGGACAGGAGAGGCATCATCATCAACACAAGCATCATCATCAACATTTATTTATATAGCGCCAGCAAATTCCGTAGCGCTTTACAATTGGGAACAAACATTAATAAAACAATACTGGGTAATACATACAGACAGAGAGGTAAGAGAACCCTGCTAGCAAGCTTACAATCTATTCACAGGAGTACAGAGAGTGACAACAGCAACATCAATAATAGCTGAACTGGCACCAGTCTGCTGGAAAAGGAAGACTTTTAAAGGCCAGGCACAAGTGATCAGAGTCCAGATTAAATGATGAGGGCTTAACTCCTCGCAGGCAGGATCTTGTAAAGTCAAAGCAGCAACACAGAGGAGAGAATGTACTGCAGACAGAGGCAGATCATAACAAAATACTTGAATATTAGAAATATGCTAACTCTGCTACCTTTATTCCCTTCCTAGACTTACACATTTGTATTCATGACAAGGGTGTGATTTCAACACACCTCCACTGTCAGAATACCTCTAGCAACATTTTCTTGTATGCTTCTAAATATTTGATAGACGGAACTGCCCAATTTTTCAGTATATGTTTAAAATATTTCATTAGATAATTGTAATTTTTTTTCAAGCTTTAAGTAGTCACCTATCTGGAGTGGCCTCAGTAGAGCCTGGAACAGAGGTAGAAAATCTGACCCCAAGAGAAGAAACAAAAAAATTCAGCCAATATTCTTCATCACCTTTTCAACTCACAACATTGTTACTTACTCAATAAACATTGACATCTTTGGCATAGTGAAATTACAAAACGGTGTTTTCCATAAAAAAAAGTCTTACAATGAAACAGAAATTTGAAAGATAAATGTGTAGACTGTATCACAGAAAAAACAAACAGAATAGAAGTGTAAAGCTCAAAGATTCCTTTCCTTGTGGAGACTGCAATGTATATATATAAGAAATCAACTGAATATTTTTAATATATCTTGCATAAAAGGGCTTCCACAACAAGAATTGTATCAACTGTAAAATTAAGGGCATTTCATATGTCCTGAGTTGTTCTTGTGACCTGATGTATATTCAGGGGCGCACAGAGGATTGTCGGGGGATGGGGGTTTCTCCCCGCCGACCCAATAAAAACAAAAACAAAAAAAAACAGAGAGAGAGCTGCTGCGCATGCACATGCGCAGCAGCTCCGTTTCGCCAGCGCTGTCCTATACAGCAGCCGCGGCGCTGTCTAAGAAGCGTCTGCGGTGGTGCTGTATACAATACAGCACCACTGCGGACGCTTCTTTGACAGCACTGCGGCTGCTGTATAGAACAGTGGCCACTTAGTTAGCGAAGGGTGGGTTTCTAGAGACTCAGAAACCCCCCCTGCGTGCGCCACTGATATTGATATGAAAACCTGGGACTTATAAAAAAAAATCATAATAAGAAGAATGTGTATGACATTCTGACATCTAAAGGCAAGAAAATCACCATTTTTTTGCCTGACATTTTGTGAAACAATATAACAGCTCATCTAGCACTCAAAAGCTGTGGGATTCAAAAGGTCATATTTAATCAGAAAGACAAAGGTTTTGGAAACCGACCTCCTTAAATGTGAAAGTCATTTGAAATATCTTCTGCAGACATTTTTCCAAAGGAATAAATGAAGAACTGAATTTCACAGGTTTTATACATTTTGAATAAACTTTTATTTCATCTTTTAACATTCAATTCACATAGCAACATAGTAGCATATAACATAAGTATTGAGCACATGAATTTATATTACAATTGATAGATATATAAATCTATTATGTGTTATTTCATGAAGGGGAATTGCTTAGCATTGTAAAATAGCAATATATAATTGATTTTTTTAATTTTATTAATACTACAATTGTGGGAAACATAAAGCCATATTCAATGGCAGTAGTATGCTTTATGTTTTAGAGTGATTTCTTTCCCATTTTGCCTTTTATTAGGAGTTCAGTATGTGGTACATCAACAGTTTGTTTTCTATTACTCTCTTATATTACCTTCTATATTCTATTAACGCTAATGCTTTTTGTTTTAGTTTATGAATGTCCCAGTAATAGAGCAAATGTTAGGTGTCATGCCTGATGCTAGCTCGTCACATCCCTACCGGCTCCTGTTAGCATACTATATTGTTGATAAAATTACTTCACAATTAGGAGTCCATCACATATGTTGCTCAAATTTTAGACACTCCAATGCCCGACTTCCATTATCACTTGGAATCGGAAGTTCAATTAGTGATGCCTGCTATATTAAATATAAAAATGGTCACTGCATATATAAACAGAACCACCCCCTTTCCTATTGAAGCCTTAAGGAAAAAGATGTCTTGGATTTTCTATATTACTCTTTGTCCCCTGTATGGCACTGTTCCCCACATTTATTACTGTACCTTATATATTTTTCTTCTGAAGGCCTTTGGCAGATGTGTCTTCATATTTTACCTTCAGGGGATAGCCTTATATTCGCATATATAAATTCTAAATTGAAGAATATCTTTTATTGCCTCTCAGCATAATTTTTTCAGCAGCCTCATATTTATATGCTAATGGTTTAGGGACACAGTATGGTCTTTGGCAAGTCTGTTATTTATGTATTTCTTTAATTTTTTACCCTCATAAGTCAATCTTATTTATTTCCATTTAACTAGCACTTTATTTGCTTTTCTAGTCCCATGATGATATATTAGATATATTTTTCTTATCTGTATATACACATTTAGCTTTGATTGCTTTAATTAATCTATTTCAGACACATGATCTGTCATTGTCACTTAATCATATATTCTATGCATATTGTTATAATACTTTTTGGTCATGATGTTTTTATCTTATATATGTTTCTTTAAAAACTTTTAGAAGATGTTTGCATATATCAGGTTGCTTGTGTTATGTGTTATGAGAGTTGTCCAGGATTAGGTAATTTATAGACTCAACTACAATCTGAGATCTAGTTAACCTATGCATGTCTGGTATCTTGTACATGTATAATTTCGTTGTTATTAAGATTTAATTTATTTTTTGAACAATTGGTCAAATTTTAAGAAACTTTTGTCAGGATTACAGAATTTATGTTTAGCTCTGAAAAGATTATAATATCCCATTTTCCATCCAGAGATTCATACAAGTAGATTAGCAATTCACAAAATAAATAATTTCTCCTCATCTACAACAGGGGCAAACTCAGGAATTCTAGAGAGGAGTTTCCACGCCATGCCTCCAATGGGCATGACCAGTATGCATGGGGCGTGTCTATAATTTTAGACAGTGCTGGGCTTCCTCCAACTCTTCCTATCCCTATCATATACACGTGGCTATTCCTATCCACATCATATACACAAGGCAAGCCACCTCAAGCATACAGTGCCCCAGGCTGGGAGGGGAGTTTCCAGGCACATCCCCCCTGGGTGCAACCTTGCTAACTAAAGCTGGGTACACACTACAGAAATTTCGACCAACTTTTTATGCCGAGCAATTTTACATGCGATCGATGGTCCGATCGCACGGTCCATGGACTGCATACACACTAGCCTTGTTTAGGACGATAAAGGGAAGAGCGGACGTCCCTTTAGCAACTTTTTACAGCCATGTTGTCGTGAGCAATGACTATAATTTCGTACTCACTGTTGTGGATCAGTCAGAAGTTTATACACACTACACAGCGGAAACAAGATTGGAACGAAAATATTAAACGGTACGACCAACCAAATGAGGCAATAATCGTCCATTTGGGCAGACTTTCGACCATCATGTCACTGCACACACTGACCCGAGCGGTCGTATGTTGGCTGTTTGAGCCGATTATTGGACGAAAACAGTGTAGTGTGTACCCAGCTTTATATGGTTTGAGGCAAGTCCTTGTTCAAACTGTGGTACATACTCCAGTTATAGATGAATAGACTTGGCTTACATCCTGTGCAGGGACTCCACCCACAGGTGTGAGTAGTAATATAGATTGTGTGTCTCACACACACACACACACACACACACATTCTTTCTACTGATGTAAAAATATACATACATAGGTGTTCATAGACATCCACATGAGTCTAATGGTCATTTGATCGACCGATGACATGAAAAAAATAAACAGAATGTAATATAGTGTAGCATGTTCATAAAATTGAATGTCCTTCACCATAGAAAGGCAATCAAGTCCCAAGAGGATAGTGAGGAAATCCAAAAACTCTTCAACACTGTTTGTGGTTGTGCAGCCTTATCCTATTGATATTATGCTTACAAGATAGAATCTTGAATACTTGCGATGTATAATAGTAATCAGTTGCATTCCTTAAAATATTTCATTCGCGCCATGGTATATGAGAATAAAGGAAATATAAACTGTATAGTGTATTATTGCTTTAATCCATAAATAAGATATACACCAATATAACAAAACAAAATAAAAACAAAGAAATCCTCAATAATGAGGGTAATGCCCGTACCAAATGTTCAGATCACATTAGCATGAAGAAAAACATCCAGATGGTAACTGGAGGACTGATTTCTCACTCGTAATGGCGATTGAAAACCGGATCTTGTATCACACCCAATGCGTTTCTACTTCTTAATGGAGTCTTTCTCAAGACTGATTGTATCACTTCCTAACCGGCAAGGATTTTGCCATTTGACTCATGTGAATGTCTATGAGCGCCTATGTATGTATAATTTTACATTTGTTTACTGTTTGGGATTAGTGGATATTCTTTTATATACATCGGGCAGTCTCTAGTAGTGCGCTATAATTATACCATTTTATTTTCTTCTACTCTCTCTACTGGTAGACTCAGAATCAACTATTTCCCCATTCCCTTTGAACACTGTATAATGATTGCAATGTTGGTAACGTAGAATGGTTGTAGTGTGGGTAATGTGTAAAGGCTATAATGTGAAAGTTAGTAATAGGAATTATAAATAGTTAGTATGGATAGGGTGACTTGGGAACCATTGTTATGTAATGTATACATTATATTGGAATAGCAGTGATGTGCTGCATTAGATTGGTCTAGGGTGTTGTAAATGATATGTTTAAATGGTATTAAGACATTGTACTTGGATTAGATTGGGCCTGTTTGACAATGCTGGGAATAGTTTATACTGTGATTAATGTCTTGTATTAGCTCTAAATTTGTATATTTGCAGGAGTCACAAGCACATGGTTTAGGAGACAAAATGTTGACTTTGTAATAAATACTGGGATATAGCCCTCACCCTCCATGATGTATGTAGTATGGCATGATTTAGTCTATCTGATACTATGGTATACAGAGTTAAATTACACTATGGCTAATTCTCAAGATGGTCGACATTTTGCTATGCTTTGTTAACATACTTTCCAGATTACCAACATTGTGCCATGCTTTTTTACCCCTGAAATATAGTCATAGGACTGTGCATATGTTGTATGGGTTGTACTAAGTAGTAAGGTTGCACTGTTATTGTCTGTAAAAGAAATTGTAATAGATGTGATATTGTACCGGGAAGTTTGTATTTGTAAGATATTTGTAAGAATTTTTTTTTTTACTAAGCAGTGATGTTTTACTGAGAAGTTTCTACTGTGCCTGATGATAAGAATTGTAATCGGTAGCCAATTGCATACATATATATATATATATATATATATATATACACATACATACATATATACATATACATATATATACTTGTATATATATATATATATATATATATATATATATATATATATATATTTATTTGTCAGGAAGTGCGTAAGCGGCCATCTTTCTATAGGAATAGGTTATTTGGAATCAGCCATCTTTATGAAGGGGGTTATGAGATGGCGGCCATCTTGGTAAAGGGATGTGGAGGAAAATGAGAATCGGCCATCTGGCCATCTTAAACAGAGGAAAATTAATGCTTTGTTGGGGAAATAGGAAGAAGATAAGGCAGTGTGAATTTGCCATATTTGTAAATGGAATGAAATTTATTCTTCATTATTATAGAATACTCAAAATAATGGCCACTGGCTGATAACAAAAAGTTCAGGTATAGTAGCTCCAGATAAACACCGATACATCCAAGAAAAATAATAAATATATAAATAGTTACATAATACATTATCCATAAAGTGAGGTATGCAAAAAATTTCATAAAGAAAAAAAAAGGAGAGAGAAATGTGAATATGGAGATAATGCAGAGAACATGGGAACTGTAATGAATTCTGGGATACATGCACACACACACACACACACACACACACATATGAGAAAGATATCTGTACACAAGTGATATAAGTTGATGTACCTACACATAAATTGTCATATATGTTGAACTGTTATATGTACCATGTGTACCAAGTATATAGTAATGTTATTGTATACGTATCGAGGAACAGCTCATGGAGAAATGAAGACGCTATAGCATTATCTTTCCTAAGGTCTATTTTGCGAATGTCAGGGTATCATGAGTTTTAAAGTAACTTTTATTCTGCCCCATTGGTTGTTGTTTTTATAAAGTAACGCAGTTTATTTCTTACCAGCGTGCTGTGCATTATTGTGATTGTTATATTTCTCTTTTTGCTAATTGCATATTCCCATAAAATCAGCTTCATACATCTCCCTTTTTTCTATTTTATATATGTGATCCCATAACATTTTTATTTTTTTTGGAAGTTTGAACTTTTCCTTTTCTAGTATTCATTTGTCTCCCCTTTCATTTCATCTTTATCACTTCATTGTTTTTCTCCAACCATTTTCATTCTCCCAGTTTTTTTATTACTCTTCACCATCTTCTTTCTTCTCAATTATTTAATCTACACCACAATAATGTACTGGCAGTGATTATTCATAAATCCATACTAATTTGTTTTCCTGGTCTCATTCAATTATTGTTCAGGTGCAAAATCATTTTATTCTTGCTGAAGAATTGTATATTTTCCAGTCAGTGGGCTATTGTTGTAGTAACCATGTAATACATAGTAACATGAAGACAGAAGTTGCCATTTATCTTAGAAAAAGCTATCACTAAGCAACATTTTATCTTTCTGTTTATCAATGCACTTAGATCTGAAGCCAGTAAATTAATGACTTGGCGCATAAAAGATTTTACTTTGACTATTTAAAACCAGGTCACTATATTTACCCTAACTTCTCTTGATAAGGTGCCCAAAGGAGGGGTTTCAAAGGCCATTTGCTTTTATTCTCTCAGCCATTAACATAGCTTTCACTGGTAAATAGCATGAAACCTAATTGATTAAAGTATTCTTTGTTAAAAATAGCGTGTCGAGTAATAGATCTATGGACATGTGTGCCTTAATACTTCATAAAAATGATCCTTGGATAAGGCTGTTTTATTGCTGTCTGAGGAATTCTGCACATATACCACATGATTAATGAACTATGTCTGCATGCCTACAATGTAGTCAACATAAATAGTAAGGGCAAGATTATAGGAAAATGTTAACTTAGCTTTCGGTTTAATGATAAATGGGATGAAGACTACAATTTTCGACGATCTCAAAGTTTATAAGTGAAAGTGTTCTTCTAATATCCATATAATTTGCTGTTGCATTATTCCTTATATATTTCTGATGAAGTGGCACATTTTGTTTGTGGGGCAAATAAATGAAAATTCCAGGACACCAAAAGCTTTTTTACTGTATTTTTATATTATATTTCAGTTGAAGTGGCACAACTTGCGCAAAACATGAAAACTTTTATACTATTAAAAACATTTGCTTTTTACTATTCACCTGTATAGAGACATAAGCTGATTATTTACAAGATGACACTTTCCTCTCCAAATACTCCAGTGCTACACAGCCTCTGGAGACTTAATCAGGAGACAAATCAATGTAATCTGCAAATATGGAGGAGGATGTGGGAGTATAACTAAGGAGTGTGTGATGGAATTGAGTATTATAACCTTTTGCTTACATTTCCTTATGTCTGTACTTAAATAGCGGCAGATAGAGATCCCATAAATTGTATGTGTCCAGTACTTCAGGTAGGTTGCATCTCTTGTTTCCCCTTGACATTGTGTCATGTATACGGTGCCCCCATGTACAAGTTGGGTAACTACTGTACATAATTTGCACAGTTGCATTTCTCTCTACTAGAATACTCGGTTGAAATATTTGCATTATAGCAACCAAAAACAGAGCATTCACCAAGGGATATGCAAAACCTATATCCTGCTTAATTTCACCTTGTAAAATTGTGCTCAAAATTGGAGCAGAGCTGACCAACACCACATCAGAAGTAGAGAGATTTTGGTGCACAGAGAAGGGGAGTAAGTGGCACACACACACATGGTAATGGTTGTTCTATTTACCTTGCATGCACTCCTTAGCTCTACCCGACTCCTCATCTGGTTACACATCCTGGTATGGTAAAATACTGAGGAAAGAATGGAAATATGTCACTCATTCCTTCATATTTTCTTTAGTACATGGTATAACAGTGTTTGGTTGTGGCCTACATCATTCTATGATACCTGAGGTCAACCACTGTTTTGAGCCTCAACTGTTGTGTGGTAACATGTGCCTGGGGCTTATTAAGCTTGTGGATAAGCTTATCTTTTTTTTTTCTTTTTTTTCTTTTTATTGGGAGTAGTGTCTTATTTCAAATGTTACACCCTTTAATACGTACATCTGTAATGGTCTGTACACATTTTCCTGAGAAGATCTTAAGCTGTCATAAATTTATACTATATATATATATTACTCACTATGCAGCCAACTACCCCGTTTAAAGAAATAGATACTTCAGGGTTTTTTTTTTTCAAAAGAAAGATTCTTATTAAGGAACTACGAAGATCCTGTCACAGGAGAACAATCGATACAAAAAATGCAGCATTCATTTGCTGTAAATCACCTCCCTAGTGAAATATAACAGTGGTGGGGAAAATGTCTTCTCCAATCACATGAGAGAGCGTCAGCATTGAAGAGGCTGCATGTAATTGTGATTAGAGAGAGTGTTTTCCTCTTTGCTGTGAGGGAGTGTTTCACTCCCTTTTTTCGGGCTCGAAAACACCATACTAAAACCTTCTCCTTTTCTCATAAACACTGTAAAAACCTTATATGTAACTATGGAACAATGTTTGATTTATTCATGTATTCTGAAAAGAAACCAGCAGATGTCACTGGAAGGTGAATGCCAGCCTAAACACTGCAGCCAATGTAATATATTGTGTTGAATGTTATCTATGCCAAATGTTTACTTTACGGAATTCACAAATTTCAAACAGACAAGAACAATTAGATCCAAAATAAAATAATTGTGGTGAAAACCATATCAGACTTTATTCAATACTATTTAAAATGTACATGGCCAGATGTGCAAAGTTTAATGCAATAAACGAAATTATCTTAAAAAGATGGGAAAGCGTTTTAAATTGGCATTACTAATTGTCTTTTGTTTAGGCAATTTGTGGCTCTTGGCAGATCAATGAGTGCAAACTAATGAATAAAGTTTAATATTGTTTTATAAAGACATATATACATTTAAATACATATTAAATAAAAATAAATATTAAGGGTCCTTTACAAATATGCAAAAATGCACCTATTTTCACAGAAAGAGCATATATCTGTGTATTAATATTGCATAGTTTGCTGGAGAGGGGGGCAAAATGTACCATCTTCTGATTGAAATAAATAAGCGAATAAGAAGTCCCTAGCTAAACATAAAATGAATGCATTACTTTGCATCCATATGCCAAAAAAAGATTTAGTTTGCAGTAAAATACATATAATACCATGTATAAATGATATTTGAAGAAGTGGACAGAGCATGTTTACTGTGCCATTCCCTCATTTGAAGGGGCCCAGGGAGCCATGTTTTCTCTGCAAAAGAACTTGATTATTACTGCAAGTCATCAGCCCAACATCGGTTTGTTTTAACCTCTTCACTGCTCAGGCTTTTCTCATCCCTGTGCTGAGCCTATTTCCGCACTTTTTGGGCTGGTCACATTCCAACATCAAGATCAGTCGTTTGTTTATGCAGTACCCACACAAATTATACTTTGTTTTTTCGGAAGACTTTAAATGTTACAGAATACCATTACTTTGCTTATACCTCTTGACACAGTAAAGAAAATCTACCCAAAATGTCCAAAAAGGTATTTTTTTATTGAAATTGAATTAAAAGCAATTGTGCTCATTTTTGCTACACAACACCAAGAAATACTTTGTGGTTGTTGCTTTAGCATCAATACACCTTTTCAAAACTCTATAGGCTTTCATAAACTGTGACCAGATGGGCTTACTTAGATACTCAGTCTGTAGGGGAGAAGGAAAAACAGAGGGATGCAGTGTCGGACTGGCCTGCCGGGGAGCCGGGGTATTCACCGGTGGGCCCCGCTGCTGGGGTGGAGCAACCAGGCTAGTGCAGAGATTTTAGTGGCATTTCACAGCACTCCAAACACCCCCATGTACATGGTATACATAAAGCACCAGGATGATGTGTTATGCCCCATCCCGCTCTCTATGCTGTGAATTATGTGCACCGCACAGTGCTAGTGCTATTTGTCATCTGCAGGGGCAGCTAAGCCGGAAGTGCAGAGAGCACGGAGCGGAGTAGCAAAAAGAGCAGGAGGAGGTAAGTGCAGTGAAGGGTTACTGAATATTATTATTAACTACTTGTTCTCTTTGGAAACTTAGCTGCACAACCAGATCATTGTGTTGTCTGTAACTGGACAGTGCGTTCCACTTCACTGAATATTTCAACCCTGAATTTATGTGGGTTATCTATAACAGGCTGCACTAAAGAAAAACTGATTTATTTTTTAACTTTTTTTTTTTTTACAAACGGCATGTATGAATTAGCGAACCAGTGATTTATTCATCTGGTGTATAGCCTATTTTGTGGCAGCTATACCTGTATAAAACTGCTTTGAACTCATTCGCTGAAGATTGGGATTTAGAGCCACAGCGTGGCATAGCAATTATTCAACTTGTGTTGTAATCACTATTACATAAATAAATATAAAGTTACTTTATTAGATCAATTCATTTATGTATTAATGCAAATTATAAAATGTTTTAAGTCAGCACCATAGATACATTTATTTAATAAGTTTAAACATCATTCTATATCATTTATATTTTAAGCACTTCTATTAGCCTTTTGTATGCATTAGATGCTTTGTCTAATAATGTATTATCACTGATTGGTTACGACCTGTT
Source organism: Mixophyes fleayi (assembly GCF_038048845.1). NCBI lineage: Eukaryota > Metazoa > Chordata > Amphibia > Anura > Limnodynastidae > Mixophyes > Mixophyes fleayi. Next base: position 147,923,099 of record NC_134406.1, on the reverse strand, counting down.
TAAATTGGGATTGGACATTCTCTTTTTCACCTTCTGATGAAAGTGCTACACACACAGAAACATGCCAATGTTTTATTTATCTCCACACTGAGCATATTCTCAAGCTTCAATCTAAAGATCTGTGGACAATCTTCAAAGATCAGCAATGGATCCAATTTAAAGACCTCTATAAAAGTTTACATCAAGTAAGAATTTTTTTCTCTTCACCCAGAGAGATCTCTGGTTGGCGAACAATAAGGTAGGTGGTGAGGCACACTTCCTTCTAAAAAGGCCAGAACACAAGTAACCTGGAGGAATAATACAATAATTTTGCTCACTTATATAAACTGTCTTTTCTCTTTGAGCTTCTGAAATATATTATATTGTACACCTGCTACAGTGAAGGGCATATGCAGGTACACTGGTGACATATTTGGATATGATGGTGTTATAATGATAAGGTATCAAAGAAATCATCAAAAAAGCTGTCTTATTATGACAAGGTTTCTTATTGCTTTGTTCCAAAATCTAACTTTAAAACTCCCACTCTAGAAATCCTGCTTTTGCTCCTGGGCAGCAGTAGAGTTTGGACAGCATTCTGCATCAGACATCCGTGCATCTGAACTACAACCTTGACAGCCAGTCAGCAAGGAGGAGGTAAGAGTTATAATTTTTACATTACAAAACTCAAATGCGTGAGGGGCTGGGAAGTAAGTATAGGGGGTAGAAAGTTGAAGCTTTGCTAGGGATCCGAGAACCCTTGCACCAGCGCTGGGATCAGGGCCATCTTAACAACAATATGGGCCCCTGGGCAAAGCAGTGCACCGGGGCCCCTACATATATAGATATATATATATAGATATAGATGTATAGAGATACAGATATAGATATAGATATATAGAGATAGAGATAGATAGATGTACTTGCTCAGTGACCCTTGAAGGTTTTTTTTTGCAGGTTTTTTCTTTTGCAAGGTAATTTATTCTAATTAAGAGCCCTGCATATGGGGCCCCCTTGCCCGTGGGGCCCCTGGGCACCTGCCCATCGTGCCCAATGGAAAAGATGGCCCTGCCTGGGAGCAGCAGAAGACCATTCGTCCGGAGCGATTTTACTTACAGAGAGCCAAGACGCGGCTCTCTGCACCTTGTTGCCGGCAGTGACGTGTAATGTGGAAGAAGTTCTGCCCACGGAGGAGGAGCTGCCACCCAGAGAAGCAGGACAATAGACTCAGGAGCCAGCCATTGTTGTTTATTTGTTGGTTCCATTACTATTAATAATAAAATTATATATATAATATATATATATATATATATATATATATATATATATATATATATATATATAAAATCTATAGCTATCTATCTAAATGCACCACTGGTGCCTATAGTATAATTTAATGCTGGCTAGTTTTGGGTCTAATAATGTATTGTGTGGCTGGGAGAAGGGTGGCTTTTGTTCACGGAGAATGCTAATATTTAGTGTTGGAGCTTTTTAGGGAGTGTAATAGGTTTAATTATTACATGCAAATACTAATTATTGTCTGGGCTGCTTGGGCAGGGTGGGGGGTTATGTGTATTTATTAAATGTAAATGCTATCAATTAATGTCTTTGGAGGAATATGTTTATTTAGTAAATGTGAATATTATTATTTTATGTTAAGGCTGTTTGCAGGGAGTGAGGCCTAGTTATTAAACGTGAGAGTTATTGATTTAACATTGAGACTGGTTGTGGAAGGGGGCTAGAGCGTGTCCTCATTGCAAGGCTTTGCATATTTAATGTACCTATCCCTTTTTCCAAACAGGACCCCAACATTTCAGTGTCCAGACAGCAACTGAGCTTAAGACATCAGCAGAAGGTAGTGAACGCTGCAAGAACAGGTAGGAGACTGTCTGCCAACTGTTCTGATTGTAGTGGGGCAAGACTTTGTCCGGCTCTAAGGGGTGGGGCCCAGAATATGCACTCTTTATATACACTGCATTCTTTATATACTACACTATGCTGCTAGCCATGTCCTTCATGGGCTGACCACTCCCCCTCTAGTGTCTGATCTTGCCTCTATGGTGGCTGGCCACACCCCCTCTGGTGGGCCCCTACCATTGCAGTCCCCCGGTGGGCCCTTCATGCCCCAGTTCGACACTGGAGGGATGTCTTTCCTGCACAGTTTGTCTTAGTTTCCTTCTCACCGTCAGTAACTGACTGCTACTGACCACTCCTACTGGTGTCACCTTGCCACCAGACACTTGCCGACTGCGGATGCCAATTGCCCACTAGTTGTAGGAGAATTCGGCTGCCACCGCTGGACTCCTTTGCGGCGTCCAGAACTGCGTATTTCTTGTGTAGCTGGCTCTTTGGCATGGGCTTGCTGGTACCTCCTGACCGCTTACTATGGATCAGGACTACTGGGTAGCGGGCAGAGCGTTGACAGATACGCTGGGTTCAACAAAGGACAGCCGGGGAACGGATTAGAGTGTAAGCTCTTATCTTTGGTTACAGGATACAGCAGCATAAAAGTCACAGGCAGAATCTTCAAGCAGTGATGGTTTATTGCTCAGAGTCCTGACAAGGACTTTTACACACCAGTTTTGTGGTACTGGTGATTATCCAGAAGTCAGATGGAAAATAATGCATTACATGGTCAAACTGTGCTCCTTTATACACATTCTGACACACGTTAGCAGGGCGTATAACCGCCACCCTGAGCCTAGATGGCTCCGCAAAACTGAGATATTACATCAGATATTTTAGTATCATGATGCAATATGTTTTCCAAACTTGGATTTTTAATGCAATGCAAAGTTAACAAAACTGGCACCAATCTGATATATCCTAAAACTTGATGATTGCATTATAAAGACAGGTTTTAAGATACAGGATGAAAACTATACATGAAAGTAAGGTAACGACCTCCTGCGCTGCATTTAGGCTAAAGCGTTTGTCACTTCACATAAAAAAGGTCTAATTAGCCTTTCTAAGGATTTCCTCTCAAAGCTACACAAAAGATTTCCTCAAACAAATGGCTGGCATAATACATTAGAAATCAATACATTTCCTATACCGAAATTTCACATAATATTTAAAAATATCAGCACATTTGCAATTATATGAATTAGTGCACTGCACTAATACATTAAATATATTTATACAGTAATTTATTTATAAGTGTTCCAGCCACAGTAATAAAATCTGCACATGAAAATGATAATGCATTTTTTCTAGCTTGTAATGTTTTGAATGAAATGTATGTGGAGGAATAATATATCTGCGTCCAACTTCTTATAGGGACAAGTGACGTTCAGTCACACGAGATCCAGCAATAATATATGTAGTCCGTTTTTAAAAGTAGACAACATACCTCATCAAATGAAGGTACCACTGAGGTTATTGAAGCCAAGATGGGAGAGATCTGGCATTATAATTCCCATCTCTGGACTTCTTAACACTTTCTGTTTTGTCGGGTTTTATTGTCTGGTGGTCACCTGACAATAACACCTAAGAGACACATCATTTTAAAGAGGGGACTATATTATTTCAAATGAGGGGTCCCCATAGTTTTTAGGAACCACAGCTGGGCAGATCTGGGCATTATATCACACAGCTCCCGTTACTGTATTGCTTACTGCTTTCTGTAGTGTAGTTTGTTATTGTCAGGTGATCACGTGTTCACCAAGCAATAACTATCATGGGCCCACAACATTTAAAAGAGGAGACTTTACCCTGTACTGAGATCTATCCGCTCCCCAGAAAGTTGAGGTACTTCTTGTCCAAGTCAATATGCTGTAGAATGAACAATTGGTAACAAAAAAAGTCATTGATGGGGCCAACAAATGAGTGCCATATCAACAATAATAAAGTGCTCTAAATCCATCAGGACTTGATATTCACAAATGTTTGAGCCCTATTTCCTGATGCTTCCTTTTTGTCTATGGCCATCAGGTGTCTGGCCCTTAGTTCTGTTTTTTAATGTATTTTTCATTCTCAAACAAAACTCAATAGCTGCTAAATCCAATTGATATCCCAAAAAATCTTATGAAGCCAGGCATCAATTTTCCTTTCATAAGCACCCTGTGATAATAGCCCTGTAGTAGTTGTATGGACTAGTATGGCTACAGTTACTCCCTTGAATTGGTGAAAGATTTCCCTGAGGATTTATGCAACATAAATACTTTAGATTGTCATATGTGCTGCATGGGTTGCTGATTGGACAGTCCCATGTTAGCTAAGAATAATGAAATAATCTTCATTATATCTTATTTATATATCCTGAAATGTTGCACAATAAATGCATGTTCTAATCTGTTTAGTAAATACTGTTGAATACAGTGAAGCTCTTATTTCAACAATTGATCAATAAAAACATGTTTTAATAAACTGGGTTCTGTTTTACTTTCTTAAGGCTAAATATGTTACCTTTGCTAATTGTTGTTTCTATATTGTAAATAAATTGTCTCGTGCCAGCCAGTATATAAAAGAGAAAAAAAATATCTACATTGTTGGACATATTTTACACCATGGGTGGTCTGAGGTCCTATGGTCTAAAGGGCCTAGTTTATTTTACTCAAACTTGTAAATGTACCTCACTTGGATTTATTCCAAATGTATCTGGCACAGTTCACAGTACTTTATAAAAATTAAACACACTGTATTCTTATGTCCTCTATAACGTAAACTAATGCCCTAAAGATAAATATTCAATTAAAATGCATTTTAATAAAACTTTCTTTCAGTGTGAGTAATAGACCTATATGAGTTTCTCACTTGTGCAAGACTTTGCATTACAAAATAGCAGAAATGGACCTATAACGCCATTCTTGTCTGGAAGAACTAATTTAATACTTCGGGCACAATAAAACAGTGATGTCTTGTATAAATTGCAATAAGCAGGGTTTTGAAACTAGCCATTTTCTTACAATAATGAGAAAAATAAATAACAGTGTAACATTGTTGTACAGTAAGAGAAATGGTTGAGATGTAAAACTGTGGTATTTTGTCAAGACCACCTTGTAGGATAGCTAAAGGCACCTGAGCTCTGGTGCAAGACAGTACACATACACAAATATAAGCACATTAAACACAAATAAATACATACACTAACACATATACACTACAAAGGGAGATTACATGCTTCAAATATTTGTTCATGTATAGATCTCTATTTTTACATATTGTCCAACTGTACAGTATAATTCAAGTTTGTAAGATAAAATTCTCATTATTGTTTCTTCTTCTCTGGGCTTTGCAAGCTAATAGATGTAATCGATAAGTATTCAAAAAGCAAAAAAAAAAAAAAAGACGACTATTTTGGATTGGTGGCTTATAGTGGATCAAGGTTTTATGAGACTGCATAGGGTGTGACAGGCTGACATACGTCTGTGCAACAGGGAAGAGTCATGAAATTCACTTTAAAATGTTAACAAATATGAACACTATGGGCCTGATTCATTAAGGAAAGAAAAGCCAAAAAAATGAGTAACTTTGCACCATGACAAAACCATGCTGTATTGGAAGGCGATGCAAGTTTAAAATGTGGGGACAGGTGTATATTTAGGGTAGAGCATGTTCTAGATCAACTTTACATTTCAGTGTAAACATAAAGCTATCAAGTATTTGTGTGCTACATGAAAAAACAGCCAGTATTTAACTTATGTGCAAAATAATATATTAATATGCACCCTTTGCATTATTACATGGTTTTGTCCAAGAGAAACTTAATCATTTTTTTAGTTACTTTCTTTAATGAATCAGACCTAATGAGCGTAGACAACGCTGTCCCACAAACAGCTAGAGTAGTTTGTAGTGGTAGAGTGCAAACACATTTGGGGTGGTATTCAATTGACGGCGGGATCGCCGAAAATCCCGCGCTCAAAGAATATTACCGTTAATACGGTAATCCTGCGCGTAAATACCGTTAATACGGTAATTTACTCGCTGGATTTCAGCTCGCAGCTCAGTGAGCTGCGAGCTGAAATCCAGAGAGTAATTACCGTATTAACGGTAATATTCTTTGAGCGCGGGATTTTCGGCAATCCCGCCGTCAATTGAATACCCCCCTTGGTGTGCATTATCTGGCAAAAATAAATGACGAAATGAACTTATTGGAACCCTAAAAATAAATATTTGGTGTGTACACTATGTTAAAATGGAATACTTTTATTTAGCTATTTTCATGGGCCAGATATATAATCTTAAAATTAATGCTTGCAATTATATTGGATACAGGGATTCTCCTATTGCCATAACACATTGCACAGAGATACTACACTTGCCAATCATGTATGACACATGGCTATGTCCATAGTCAGCAATACTTTGAATTGGTGGTGTCACTGTGCTTAATATTTCCTTTGCCATCAATATAAAGCACAGTGACACCACCAATTCAAATATGTGTTGCACAGGGACCCCTTCGCCCTGAGCTCAGACGCCTACTTGAACATCCACCCAGCTTCCCAGTCCTGTCAGGTGTTTTTTTCAAGGTTGATAAGGAGGAGTTTAAATCTAAATAACTTGATAGCATAACAAATATGGGCTGGGTGTCAAATTTCCCACCTGGAAGTCTCATTAGTGTCTTAGTTTATTGGTAATTTTACCATAATTTTATGTTGTTCTTTAGTTATTTTTTTACTGTTTGGTAACATTATTACTCAATGTTACATTTTTGAAATATGATGTATGTGTGAAAACATTGCAAGCATGTCTTTCATAGAAGGTATTTCAATACTATAAGTAGCACAGATGAAACAAGTTAAGCTTGATGGGTTTTGGATGTGTTCATGTACATTTTTCAGAGCTATGGAAATGCAACTGAATAAACTACAGACTGCTGATTCCCTCAGCATTACACTATACCTTAACAACGTTAATCTTATCACTATACATTCTTATCTACAAATAAAGACACCGACAACTTTGTAGTGGCAAATAACGTAAACTTTTTATTTATTTATTGTTTTATTTATTTATTTGCTTACTACTATTAACCTATGAAAGGGTGGCGGCAAGAGCAATACAATCAGCTAACAACTAATAGCGAAACCGAACAGTGTATGGCCCACAGGCACTAACCACTGGTCCCAGGCACCACAGCCCTTTACGATCGGCCGGTGCTAAATCTGGCGTCATCGTGACCACTCCCCTCTGGGCTCCCCAAGACGTACGCGCACAGTGCAGGTCAAGGGGTCCTCGCATAGAGGTACCAAGAGCCAGGGTGCTTCGAAAGGAGCAGTGATGTGCGGCCAATCAGCGATAGCACCGTATGAATTAGTTGCTGATTGTAAAAGCTCTCCTGCCATGCTGGAGTCCTTTAATGGACGCCCAGCCCGCCACCCAAAACCCTCACTAACTTGCCTACTCTACAAAAGAGCTGCTCTACAAAAAGCCAATTACCCTCTTCAGACAGGTGAACCCCATCGTTCCTATATAGGTGTCTATGCTCAGATCTTATCGATGGGTGATCGACCACTATTCCCCCAATTTCCAATATTATTTTCCTAGTTGCTCTGTTTAACTCGGAAACAATGGCTTTTATTTTATTGAAAGCTATCTCTGGACGCCAGTTAATTCGGGGTATTATATTGGACCAGCATACTGATATTGAAGGCCATCTATTTTTAATCCTTCTGAGATCCTCTCGGATGGCAATGATTAAGTCCAAAGACTTTCCTATGCCCACATCATATCCCCCCAAATGTATTACCAACACATCTGGTGAGCCTGCTTTAGCAGTCTCAGCAGTCAAAAGTGGCATCAAACCTTGCCATCTCAAACCTCTTACACCAATCCACCGAATATCCACAGGCCTACCAAAGGCTTCTTTATTGTTGGCAAATTTAAGTCTGGACGCCCAGAACACGAATGAATACCTAACAAACCATATTTTTAGACTCCGAATTGAACCACCTGTAACACAGATAATAGGAGTCATCACCAACAGGTTGCTCACATACACCTCCTCTGATACACCTTGCTCCATTCTTGATATGCATATCACAGCTCCATGAATCGTAGAACAGTTAGATAATTTCTAAGTGACTTCAGGTGACTTTAATTAATTTTACTTTACTTTACAAATATTAAACAAGGGGGTAGTGTTAACCCAGATGAAGGTAAAAACCATAACCCTGGAGGCACACCACTAATCAGGCCTTAGTCGGAGGAAAAAATGGCAAAATCCCTTTATGCCCCCGTATAAAAACAATGGCGAGCAGCAAAACCCAAGGTTAACACGGGAGGGGAATGACCTACTGCGTACTGACTATTTGTTCGGTCTAATATACGTTTTGTATGCATCTGATCTCCAACGACCCAAAGCTTTAATGGCGCTAACTGAAGAGCCCTCCTCAGCCGCAGCTGTAGCTGCTCCAATTCTGAAGGAGTGAGTACCAAAGCGCGACGGGTCTAAACCAACGTGCACTAACGCACGTTTAAATATGGCGGTGAACTGAAACTTTGACAGTGGAGATTTGTCGGCATGAATCAAACAGGGCTCAGCCCCACGTGGTCTAATTTTCTCGAACTTATGGCACCAGGACACGGGACAGATCTCACTATCCTCCTGAGCAGAGATGGAAATCCACTGACCACGAGCCGATTGATCTGTTTTGGATCTAAGGATTTGACAAGAAAGCATGTTAACATCCAAAAACATATGCCCGGCCGACAAAGCATTCCCCAAGTCATGCTTAGATTGCGCCAATAACTCACTCACCCTGAATGCCCCAAAGATAGCCAGCGAGAAAGCTGAACTGAACAGCAGCACTTCATAAGCATTATCGGCTATGTATAACGCAGACATAATTTTTCTTAGAATACTCTTATCAACAGGACTCCTCACATCCTCCTTCCCTGGTTGAAGCTTTGACCAGCCTTTCAGAGCTTTGGATATTAATAACCCCTTTGTAAAATCCGTCCACCCATGAAGTTTAGCCATAAATGAAATGCCCGCCAGCATGGCTGCCATTAAATTTTTAGTAATTCCTTCCTGATATTTAGCCCAAATGAAATCCAGCATGTCAGCGCTCTGACCTGAGTCGCACCGACCGCGCGACTGTAAAAACTGCCACCACTGCAGCCACGCAGCCCGATATGCCCTCCTGGTGGAAGGAGCCAGCGACGTTTCTGCCAGCCTTACAATGCCTGTTCGACCACCTGCCAAACCAAAGAGGGACAAGGCGTACCCTTAATGTCAGCCTGTGGAGCCAATTCTCTAAAGCGTCCCCACTGCCCTCGAGATAAAGCATCAGCAACCTCATTCTCAGCACCAGGGACATGTCTCGCCTTGAATGTAATGTCATGTTCCAAACAGCGCAGAACTAAGTGTCTTAACAATTCTATGGCCGGAATAGAAGAAGCGCTCTGTTTTTTAATGCACTGTACTACACCAAGGTTGTCACACCAGAATATTACCTGCTGCCCCTTTAACACTGACGCCCATAGTTCTACCGCCACTACTATGGGGAACAATTCCAGCACCAGCAGGTTGCTTAGCAACCCTTTAGAGCGCCATGACTCCGGCCATCGATTCGCGCACCACCTACCCTTAAAATAGGTTCCAAAACCCACGGACCCCAAAGCGTCCGTTACTAGTTCAAGCTGGCTACTGGCAACTGGTGAAGCTGGCCAAATACGAATGCCATTAAAGTTCTCTAAGAACTTCAACCACATACGCAAATCTCCCTTCACCTCCTTAGACAGGGCAATCCGTGCGTGTGGCCGCGACCCTCCTGCTGTAGTTAACTGCATCTTTCTACAGAACACTTTTCTCATTGGAATAATTCTGCACGAAAAATTAAAGGAGCCTAACAATGACTGGGCCTGGCGCAGCGAAATAGACCTAGAAGCTAAGGTAAGTCCAATAGCTCTCACCAGCTTCCTAACCTTTTCCTGGGGCAATCTACAACACCCTTCCACGGTGTCAATCTCGATTCCCAAGAATGACAAACAATGCAAGGGGCCTTCTGTCTTGTCATGTGCCACCGGCACTCCCAAGACAGAAAATAAAGCCTGAGCCGAAAACAGAATGTCTGCACATTCTGATGAATCAGCCTTTCCTATGATCAGGAAGTCGTCCAAATAGTGAGCTGTCCCCATATGACCCGTTCCTGCCTGTATACACCAGTGCAGGAAGGAACTGAACGCTTCAAAATACGCACAGGACACTGCGCAACCCATCGGCAGACACTTGTCTACGTAGTAACCGTCTGGCAGACAAAAACCCATGAACCTAAATGACTCCGGATGCAAGGGAAGCAAGCAAAAAAGCAGATTCAAAATCCAGCTTTGCCAACAATGCCCCTGTCCTGTAGGTCCTAACTAGGTCTAAGGCTTCTTCAAATGACTGGTAACTCACGGAGCTGTCCTCTATGGCTATGGCATCGTTAACCGATCGCCCGTGGGGATATGACAGGTGCTGTATAAGCCTAAACTTCCCCGCTGCTTTTTTGGGTACTACTCCCACTGGGGATATCACCAAATCTTGCATTGGCGGGGATCGAAAAGGGCCTGCCAGGCGACCCAAATCCACTTCTTTCCTAACTTTCTCGGCTAAAATCTCAGGATAAACATAGGCTGACTGCAAATTCTTTTTTGCTACAGCCCTGACCGTACCAAATATGGGAAGGGGAAAACCGTAAGTAAAACCTGAACCCAAAAACTCCGCGAGTTTCCTGTCCGGAAACCAGCGAAGCCACCTGCCCAGGTGCTGCGTCTGGACCAGCGAAACTGCCTTATTGATTGGGCAGTGGCTCCACCCTGCCTCTACCTGCCCCTGGCACGGCTCTCGTGCAATCTCTTGCTGGATGAGGTCCCCTACATTTGGCACATGAGTGCCGGTACCTACATGCATTCCCTCGGGCGCATGTGCCACTGTTAAAGGTGAAACACCTGTTTCTATTTTGCGCTGGGGGAGTGCTACGTCTCCCCTGCATCCGAAACCTCTGTGACCTGACCTCCTGCCCCTCACTTTCCTTAGGTCGCATCATCTCCATCCTTGTCTCTACGTCCTTGCAGTCAAAAGGGATTATGTGTTTCCCTTTGACCTTCTCCCGGAAGCTCTCATCATACCTACGCCAGATGGACCCCCCATCTTTTTTATAAATTCCCGTAATTAAATGTAAGTATCGCCACACGTCCACCGATGCCTCCGGCCTAGTTTCCAGGTACACCGAGGCAAAGACACTAAACGCTGTTACCCAATTTGGGAATGACTTATATGCCTCTTCACCTTGACCACCCCACCTGCTCTGCTGGTGGCTCCTTTTCCATCCAGATTAAAGCACACACAGAGGTAAATTAAAGTACAATTCACACCCTAATACTAAGCAATACAGTCAGCGAATAAAACTATCTGAAAGATAATCAACTGTTGCAGACTAATGATATAAAAATTAAGCTAACAAACTTCAGATAAACCAAATATGTTTCACTCAGCCTGACAGTGATCCGATCAGCAGAAATCCTGATGAAAGAGGAAGTAGTTCTGCCTAGCCAGTGGTATATATGAAAAGTCTCCTCCTACCTTCCCCCTAACATCCGGGAACCACCTCCCACATTTAACCCTGTAATGTCCGTGCCTGCTTTGTGACAAGCAGCTGTGTTTATCTGCATTCAGCTTAAGGGCTTCATTTTTAATTACTGTCATATTGTAGCAAAATCTTCAACAGCTCAATCTACACACTAGCATTTGTACAAGAAGAAAAGGGACAATGTCAAAATTTAAATTTCAGGTCTCTTCAGTCAATTCCCAAATGTGGACAATTTTATGAGTAGGTGGGAAGAATAGGTTATATAGGTAATATGGGCGGATCCATCTCTGGTTGCGAACTTGGTCCTCTGGCAGAAATGTATTGACAATATTCTGTTCATATGGAGAGGGGGTGAGGAATCTCTCTTAAAGTTCATTGCATATATGAACAAAAATAATAGATTACAATTGAAAATAATGCTATTGAAACCAAACCCCATTCAAACCTGTAGACTGTAATAGCTTTATCACAATGACAAGTAACCATCACCAGAACTGGCTACAAAACATCCCCCTAGGACAATTCACTCGTTTGAGAAGGAATTGTTCTAATATAGAAACTTTTAAAAGTCAAAGTGAGATTCTTAAAACTAGATTTGAAGAAAAGGGATATGATCCCAGAAGGATAAATCAACCAATAGATAAAACAAGTGAGACATATAGGAACAAACTCCTTGTTTATAAGAACAAGAAGAAAAATGCTGCATCCAATTCTCAAAATCTGTCATTCATTATGCAATACTCAAACTCGGCCTCACAACTTAAAAAGATTCTTAATAAACATTGTCCTCTACTTTTAAGAGACGAGACATTATCTACCATATAGCCATAAAATCCACATGTTGTTTTCAGAAGAGCGCCTAATCTAAAGCAAAAATTAGTACGGAGTCACCTACCCCATATTTCATCTAATAAAGCAAACTGGTTAACAGAAGAAATGAAAAAAACCTCAGTTTCATTACTGTAATAGTTGCTTGCCATGTAGGACCGCCAGAATACAAAGCATGAAGGCAGTACAAGAATTCAAGTCAAACATCCTTAACAAAATCTTTCAAATTAAGGAGAGGAGTACATGGGACTCAATGGGGGTCATATATCTGATCATATGCATCAAGATACAACACACCCCCTGATGAAGTCACTACAGGTGACGAAACGCGTAGGGTCAATCAAAGCAAGTCACGTATCTCCCCATGCCCCCTGACGTCACAGGTTTCCCCTTGCCATTTGAACTGAGCCGCGGCTGGTTCGCCGCACTGCACTAGCACTTAGAGCGGATAAAGGATATATAACGTGATAGAGGGGTAAATGCAAAGATACCTTTTGAGGACTTTTAAAATCAACCAAATGTCAGTGGATTTTATATCATTTTAATTATTAAACCTTATAAAAACTATATTGTACTACAAGCTTTTTCCCTTTTTATCCCCTTTCTTGTTCTAATCCAACCACGCTGATGGTTATTGAGGGAGAAGGAGGACACATGTGGGTTTAATCGAACCATTGAAAACATATGTGGAAGATCACCCGAACTGGAACTTAATCTTGTGGACAGTTTGGACTGGATTATTGTTATATAAAGTCTGAAATTTATATTTATATTTCTATGGTAATATACAGAGCAAGTACCCATGTTTATATATATAAGGATTTTATAAGACACTCATTAATGTATGCCTAAGAAAGATTATGTTGTGTGTGAAAAAGAGGGATTGCATACCCATTTTCATATATGCTTGCTCCCTTTATTAAGATATACATATTTCAAGTCAAAGGAGCCTTCATTCTAGCTATTAAGCAAGACAAATAGGAATATTGTATGGTTCGTTATGTGTTTATTCCCTTCGCTATGCGCCCAGTCTCAATTAAATATTTATCTTCTTAGTCTACAGTTTGGGGAAGATCAGACTTTTCCCTAATTGGGACAGTGGCAGCATCCATACCCTACCACCCCAACCCTAAAAGGAGCACTTATCAATCACTCTAATTGGAATATTAATTTAATCATCCGAGCAGGAAATACAATAGGAGAAACTTCCCTCTCCTCTGGAAAGCCCCCCCCCACCCCACCCCACTGTTCCAAAGAGTCATCTAGAACAGTGTTTCCCAACCCTATTCCCCTAACAGTGCATGTTTTTCATATCTCCTTGCTGGAACACAGGTGTAATCATTACTGACTGACACACTTTGAAAGCTCCACAGGTGGTACTAATTATTTCACTTGTGACCCGGAATACATGCACTGTTAGTGGTCCCTGAGGACTAGGTTTGGGAAACACTGATCTAGAACTTCTAACATGATAAGGGAGCCCCAATTATCATTAGAGGAACTGTGTAAACGAATGCAGACCATCACCTTTCCCTCACTCCTGGCACCCTGTCCCCTCAACACCATCCTCTCCACCCTAACTAAAACTATGGTATTTTTCAGGCATTTATGAACTCCCTGAAAAATCAACACAAAAAAACGGACACCCTAATTATAGAACTTCTCACTCAAAAATTGAAATAAGTACTACTACCAAGCAAGATCCACCAAGTTTTGCCTCAAGAATAAAAACTCCACTACAGTGAGCAAACATGTATCATTGTTTCATATCATCTACATGGAAACACTTGGCCAACTGGTGCAGCTGCTACAATGGAATCAAGGAAAATGAGTAATATGATGCTGAAGAAGATAGGACAGACATCTACAAGACAACAATCATTTCAAGTTAGCATGAAGTATAGAGCCTTGCAGTCATATGTTGCCAGAACTGGCAGATATTCGAGGCTATCACTATGTATGCTGAGCATTAAGATAGAGAAGTGGAGTTTTCCACCTCAATGGGTATAATTTGAGCTTACACTCAAACCAAGGTACAAGTGATATTTGCTTCAAAACATTTGATGATTCTCTTCTTAAACTTAAGGAACTATCATCGACACAGTGATGCAAAAGTGCAACTAGAAGATTGTTTCCCCATAACTACGCACTTCAGCAGCAAAATTCTGTTTGTGCAAATTTTCACCACAACTTTCTTAATCTCTAAGGCTGAGGCTTACACTTGTAGAAGTTTCAAGTTGCTGTAATTGTATACTGTTAAACTGAGAGTCAAAGTTGAGATGAGAGTGGGAAAAGCATTTACCTTGGCCATAGAGTGAAGGGGACACAGGCCACAGTGTGTCCTCAGTGCTCATCATTCCCAGCAATGACTGTGTATTGCAGGAGGTAGGCTGTATTCATTTTAGAAATCTTTTTTTCTATAAAAGGAATGTCCTGCCCAGCATCCTCCACCGCTTTCAAACCCTGACAATTAGTGTGCCCTAGCAGACAATTAGTAACCTCCAGAAAGCAGGCAATAAATTCACATGTAAATATAATACTCACTGCTGGGGGAGATTAAACACAAATAAAGAAGGAGGCGTAGGGTGGGACTATATACGCCAGAGTCCACGGTGGCCAGAAGGATATTGCGCAATCACACCAGAAGTGACAAGGGAGTGTCAGTTACAGTTGAGAGAGGAGGAACAACTGTTTTACTGGACACCAGGAAGAGGGAGAGAGGAGACAGACCTATGAGACAGATTATTATTATTATTATCATTTATTTGTTAGGCGCCACAAGGTTTCCGCAGCGCCAGATCTGTGGGAAGACAGATCTATAGTAATGAGCTTGATCTAATAATATATATAAATATATATATATATATATATATATATATATATACCGTATGTACTCGAGTATAAGTCAACCCAAATATAAGCCAAGGCACTTAATTTTACCACAAACTGGGAAAACTTATTGACTCGAGTATAAGCCTAGGGTGGGAAATGCAGCAGCTACTGGTAAATTTCAAAAATAAAAACAGTGCTGGGTATCGTTAACACGATATTATTGTTGTTATTGTTATTAAACATCAATAAAATTATATAAATACATAATATATACCCATATCCGAATAAATTGTACACAAATGGTTAAACTAAATCATTTGCACTTGGTATCAAGCCTAATAGGTGAACACAGATATAAATAACATTCATTAAAGACAACTCAGATCATTAATATAGAAATCAATAAGACAGTCTGTGGATACTAAATACATGTGCCAGTTCCATTTATTCTCCTTTAGAAGGTGATGAGCAGTTACTCATAAGTGTTCAGAACAGTACAGTAATTTAGGCTTTAGTAATGCAAAATATGCTGCTGATATATCATATCAGATAAAGATAAGTTTGATTTTGTTTGCTGGAAGAAACATTTTAACAGAACAATACAATTTGCTTTGTGTGATTTAACCCTTATTATACTTGAAGTTTGGAATGTTTTTGGACTTTTCAATGATTTCACAGTTATGCAAAGGAATCTTCAGACACTTGTGTTAATAGGTGACACAAAATGAAAATATTGGACTTTAGAAAACTGATGCAAATAATTGCAGTGGACAAGTCAGGGTACTCACATGTGTCTCTGACCAGCAGAACTAGATGGAAATGTCCGGGTCTTTAGCTTTGACTGACAGGCTCCTTTTCATGTAACTTTATTGTTCCTTGTGCAATGAACACACAAAAACGGGCTACAATAAAATGGTGGCTGACAGTGATCCACAGAGGCTGCAGATGCCTGCAGATGAGCGGGGGAGACTGGAGAACGGAGACCAGTTAAGTGGGACTCGAGTATAAGTCAAAGGGGGCTTTTTTCAGCACAAAAAATGTGCTCAAAAACTTGGCTTATACACAAGTATATACGGTATATATATATTTACACACATATATATTTAAATAAGAAAAAGCATCTGGTAACAGAAATATAGATAAAGAGAATCATCTGTAAAGCCTAAGGAGGGTATTCAATTGTTAGCGAGATTTTTTTTTTCCCCGCAGCGTTTAAAAAAAAATCTTCTGCGGGTTTTTGCTGGCAAAAGCAACCGTTTTGAGTTAGCGCAGTGGGAAAACTTGTGCAATTCAATTGAAAAGAGGGAACGCTGCCCCTGTGCTTAAAAATTGTGCTTGCGAGATTTTAGGGGAATGAAGGGGAGTTTTAACGCTGTCATGTATAACACAAAAATAAGGTTTTGCATGCATTAGATTGCATTACACATTGATACACATTAATAATATATACATTACAGTACTTTCTTTTAGCATATTTTTTTATTGAACTATTTTTTACCATACAACCATCTATACCATGTCAAAACACATTATTACATTCATATTTGTACCAACAACATACATAAATCTAATTAATTAGTGATTTCATTTTTTATTTTTTTTAATGTTTTATTTTTTATTTCAATATTTTTTCACAAGAAAATCAACTTACACAAGTTAGGCTTTTTTTTCACATTTTTACATGATTTCAAATACTTTTCAGAGGTTTTTTATTTTTAACACACCCAAGGAGATAAAACAGCATATTTGCCTGTTTTACCTGCCGCGTTAAAACACTATTGAATAGCCTCTCGCACACCCTATACTTTCAATGACCCTATATTTTCAATAGACCTTCTACAGGAGCGCGAGAGGACCGTTTAAAAAAAAAACATAGTGTTAAAAATGGAATTGAATCGCGGGTAAAGTTAACCCGCTCGAAAATGATAAAAAAAAAACAGCGTTAAAATGACTTTACATGCTAAAAAAAACAACTTGCTGACATTTGAATATATGTGTGTGAGCAGAAGCAACATTTTGAAAAAAACAACCCTCTGTCTTGGAAAAGAAACAATGAGAAAAGCTGTATTTATATAATCAAATCTTTATTATTTATTGTAAGTAAACCTGAGAAACTATCATACACTAATATCACATAAACCTGAAGTGAAAGGGAGATATAGATTCAACACTTACATCAGTATAAATATTTATTTCAGAGACTGCGAATAGGTATATTCAAGCATTCATCTGCATCAGGCCCCTGTCCCAACCTAAGGCTAGTGTGTAATGTCTACATTTAATGTCTAAAGCCCTTTATGTACATGTCCAGAAGTGGACTATACATCAGTGAACACAGCAACATACAATTCATCTTCAAACGCAAAGGATCCATACGATAGCTTATGATTTCATGTGCGGAACGGGGAGGGGACCGGGTTTATGAAAGTATTCAATGTACAGTAAGTGCAAGCCAAGCTTGAGCGCACGTATGTAGCAGTGTCCAATTCAAGGTTAGAACATCTGAAAGGTATGTGTTTTTCTGTAGTATCACTTGCAGCAGCTACAGGTCTAGTGTAAGTGCCGAGTGATAGTGATGACGGTCGCGTATGCACGCTGAACATGTGTTTGCAATCATGAGCAACTGCATTTTATGTACAGTGGGCATTAATAACATCATGATAAATGTTTTTTTGAGGGGGTGAAAAACAAACTTTTTTTAACACCTTTGTCATTAATGACTATTTTATTACATACTTACCAACTTTTTGGAGTTGGTGTCCGGGAGCATCCCTGGGGCAATTCCCGGCATTTTTGGCCCAAATTCGAGCAGATGCGGGAGATTGCCACACTCTCCTGGGAGTCCGGGAGACCCACCCGAAATGCGGGAGTCTTCCAGACATTCCGGGTGAGTTGGCAAGTATGTTTTATTAACAATGACGATCATTATATACTTTTATTTTGGGGCTTTATATTTCACATATATTTTGGACATATCCTGCCGTGTATTGTTTGTCAGAGCAGAGTGTGTCGAGACCCACATGATAGAAACAAGAAACGTTTCTTCAGGTCTGCTCCTAGCTGAATATGAACATGTATATGCCCAATTTTCGTGACCCTATATTTTCAATAGACCTTCTACAGGAGCGCGAGAGGACCGTTTAAAAAAAAAACATAGTGTTAAAAATGGAATTGAATCGCGGGTAAAGTTAACCCGCTCGAAAATGATAAAAAAAAACAGCGTTAAAATGACTTAACAAGCTAAAAAAAAAAACTTGCTGACATTTGAATATATGTGTGTGAGCAGAAGCAACATTTTGAAAAAAACAACCCTCTGTCTTGGAAAAGAAACAATGAGAAAAGCTGTATTTATATAATCAAATCTTTATTATTTATTGTAAGTAAACCTGAGAAACTATCATACACTAATATCACATAAACCTGAAGTGAAAGGGAGATATAGATTCAACACTTACATCAGTATAAATATTTATTTCAGAGACTGCGAATAGGTATATTCAAGCATTCATCTGCATCAGGCCCCTGTCCCAACCTAAGGCTAGTGTGTAATGTCTACATTTAACGTCTAAAGCCCTTTATGTACATGTCCAGAAGTGGACTATACATCAGTGAACACAGCAACATACAATTCATCTTCAAACGCAAAGGATCCATACGATAGCTTATGATTTCATGTGCGGAACGGGGAGGGGACCGGGTTTATGAAAGTATTCAATGTACAGTAAGTGCAAGCCAAGCTTGAGCGCACGTATGTAGCAGTGTCCAATTCAAGGTTAGAACATCTGAAAGGTATGTGTTTTTCTGTAGTATCACTTGCAGCAGCTACAGGTCTAGTGTAAGTGCCGAGTGATAGTGATGACGGTCGCGTATGCACGCTGAACATGTGTTTGCAATCATGAGCAACTGCATTTTATGTACAGTGGGCATTAATAACATCATGATAAATGTTTTTTTGAGGGGGTGAAAAACAAACTTTTTTTAACACCTTTGTCATTAATGACTATTTTATTACATACTTACCAACTTTTTGGAGTTGGTGTCCGGGAGCATCCCTGGGGCAATTCCCGGCATTTTTGGCCCAAATTCGAGCAGATGCGGGAGATTGCCACACTCTCCTGGGAGTCCGGGAGACCCACCCGAAATGCGGGAGTCTTCCAGACATTCCGGGTGAGTTGGCAAGTATGTTTTATTAACAATGACGATCATTATATACTTTTATTTTGGGGCTTTATATTTCACATATATTTTGGACATATCCTGCCGTGTATTGTTTGTCAGAGCAGAGTGTGTCGAGACCCACATGATAGAAACAAGAAACGTTTCTTCAGGTCTGCTCCTAGCTGAATATGAACATGTATATGCCCAATTTTCGTGACCCTATATTTTCAATAGACCTTCTACAGGAGCGCGAGAGGACCGTTTAAAAAAAAAACATAGTGTTAAAAATGGAATTGAATCGCGGGTAAAGTTAACCCGCTCGAAAATGATAAAAAAAAACAGCGTTAAAATGACTTAACAAGCTAAAAAAAAAAACTTGCTGACATTTGAATATATGTGTGTGAGCAGAAGCAACATTTTGAAAAAAACAACCCTCTGTCTTGGAAAAGAAACAATGAGAAAAGCTGTATTTATATAATCAAATCTTTATTATTTATTGTAAGTAAACCTGAGAAACTATCATACACTAATATCACATAAACCTGAAGTGAAAGGGAGATATAGATTCAACACTTACATCAGTATAAATATTTATTTCAGAGACTGCGAATAGGTATATTCAAGCATTCATCTGCATCAGGCCCCTGTCCCAACCTAAGGCTAGTGTGTAATGTCTACATTTAACGTCTAAAGCCCTTTATGTACATGTCCAGAAGTGGACTATACATCAGTGAACACAGCAACATACAATTCATCTTCAAACGCAAAGGATCCATACGATAGCTTATGATTTCATGTGCGGAACGGGGAGGGGACCGGGTTTATGAAAGTATTCAATGTACAGTAAGTGCAAGCCAAGCTTGAGCGCACGTATGTAGCAGTGTCCAATTCAAGGTTAGAACATCTGAAAGGTATGTGTTTTTCTGTAGTATCACTTGCAGCAGCTACAGGTCTAGTGTAAGTGCCGAGTGATAGTGATGACGGTCGCGTATGCACGCTGAACATGTGTTTGCAATCATGAGCAACTGCATTTTATGTACAGTGGGCATTAATAACATCATGATAAATGTTTTTTTGAGGGGGTGAAAAACAAACTTTTTTTAACACCTTTGTCATTAATGACTATTTTATTACATACTTACCAACTTTTTGGAGTTGGTGTCCGGGAGCATCCCTGGGGCAATTCCCGGCATTTTTGGCCCAAATTCGAGCAGATGCGGGAGATTGCCACACTCTCCTGGGAGTCCGGGAGACCCACCCGAAATGCGGGAGTCTTCCAGACATTCCGGGTGAGTTGGCAAGTATGTTTTATTAACAATGACGATCATTATATACTTTTATTTTGGGGCTTTATATTTCACATATATTTTGGACATATCCTGCCGTGTATTGTTTGTCAGAGCAGAGTGTGTCGAGACCCACATGATAGAAACAAGAAACGTTTCTTCAGGTCTGCTCCTAGCTGAATATGAACATGTATATGCCCAATTTTCGTGTTTTTTTAAAAAAAAAAAAAAAAGAAAACATAATTTACTTTCATTTTGTGTGCCTAAATAAATCAGGCCCCTATTATACCACTTTCATACTGCAATCCCTGTAATTTCCCGGGTTTTTCAAGCCGAGTTTTTGCAGAGGCACAGAGCATCCCAGCTCAGACACTCTGTTCACACTGCGCCTTGGACCCGAGAATTTCCCAGGTCGACCCCATTCATACTGCACACGGGTCTGCCCTGGTAATAAGTGTGAGTCATCACAAGAGGAGCTTTCATTGGCTGAAAAATACTGAGATCATTTAAAGGGGACTAGTTTTTTTGCTCACAAAGATGAGGTCAAAGTGGGTGGTGACTGTTTCCAGCATTGCTTTAATCATTGCCGACGAGGTCACTTTTGTGTAGCCCGGAGTTAATCGCTTCATCTCCTTACTTGAAGGATAGCGACTAGATGACACCATCACTGGATTCCTGCGACGTGGATATTCACAGTGTGCTGGAGCAATCGACGGGACACCCATCCCTATCATTGCCCCCACAGACAACCCGCGGATTACTACTACAACCGCAAAGGCTGACATCCCATCATTCTGCAGGCTGTAGTTGACCATGACTATTGGTAAGCATCATTTTTTATTTTAATGTGACTGTGTCTTATGATGTGTATTGTAACACAAAGCTAAATATATTGTATTTTTAGTTTCACAGATGTGTTTATTGGTTGGCCTAGACGTTCTCATGGCGCCAGAGTTCTGGCCAATTCAGATCTGTACCAGATTGCAGAGGATAGGCAAGATGGCTGGTTGTTCCCTAGAGAGGTAAATACCTATATTTTGTTGGATGATGTTTTCCCCTGTTAGATAATACATTCATGTGTTTTTGCCATTTATTTACTGCACCTGTTCCTCTCTAGATGTTCCGCTTTCAAAATACACTTAAAACATATACCACCAGGGGGTAAATGTATCAAGCTGACAGTTTTCCAGCGGGTTTGAAAAAACAATCAGATTCTAGCGGTCATTTATTGAGTACATTCTACAAAATGACAGCTAGAATCTGATTGCTATAGACAACATCTCCACTTTTCAAACCTGCTGGAAATATCTCAACTTGATACATTTACCCCCAGATGTATTTTGTTCTGTAACCAACATTTGGGTAGCATGTTCATGTTTTTAATTATTTGGAGCTTGACATTATAGATTGAAAGATTAATAGGTGTATTGATTCTTTTAAATGTTCCAATATTCTCGGTAAAGCACTACTGGAATTTAAGGTGTTACATTTCTTTTCAGAAATCAAGGTTCATAAATGGTGTGGAAATCCCTGTACACATCATCGGGGATGCAGCTTACACTTTGCGGTGATGGTTGATGAAGAGCTTCACACAGCAACATCAACTGTCTGCGGAACAAATTTGCTTCACCCGTACCCTCAGCTCAGCTCGGATGGTGGTAGAAAATGCCTTTGGACGCTTGAAAGGACGTTGGCGGTGTTTATTGAAGCGCAATGACATTGACACCAAACTTATGCCCCATGTAGTTGCTACTTGCTGTATTTTACACAATATTTGTGAAATACAGAAAAAGCTGTTTCTACCAGAGTGGAATGTACAGGACTCTGAACTGTCAGTGCTTTCTGTTGACTCTACGAGTTATGAGCTAGAACGCACAAATACCTCAGCAGAACTCATTCGTACCACCATCACCGCCAATCTGTTCTCCATTAATGAGTAGAGCAGGCAAGGGTAAAGAAAATATTTATTTTCTATAGGTACATATTTCCTCATATGAACCTATATAAAGTGCTGAATTGCAAAAAACGCAAAAATTTAACCATAGTAAAAAAACATAAATGTACGCACCTATGTGCGCAAACAGTAGTGACAGTCTACACTTTCTTTCAGTGTTTGCTTAGATCATAAAACTTTTTTAACTTTAACAATATACATATTGCTACCTTACACAATATTATTTCATTACCTACAGCTGTCGGTAATGTGGGTAGTCTTGATTTGGTTGACTTACTGTGTACTCAGTGTTATGGACAGTAGTTGGATATTCTTGATTATGGGTAGTAGGTGGGTAGTCAAGGTTATGTGTAGCCATTTGTGTTTGATAATGTGTGGTGTTTATTGGGGGGGGAAACAATTGTCGGCCTCTGCTATACACTGGGTATGGCACCTCTACATGGTATGGCGGTTGTGCATTCCCCTGCATTCTTGAGAGGAGTCGATCTAGGTAACCCATCATACATACCTGGTTCTCACCGAGAATACGCTCTTGCATATCCATGATTTGGGATATTATGGATTCCTGGAGCTCGTGTTCATTGTCCATGAATCTTTGTAGACGTGCATCCTCTTGGACAGCCATAGCCATATCCATTTCCTTTAGGTGGTCTAACATCACTGAGGTCATGGTTTTGGTAGCTATTTCCATCTTATTTGATCTCTTCCTTTTTTTTGAAGCATTGTAAACTAGACATGGGAAAAAGAAAGGGAAAACATTAGGATCACTGAGGATGACAGAATATTGCTGCAAAATTAAATAGCAGTGTTGTAAGCAGATATGTGCTTGAGGCCTCCTCCCTCCTGCGCAATAGCTTCACGCTGCAGCATATACATGTTCATGGTTCAATATGTTTGTATGTTTAATTTAGGAGTCTAGTAGTTGTAGTTTTGTAGATGTAGTTATAGTTTTGTAATTGTAGGTTTTTAGATACAGTTTTGTAGTTGTAGGTTTGAAGGTGTAGGTGTAGTTTTATAGTTGTATTTGTGCCTAGTTGTTAGTTTAGTAATTTTACACTTTCATTAATTTAATTTATTTCATTTCATTTACAAATTAAGAAACTTACTGCTTGAACGTAACCTTGTGCTCTACGGTGATTGCAAAGGTTGATTCGCTTACAACGGTTGTGTCTCTTGCAAGGACTGCATATCTGCTGCAGGCTGTGCTGATGCCAAAGGTTGCGAATCTTGAAATTCATCTGCGGACAGATTTATTGTGTCTTCTGCACTGTTGGATGACTCCAAATCAGCATGTTCCTCTACTGACTCGTCGCTAGTCACCATTGCGGGCTGGCTTGACTGACTGCTTTCTGGTGGAAGAGTAGGAGCATCCCGGCAACTAGATGAAGATAGTGCAATGGGATTCTAAAATACTGAATTTCCAAACACCATGTTGCATTGTTCGTAAAACGACCATTCCATTCTTGGAGCACCGCTTTTGCGACGGTTGTTATCATGGACTTTTACATATTGTTTACGCAGGGATTTTAATTTGTTCACAACCTGTTGTTGGCTGCGCTTTATTCCACGTTGTGTCATGATTTTTGCAATGTTTGAATAAACAGTTGCATCCTTTGCAGTCTCTGCAATTTGTCTTTTCATCTCTTCTTCCCCTCTTATATTTAGCAACTCTCTGACCACTTCTTCTATCCAATGTGACATTTTCAATGTTTTTATCAATACTTCTCTCAGTGCTTCTCTCATTGCTTCTCTCACTGCTTCTCCACCTCCTTCTCGACTCTTTTGCAGCAGCATGCCGCTGACGTCATCCTCAAGTGTCCCAGTCACCCAATCAGTTTCTTTATGTGAGACCCGGGTTGAAAAACCTGGGTCGCACCATTCATACTGCAGGCTAACAAGGGCCGACACGGGAATTATCCCACCAAAAGTCCCGGGTCTAAATCTCGGATTTTTAGACAATTTTTCACTGACACCATTCATACTGCGCCTAAACCCGGGTTGTCTGGGCTTGCCCCGGCAAAATTCTGGGTTTTTATTGTAGTATGAATGGGATATAAAGCAGTTTAGAGAAGTACAAAACAATGGAGGAGAGTCCAAAACAGCTAACTAAAGGAATGAAATATCTGCATTACATTCTTTAGATCTTACTGCATATGTATACCGTTTTTGATCTTATCAATACCAGCCTTGTGCATGTGAATACTGCAATTAATAATCTTACTGGGGCAGTAAGAGAACTATCTGGCAATCTTTTTTTATTGGCCGGTGGCCAATTGCAACATATGTTCATGGCACTCTTGCCTTTGTCATCATCCTCAGGTGACAGTAGCCAGAATGCAACATCAACAACAATTTTTAGTGTGCATACCGGGGGAGGTGGCAATCAACCAGTCTTTTCCTAGGTCTATAGCTCCCAGCTAAATAATATATATATATATATATATATATATATATATATATATATATATTTATATATCTATATATATTGTGACAAAGGGAGGCATTTATCTGACAATATGGAAAGAAAACATACAAGCAGAGTAAGACATTGGCGCAGTTATGCACCTAGACTCAGGTTAAACCAAGTAAAGACTTATGTGTAGTTTAAAGTTGGTTAACTTACATGATTTAAAACTTGCTTCCTCTCAGCAAACAGACAGGGTGTGTCTGTTAGTTGAAACAGAGCCAGTGATGGGCGTTTTCTCTTAAAGAGAAGGTGGGTGTGTCACCTGTCCATCAAGCTAAGGCTGGGGGAGGAGTAACATGTATAAAAGCTTGTTTGTGCCATTTGTTCACTGAGACCAACGCTGGGGTAGCTGGCTGGTCTTGAGAGAGAGCTGGTCTATGTATAGCAAGCGTTTAGGGTCTCCATAATTGCTGTCAAACTATACAGTGTCAAAACATTTATCATCCTGACAATGAAACCACAAAAAAAGGAAGAAGTTGTTCGCATGTGCTTCTGCAGTAGCGGGCTCTTGCCACAATATATATATATATATATATATATATATATATATATATATATTTGCTATCACTTGTTATTGTTGTTAAAATGTGTGACTTTTTTTGATGATACATTTTATTAAATAATAAAAGTGTTTATGTTCACATTTAAACACTCTAATCTTACAGTTCTTGGTACAGTTGATATTTATACTGCCAGCTTTGAAAACAGGTATAACCACTTTCTTAAAATGTATATGATTATCAATTAGTGTAACTATGGTTTTAATATTGTAATTATCTGTGTGTAAAACATGTTTTAAGACTATGCACACTCTTTTATTGGTGGCAGAGATTGAAGTCACATTGGATGTTATGATTAATGGTTTTTTTTAAAGTCTGCTACAGCTCTCATCTTCTCCTAATCTGAAACTCACCTCATCTCATTGTAACTCGTGCTTCACATTTGTGCAAACTGTTTTCTTAAAAGTATGTACATCATCTGCAACAACTTTAATTCTCTCCTAATTTGAACCTTACTTTATCTAAATGTAACTTGTGCTTTACATCTGTGCAAACTGTGTGGTTTTGAAACATTAATTTGTTATCTATTGTTATAACCTGTGTTAGACTGCTGATCAGTGAAGCATATTATATGAACCATTCTGGCTTGGCTCTCATCTAGCCTGAGTAAGTCAAATAGAATTTTTTGATTAGCTGACCAATTAGCACAGATGTGGCTAGTTTATATTCTACTCAACTACATCTTAGCATTCACTCTTAAGGGAGACGTGCTGGGTGTAGACATGTTGAGATTTTTCTACACTAAGGGCTTGATTCAGAGTGAGACATCTGTTTTCCTAGCGTATATCTGCATTTTTTCACACTGCATGCTCAGAAAGTGAAACTACATAACTGCGACTATTTAGACTTATGATTCATTATGCTTGTAGAGGCATGGCAGGGACTTTTGTACATGTTCACAAGTTGGACATAGGTGTCAGAGGGGTGTGTCTGCTGTTTTCTCTATTTCCCTGCTTCACTCTCACCATCCAGTTGCTCAACTCCTGCTGTCTCGATAATCCCTACCCATTCAATTGCTACTTCTGCTTTCCACAAGCTCTCTCACCTCTACTTTCTCACCACTTCACTGTTATTCCTGTCTCCTCCCGTCACTAATCTCCCCCCCACAATTTTCCCATTGCCTTTTTATTTACTGCTCTTGACTCTACCATTATTGTACTACATTGCCTTTGCCATTGTACTGCTCTACAATAACATTGCTGTGCAAAAATATTGCTTTGCCATAGAATTGTCTTGCCGTTGTGTTACCACTTAGATTACATTGCTTCTATCACACCTCACATGCTTCTACACTACTTAGGCCCAGATACCATTATGGCCTCTGCACCATCTACATCCTGCATTAACCTGGCCATTGCCCAAATAGGCCTCTGCACCATTTGGATCCATCAGGACCCTGTATAATCTAGGTCCCTGCACCATCATGGCTCCATCTAGGCCTCTCTATATCCTGGCGTTCGTATGTTGCAGCCTAATGCACCATAGTGAACTCCACTGTGACTATTGTCCCATTTGCACCTTATGTCTCTCATTTCTCACTCCCTTGACTGTAAGCTCTCACAGCTAAGGTCCTCTACCCTATGTCTCATGTATGTCATCTATATCTAATGTCTCTCCAAATACCATCCTCCTCGCTGTCCCTCCATGTCCTTCTATCCATGCATTTATTTTTCTGTTTATCTGTACCCATTTCTTTTATCTTTATGTACTTATGTAATTTTAAAAAATTGTTGCATTTTCTAATCCCCTATGTATGGCACTGTAGAAGCCTTGTTGCACCTAATAAATACAGGATAATAATAATGATGATGATTGATGAAAACTCTACAAGAAGAGATCCAAAGCAGTATATAAAGTTGTATGACAAATAATACAATAGCAACTTTTTCTTTTTTAATAGCAAAACATACTACCATGCAAAATAATTGTGAATTAGTGTTTCTCTCACCTGCTTCCCCCCCCCCCCTTCTGCAGTCTCCACAGCTGATGTTATGAGCTCTCCTGCTTCATCACTGTCTATTGCAGGTGGTATGGGTATATTTTGGTTAAGGACCAAATAGTGCAGAAGACAACTCAATATCAGCCACCTTATATGAGTCATATAGAGGAACACCACCAGATGTCTCAAAGCACCTGAATCTATTCCTCAGTAGGTGAAATGTACGTTCACATCACATCTCTAGTGGATGTATGTGCCTCATTGTATCTGTGTTGGGCTGTGGTTCCAACAGAGGTTACATTAACCGATTGACACCCATATCTTAGAATGACACATAAATAATACATTACAACTATGAAAAATAAATTAAATGTTTACAATAGATTTAAAGAAGGCAAACATCTATATCTTTTTTATGATATACCCAGGTGATAGCCTACCACAACACTGATTTTCCCAGTTTGCATCAAAGACCACTTGTACATTCATAGATTGGTAATGGTAGCGGTTGGTACCTCATCCTTGTGACGAAGTGGTCTCAGCCAAATGTAGGTGCATTCTATAGCCTCAAAACATTATGTAATCCTGAGAGCCAATAGAAAGCTTCCTTCAACTCATGCTATCCAGCATTAGAATGGGGGAAGCAGATATATGTACACAACAGTTTGGTAAGAGCACTTGACACTACAGATTTTGAAAAATTGCTGCTTCATACATGATTTGATGATTTGTATTATTTTAATGGATAAATATAAGGATGGCAATTTGCAATGTAGCATGTTTGAAAATGGTAGTTGTCCATCAGTTATCTATCAGTTCGCCCTTTCATACAACTGTGGTTTGCAAATCACCAGAGAAAAACCTCTGAAAACCAGCAATTTGTCAAAAACCACATTGAATCATTTTGCCCCAGATCTAAATCCCATAGAACATTTGTGGATAGATCTGAAAACAGCAGTTGGGAGAATCATCCAAAACTGGCAGAACTGGAGCATGTTGTACAAAAGAGTGGACCAAACTGCCAGTAGAGCAGCGAAGGGAGTTTATTTATGTCTATAGCAGCAGTTGACTGCAGTTATTTTGACCAAAGACTATCTATTAAGGAGTCTATTTATTATCTAGATTTACGACCGCTCCCCTGGCTGGCAGTGGTAAAAGGAGTCATGCGACCCTCTGTGCATGCTTAAGCCAGAGAAATGGAAGTTTGGGCACAGATTTCCAGTGCCAGATTAATTTAAAAAGGAAATTAAATTATCTAAAAATAATAATATATAAAAAAAAATGTTTTTTACAGAAAACACACAGAAAAAATGCTTTATTTTAATTATATTTGTACCGCTGCTGTCCTTTGTAAATAGGTCCCCAATGAAGGCTAATCACTTGCAATAACCGGTCCCGGCTGGGGCTTTGGTAAATAGGGAAAGCCCTAAATCCTCCCTTTGATAAATAGACCCACAAGATTAGAATGTCAATAATTGTCAATGCTATTTCTTTTCATTTTCTGATAACAAAGGTTCTGTATATTATCAGAGAAATAATTGTGAAGCCCAAATGCTGTAGTTAATATCACCTAATGCTTATAGGAAATTGTGAGTAATTTGAAATAAGTGCAAGGGTATACATATATCTTGCACTCTATATAATATATGTTGTTTGCTTTAGCACACATTCCTATAGTGACAGCTTTAAAGTTTTTATGTGACTTGAGCTTTGAGTATTGCTTTTTCTTGTGCTTGTTCCAAATATAATAACAAGTACTTAAAAACAGCCATGAGTAAAGATTTTTAACAGCCACTTGTAGATGACTTTAGTTTTCTGTATTAGTTGTAAAAGTCTTGCCCAGATCTGTCACATAAATTAGACATGTATATGTTTCTTAGTTAACTCAGACTTTGATTCACAATTATGTGTCAAGCAATGACAAATCTGATATAAATAATCCAAAATCATTGTAAAACCATTACTTTACATCAGTGATATAGTTTCTCTTAAAACCACTTATAAACTGAAATGCTATTGTTTTCTCAGGCAAATAATAGTTTGTTTGGTTTAAAATATACATAATAGTTTTCTTTTCACCAAAAGGATGTGATACATGTCACACCACACTGTACATTGCAACCACCACCAATTTGGCAAACTGTGCTGGACGAGATGGCATACAAGATGACACTACTACTATATTCGTGCTGGACTGAGCTGGTGTGCCCTGATGAACTCTCTATTGGGGCCCTTCATCCACCATTATCTGGTCCCCAAAATCTTCAGGAGTGTCCCAGGACCTGCTCATTCATCATTCTGCATCTCTCCCCTCTGCTTTGGTCTCAAACTGATCCACCAGTGCTAACTGAGGCAGTGGTCTTGAACTAGTTCCTTCCTCATTCTGAGCCCTGGATCACCCTCACTACATCAGGATCACACCAGATTTCAGCCTAGATAATTTGCCCACAGGGCTGCTCAATTTGTGGTCTGGCTCCTTCACTTCTGGAACACTAACCTGACGCCGTCTCCTGCCAACCCTGTAAATATCTCAGACTTGTCAACCACAATCTGCCAGGCTTCCTGTTTGGCTTTGGAGCCACCAGCCTCCTCTAGTCCACTAGATGTCTGCACACTGCAAAAGACCTCTACTCTCTCTGCACCAGCTACACCACTGCACTCTGCATGAGCTTTGTTCTGCATGGGCATTTTAATTATTTAACAAATTTCTCATGCAGATTTTATCCTGAATAATTGATCACCAAGAGATTGAACTGCAGCGTTTTTAGCACACTACTTGCAGAGGGATCTTAATGAAGACCAACAACAAGAAATCCAGATGAACTTATCTTTTTACAAATCTGGTACGCTTACTCACAATTGGTGTGTGCAGTGAGCTGGTGGGATCTACAATGGTTATATATATTATTACAATAACACACTATGGGTGATTTGTTTCTGTCTTCTGATTTATGAGTTTAGTACATACGTCTTAGGAACAGACCGAATTGGACCTGAATAATTGATTTGCTGATGTGCGCATATTCCTTTGTAAAGTTGGTACGTATATAGGAACATTATTCAGGATTTACACACTATTAGGCGCCTATCCTTTGCTTTTTACATTGATTAGAATTATTTGACTTAACACCCATTTTTGGGAGTGTTTTTATGTTTTTTTTGTTTATTTTCATACTAGGAATCCTGATACTTATCCTCCAGCCCACGTGATATTTTACTTTCTGTACCTTCTGCTTTTGCTACTATGCTACCTATTTGCTTTTGTCACTATGCTGTCATTTCCATTAGTGTGCCATTATTAGCCTAGTCTTATTTTTCCCTTACTTATACCTTTTTGCATATTTTTAGTTTACCTAGTCCTGCTTAGCCCCTGCTTGTACTCATATGCTTATTGCTGTCATGTTTACTATCTTACCTTATCACTAATTTGACACTGTTTTTAGTGCCCTTACACCACCTATCTTCTCTCCCACTACATTTCACCCTCCTCTTCTTCCCTCCCTGCCTGTACAATTGTTACCATTATTGCTATCATTCCACCTCCCATCTGCCTGTTCACTGTTTAACACCACCAACATACCTCAATGCTTTGTCATGACTGCTCCACCTATCCTTCCCTCCTGCATACCCCATACCAGGGGCAGGCTGGCCCGGGTGGCAGCGCCCCCCCGGGCCGCTCAGTCAGACCGCTATTATGGCCGGGGGGGTAGGCCGGCCGGCTGCCCCCCAGATGCAATATTCCACATTTGTACCCGCGGCCGCATCTGATAACATCAGATGCGGGTGCGTCAGCGCACAGGCGGCCGCATCACATGTGATGCGGCCGCCTGCGTGCCCCCCGGGCTTCCCTCTCCCAGCCCGCGCCTGCCTCATACCACCTTAATGCTCCCCCATCCCATACTGACATACCTCCTTATTCCTATTCCTGTCCCATCCTCTCACTCTCCACCTCTTTTCTATAAATCTAGATACTACATTTATATGGACTTATATAGTATGATTATTTTAGTGTAGAGTGCCCTGTAGATTTAATAAAGTTATTATATTTCTCTACTTTTCATTTTATTTTATTTACTTTCTGACCCACACACACCTCTGGAGGAATGATGAACCACCTGAACCTCAAAAAATAAGTATAAAGATCTATATGTACTATATTCTATTTTCCATAGAGGAATACCATTTGTACTAATTTACCATCAGTCTAATCCACAAAAGAACACAAGGATTTTTTTTCCATTGCTTCTTTATCAATATATTGTGACTTATGGACTATTTGCTTATTTAACTGTAATATCACCTGTGTATACCCACTATTATCTACAGGTGTATGATTGTTGTTTTATTAATCCGAGCATACTGACCTGACATATGAATGCTTATTGTCATTTGTTTGCATATGGTTCACGGTGATACTTTTTGTCACGACCAGCACTTACCTGACCCTGAGTGAGGTGTGTGTGACAAAAGGTTAAAGAAAAACAACCACCTGGTCTGTCTAAAATTATTAAATCCTTCCCTATTTATGCCACACACTAGCTTTGCCTTACCAATTACTAAGGCTTTTTGTGAAGAGCGGACATTCTTATTCAGGAAGCGTTTGGTTCTCCCTTAACACTAATCTGTCACAATTTATTTTAATCAGAGTTGCCATAACCCACAATGATCTCCCCTGTTTCGACTATGCAGCATTTTGACCAAACTGTTGCGTGAATTCGTAAGAACACAGAGACCTGAACTTATTAAGTATAATTTAATGTGGAAATTAAACCCACAATGCTTAAGATAAAACAATTACCGGTAATCTATTGACATACAAAGGTATAATGCAATGGTTTCTTGTAAACAAAAAAGGATAAACACAGAATGGAACTTACATATCATCAAGATTCTGCTGCTGGGAGTAACAGAAAATGAGACACTACAATATCATATTGACTCCCCAAATGTGAACAACTACTAAGAGTTACACTATCGTTTTAAAAACTACTGCAGGGCCCATAGCCGACCTTCCTGTGATGTCAGAACTAGAGAGTCTGTGTAAAAGCAAATTAGAGTTTCATGACCTTTCCAGTCAGGTTTTATTTATCCTGTCCTAACTTCTCAGCAGAATGGCTTACAAATACGATTTTACCTCCACGCAACAGATCATAAGTGTCCTTTCATCTGCATACCATACATCCCTCCTGTAGGTATGATATTGGAGAAAATATGGCAGTACATTTTCCTGTGTTCTTATTCACCAGCTTGAATTTGTCATTAACATATAACCCAGTTTCAGCATGTCTGAGACATTCCAAATGCGTGTTGCATATCACTGTCCTGAAAGAGATATTTCCAAAGTATTCAACTTTTGCAACTTGCCATAAATTGGATACATGGCGATCATCTGTAACCATTGGTCTAGGCTCTTTTATCTATAAGCACCACCTGGGGAGAACAAAGGAGTTTACCGTATTCAAAGGGACACATTCATTTAGATGCAATTTTTAGGTTTTAACCCCTGGTTGTACACAGCTCCTCTGAGCCACATCAAGCTATTACTAGGAATTATTTCACAAACACATATTTGCAGTTTTATATGTCTAGAAAATAGCTTGCAAATTACACTTTTTATTATCTATTACTTTTTATTATCTATTACATCAGTGTAGTGATAGTTAGCGCTTGTCATTATACTTTATCTATATTGTACACTGTCGCATTCCCCTTTTCATGGTTCATCTTGCAGATCTTTTGCACAGCATTTTGTGCATGCACAGTATGAACTGAGCGTGAAACATACTTATTTGCAAAAGTTATACAGTCAGATCAAAGTAATTCCTACTGTTATATAAGAACCACCCAATTAAGGAACTATCATTTTCTCCAAATGTCTCCTAAACTACTGGTCAAGTGACCGTCAAAATATTTTTAACTGTCAGAAATTTATACTTTTATTTCTTTATTACATTGTTCAGTTTGTGCATACTCGTACACTTCCATTACAAACAGCAGCTAGATGTAAAAAAAAGGCAATCCATTAAAATTATTGGCCAGGTAGTTCTTACAGTCAGTCACTATTCTTAACCACTGCGCTATTACCTCTTATTCTTACCCAGGCCATTGGGATGTGGAAACTTCAAAGGTAGTATGTTACAGTATGTCTGTCTTGTTGCATATACGACTTCTCTCTCTCTTCCACACAGAGGAATGTAATGTTATTTTTTCCACTGGCACAAAAACTCTCCCTGGGCTGTGTTCTCCCAATCATAATTTGGTACACTATAGTTCTCCAACTACTCACAAGCCAGCCACAACTTTGATTAATACTCTTGGAACTAATACTCTTGAAAATCAGGATCAATGTTGTAGATTTGAGCTTTTTATTCAACTTTTTATTTAACAATCTGACATTATTTGCATAAATTATGTATTCTCCAGAGGTGTACTTCATAGATGTTTTAACATTAAGGGGCATATTTATTAATAAACTGAGATTTACCCCATTAGTTATCACTTGTCATCACGATGACAGGTGATATTTTGGCTCCATTTGATAAAGAAAATCATCCAGGACACTTTCACTTTCCTTAAAACTCCCATTTTCTCCGGTCACTATGGTAATGTTTTGCTTTGCGATCCAAAGATCACTAGTCCCCAATGCTCTCCTCACAGGCTTCAATGCGTAATGCTATCATTAGCTGTTGCAGACAAAGTTCCAAAAATCTTTGATTCCAAAATCACACAAAACCGCAGTCCCCATAGAAACCTATGGAGACTGGCTTTGCACACAAAGTAAGTGGGACAGCAGCAAATATCGGAGATATCTGCTGCAATCCTTTAGTTATAAATAACATCAAAACTTTATTTTGCGGTTATCCCCTGAAAACTGTTGTTAAAAGTATCTTAACAAATAGGCCTCTAAGGCTGATGTGTTAGTTTTGTGTTTACTTGGCACACACATCAAATTTCCAAACTTACTAGTTATAATTTCTTCTGATAATTCAATGTAATATTGTCAACAAAATATTTTTAGATAAAATATATATATCCTCCACCTTATACTTTTTGTTTTTATTTTTTAGATCTTCATATTACTAGCCACTTAGGTCTGGAATTGGAATTATCAGAAACTGATAATGTTCCTGATCAGGGTATATGTCATGCACCAAGCTCTCAGGTTCTGTAACTTACCTCTTCGCTGCCTTTCCAAATTGTCCCTGCAGTCCTCAGTCCTCTCTGTAAGATGCAGTCCAGTCTGTCTCCACTTCAGAGATCCCTCCAGAATCAGAGTATGGGCAAGGCCATCTTGGATTTGGTCACATGTTTCCTCTCAGCCAATCAGGTGATATCAGGCTTCATTTCA
Source organism: Mixophyes fleayi (assembly GCF_038048845.1). Classification (NCBI taxonomy): domain Eukaryota; kingdom Metazoa; phylum Chordata; class Amphibia; order Anura; family Limnodynastidae; genus Mixophyes; species Mixophyes fleayi. The sequence continues at coordinate 147,888,229 of NC_134406.1, read as the reverse complement.
GATTGCCTCCAAAACCAGTTCATGGGAGCTGCCATCTTGGATATAGTCACCTGTTCCATCTCAGCAACTCAGAGTCATGCTTCTGCCCAGCTGACTGCAGTCTCCAATCAGGAATCAACAATAAGTACTTCCTGGAGCCCTTACCTGTTGCCAGTGCAACATTGTATTTCAGATGCTAACCTGGCTCCCAGCAATTTGCAGTCTTCCTATCTTTCTTGCTACAGTCTTGCTATTAATCCAGCTCTGACAGTGCAGTCTACATTCTGGCTCCAGTCTAATTCCAGCACTCTTGTTCCATTCACTCTGGTTCCATTCCAGTTTTTGCATTCCGGTTACAGCGATTCACTTATCTGGTTACAGTATTCCGGTTGCAGTCCTGTTACAGTGATCCACTTACAGCATTCCGATTACAGCATTCAGTTTACAGTCTGGTCCAGCATTTTGGTTCCAGTCTGGTCCAGATCCAGATCATGTTTGCTCTCCTTTGGTATTGTAATCACCAGTCCTTTCACTACATGCAGAGGAACATTATCGGGCCACCCACCTTTGTCCACGTAGTCACCAGTCCAGCTCCAGAGCCGCAACCCAATCCGGGTATAGACAGATCCTCAGGCGTGACGGTATACAGATAATAGTATTATTGAACTCAGGGACAGACAACAGACTAATTAGCACAATGCTGTAAATTGACATAAATTAGGTTGTACATAAACATAAATACACCAAAACGCCTAGTAAAATATTTTATAAGCCAAGAAATTTAATGAATAATGACTGGAAGAATGAAAGTTTTATAAACAACCAATTTCTGGCCACAAGGGTTTACTGTTTATTTTTTCCATAGACATTGGTGACCAAATTGTATGAGAAATGACTATTTGGCACTTGGGTAAAGTGGCCTGATCAATTTTAGTTTACACTTCGGCCTGATATTGCAATAAAATATTTACCACACATACAGGCTAAAAGTGGCCAACTTCTGACTGTATTTTCTAGTATCACAAGTACCCAGTTGATTCCAATTGGATTATTATTGACAGATTTGGGCATGTACAGCTAGACAATATTTTTTAATTGACTCACCCAGGCATCCTAAATAACTAGAGATGAGAGGCTTTGGTGAGCATTAGCAGTTCAATCTGTGTTCTTTAGAGTCGTTAAAAAAAACATGCCAGATTGCTTCCTGCATTAGCTCTTTCCTATTTTTCCCTAAATAAACCAAATATTGATTTACAAATACTTTCTTGAAAATAATCATCTTAAATACACAGAAAACATAAAAAAAATTGATTATTTTTATGCATAAATACTGTATTCAGAAAATACACTTTAATGTTTTGACCTAACCAGGATCCTGAGTAAACAATGATTTCCCCTTCATAAGCACATTTACATGTGCAGGCATCCAGGCCACAGCACTGATGATGAAAATATTTTGATTAATCTAAAGCCAGTGAACATGTTGAATCAGGAGTTCATGTTGAATCAGGAGTTCATGTTGGACTGAAGGGAGTCTAACATAAAGGTTAAATGTAAGTCACATTGATATGGGAGGAAAAGGTTATTTTGACATGAGATACATGTGGAAAATAGTTGCTGCTAGTTGGGAAATGCCTATTTTGTCATTTCTTTGATCAAGTCTTTTATCAAATAATGCAAGCAAGGGAAGAAAAGGTAGAATTGTAAAAGGTCTACCATAACACAATTTTTCCTTTTTGCGTGAGTGTGTCTGCTTTTTTTTTTTAATGCATTTCTAAAGGGGAGGAAAGCAGGATAAAATGCAACCCAAATTGTGCTTACATAAATAAACAAGATTGTTTTAGTGGGAATAGTTAGTTAAATCTATTCAAGAACTGGAGTGAGCACACTCGCTGTTACAGTACCTGCTGTCATACTTTCCAATGGCCCTGATTTTGGAGGGACATCCCGATTCGAGGACCACAAAAGGGTTGGAACTTAACAGGACAATGGGTAGAGTTTTGCCCACATTTGCCAATTTTTTTCTGTGGAGTTTGGACAGAAAGGTGGAGGGGCTTCTTTTGTCCTGCTTTCTGGATTCTAAATGTTGGGAGGTAAGCCTGCTGTGCAGGTGGTCACGAGAGGTTTTTTCCGCTGCAAGTATTTGAGATGTACAGATGCTCAGTGAGTGCTAGTAAACAGGAATTGTACTATAGTTACAGAGGGATGGTGTGTTTATCTTCCAGGAGCACTTGGGTGCATGCATTTGTATGTACACATATAATTCTATCATAAATATGTTCAAACACATAAAAGTGACACAAATATACATAGGGGTCTATTTATAAGCAGTTGTTTTCTCCAATAAATGTCCATCACACAATTTATGAAGGGGTTAACAAAGAAAAAATCTCTACATAAACCTACTTTTCGTAAGGTTACCGCAGTCCCCATAGAACTCTATGGGGACTGCAATGTTAGCCATTTACTAAGCAGCAAAAAGCATTGCTTTTCACAGGAAACTAATGATATCTTAGGATGGCATTTTCTTACCAATCACTATTGGGTCTACTCAGGGGCAGGCTGGGCTGGTGGGCAGGGGGCATTTGGCCCCCGGGCTGGTCCCATAGTGGGCTACCTTGGGCTGGGTCACTGGACCACCTGCATTTTACTTCCTTTAAACTAGGCTGCTGAGTAGAGTCTTGCCCCCTGGGCTGAAATGTGTAAGCCCTCCCCTGGGTCTACTAAAGACTGGCTGCACATAAATCCTATGCACATGCGCAATCTTTAGCCGTGTGTTACACTTTTAACATTCGTTGGCAACAGTAGGCTGTCGGTGAACAGTAAAAACAGTTCACACTTGAGTGGGGTCTTCGCCGGGCTCCTTGAGGAGACCCGGCATAATAAATTGCAGTTGTATTGCATTACATATCGCTGCCATTTGCTGCTATATATAAAGAATTGTACAGCACAATGATAAATGTTGTAGAATATCGTTCACAATTCTTCCGTGTTGGAAACAGATGCACATATAAGGAACAGAAATAAACAACAAACACCGTCGGACTGGCCCACCGTGATACCGGAAAAATCACCGGTAGGCCCCGCTGCCCTGCAGCCACACACCCTTCTCGAAGTGGGCGGAGCCCATTAAGCTCACCTGGGGGTCGGTGTCCTTGGCATCCCCGCTGCCCTCCCCGGCGTTGCTGCTGCTGCAGATGACTTTCACATGTGATCGCAGCTGCGATCATGTGAACTGCCCTCTCCTCCTGTCAGCTGACTGTCTGATGATCCCGCCGCCGCTGAAGGACTAAGGAGCAGAGAGGCTGCAGCAATGAAGATATGGGTAAGTCGATTTTTTTATTTTATTTACTATTGGTACATGCAAGTTTGTTTTTGTTTTTATCCTGTTACTTAGCACTGTGGGATTGTATATATTCACACCATGCCCAGTACACTTATCCTTCACACCATGCCCAGTACACTTATCCTTCACACCATGCCCAGTACACGTATCCTTCACACCATGCCCAGTACACGTATCCTTAACACCATGCCCAGTACACTTATCCTTCACACCATGCCCAGTACACATATCCTTCACACCATGCCCAGTACACGTATCCTTCACACTAAGCCCAGTACACTTATCCTTCACACCATGCCCTGTACACTTATCCTTCACACCATGCCCAGTACACTTATCCTTCACACCATGCCCAGTACACTTATCCTTCACACCATGCCCAGTACACTTATCCTTCACACCATGCCCAGTACACGTATCTTTCACACCATGCCCAGTACACTTATCCTTCACACCATGCCTAGTACACTTATCCTTCACACCATGCCCAGTACACTTATCCTTCACACCATGCCCAGTACACGTATCCTTCCCACCATGCCCAGTACACGTATCCTTCACATCATGCCCAGTACACGTATCCTTCACATCATGCCCAGTACACTTATCCTTCACACTATTCCCAGTACACTTATCCTTCACACCATGCCCAGTACACTTATCCTTCACACCATGCCCAGTACACTTATCCTTCACACCATGCCCAGTACACTTATCCTTCACACCATGCCCAGTACACGTATCCGTCACACCATGCCCAGTACACGTATCCTTCACATCATGCCCAGTACACTTATCCTTCACACTATTCCCAGTACACTTATCCTTCACACTATGCCCAGTACACTTATCCTTCACACCATGCCCAGTACACGTATCCTTCACATCATGCCCAGTACACTTATCCTTCACACTATGCCCAGTACACTTATCCTTCACACCATGCCCTGTACAGTTATCCTTCACACCATGCCCTGTACACGTATCCTTCACATCATGCCCAGTACACTTATCCTTCACACTATGCCCAGTACACTTATCCTTCACACCATGCCCTGTACAGTTATCCTTCACACCATGCCCTGTACACGTATCCTTCACATCATGCCTGGGGGTCGGTGTCCTCGGCGTCCCCACTGTCCTCCTGGACGTCCCCGCTGCCCTCCCCGGCGTTGCTGCTGCTGCAGATGACATTTGACACATTATGATGACATACAGATATTTTGATTATACAAAGATTCAGATGTGTGCATGTGCTTGCATGCAGGTTGCTCTGTTAAAGCGGCTGTTCCTTTTCTCACCGTCTGTATTTATATAGAGCCTTAAATGATGAAAATATACAAGCCCTAATTCAATATAATGTAGATTGCATTAGAATAAATGTACAAATGTGCGTGTGTGTGTGTGTGTGTGTGTGTGTGTGTGTGTGAATGGAGAGCACTATTCCATGGCATATGTGAATTGGGGGGTACTATTGTGGGCATAATATGAATTGGGGACACTATTACATGGCATATGTGAATTTCAGGTACTACTGTATGGCATAATATTGTTTTGGGGGCACTACTATGTGGCATAGGGGGGCTGCCTATCTATACTAAACTATAGTGGGGGGGCTGCCTATGGTAAACTATAGGGAGGGGGGCTGTACAGAGAACACTATAGGGAGGGGGGTGATGGGACCTTTAATTTAATGTTGGGTGGTTTGGGTCTATAAATGAATGTGGGGCTGAGTGTGCGGAAGAGGGCTATCTATTAAATGTGAATATTATTTAATGCTAGGAATGGTTGTGGGAAATGGATGTATTAAATGTAAATGCTATTATTTATTGCTGGGGCTGTTTGGAGGGAGGGTAAAAGATTTATTTATCAAATGTGAGTACTATTACTTTAATGTTGGGGCTGGAGAGAGGCCTATTTATTAAATGTGGGTGCTGTTGATTTAATAGCGGGGATGGTTGGAGTTTTCTAAATGTACCCATTATTTTTTCCAAATAGGACCCTCAACATTCCAGGATCCAGACAAGCCGCAACTAAAGAAACCAGCAGCCACAGGTGGTAAATGTGACAAGAACAGGTAGGACAGTCTGTCAATTGTTCAGAGTCTAGTGCAGGCTTGGCTAACCTGTGGCACTCCAGGTGTTGTGAAACTACAAGTCCCAGCATATCCTTCCAGCAATAAGCTGCTATATATTGGCAAAGCATGCTGGGGCTTGTAGTTTCACAACACCTGGAGTGCCACAGGTTAGCCAAGCCTGGTCTAGTGGGACAATCCCAATTTTTGGTGACTGTTCTGCCCAATCTAAGGGGCAGGTCAAGACTGTGTACTCTTTTTATATAGACACTGCATTCTTTATAAACTACACTATGGTTCTAGCTGTCCTTCGTGGGCTAACCACTCCCCCTCTCGTGTCTGGTCTCGCCTCTATGATGGCTGGCCACACCCCCTCTAGTGGGCCCCTAGCGTTGCAGTCCCCCGGTGGGCCCTTCATGCCCCAGTCCGACACTGACAACAAATAATACATAATGCATGTTTATCGAAGATTGCTGATGTCTGATACATGGAACTTAAGATAGAAGAATCTTCTGGATTGTAATATCATTGAACTGTGATCAGTTTATACCACTTTTTTGTATACACAGAGTCACACTATTTGTTGTTTCTTTATCTTCCTTATATGTACGTCTGTTTCCAATGTGGAAGAATTGTGAATGACACTTGTTCCACTCGCCACTGAATATAAGTATTTTTCTTACTTATTCCATAATTTATATGTCAATAGTGCCTCCTCTTATGTTCTTAATGGCAATGTAGCTCAAACAACATGTCGCCTATCACAACTACCTCTTTTGTTTTGGCTGTTTTGCTGGCAGCTTTGCTGGCAGTTTTCCCGGCGGTTTGTCATCAGCTGCTTAGTAAATCTGGCTGTTTGTATTTTGATCATGTTAAATATTAGGATGGCAATTTGTAAAGTAGTGGTATGTTAAACTGTGGTTTTCAGCCTTTTATCTGGCGGTTTGGCCTTCAGTAAATCCAGCAGTTTTGAAACCGCCCGAAAAAACGCAGAAAATTGGTGGTTTTTTCAAACCACCCTTTAGTAAATCTAGCCCCAAAAGTCCAAACCACTTAGAATTGCAGGAGAGAGACAGCAGGGATTAAGACACCAATCAGACAGAGACAGCATGAACAGCACAATATGCATTGCTGATGTTCCATACATCCAGACAGGTTATATTACAATATGTGCAAATATTGGAAATAGTGGGAACTCTACCTGTAACATAATTTACAATATTTGTGCTTACACTACAAATTTCTGCATAGATACTTTCATGTAAACATTCCTATTCCTTACGAGTGATATCACTAATTGCAAATATATTCAAAACAGTGTCATAAAAAAAATATAAAAGAGGATGTTGAAATTTAAGAAAATTATGCTGAAAGTCTAATTTTGTATCTACAGTTGTCAGTTTCACCACTGGCATTTCAGGTCCTTCTCCAAATTTTATCAAATAACAACACAGTATCCTCAAACACCTTCTTTAGTGACCATAGTACATGTGTCTTCAGTTTATTCTTGTTTTTTCTATTTAGCGGATGGAAGAATTAGAAGATTTTACTTCAAACTGTAACATCACCACACACCAATTTGCTTCTAGCCATATTAATGCTATTCATTTTCCTGACAAGAAATGTTTTTGCCAGATAAAGCAGGCATAACTAACACACATTTGACTTTTAAAAACTGGTCTGTTTACAGTTATATGAAAGAGTGGCTCAGCTAGATCCATTTTCACAGAAGTTTACAGTAAGGAACAGAACAACAGCAGATATAGGTACATAAATCTTACTGTATAGCAACACAGGCTAAGGTACTGTCAGCCCTCTCTTCCCCATGTGTTTCTGTAGTCTGGCTCAGTGGTAACTGTGGAGATGGCAAGAGGTTTGAAAATTCCTCACTATACTTTTGCTTGTGGTTATGTTAGGATATACAATACCTCAAGTAAAAGGGCTTCAACAAAACAGATCAGTTTTCCTATTGTCCACTCAGAAAAACAAGCCAAATTGTCTGTCTATAAAGTATCCACTCACTGTAAAAACAGCAATTACTATGTTTTATGTTGCATAACATGTATATAAAATTCAAGCAAGTAGGTATGTGTGTATAATTCCCCCTTGCATGAGTCTGCATGACATGTTCAATATTTTAGAGGCACTTGAGCATTTGAAGAAACTTTTGAACAAGTCCAGGAAAATTAGTCATTATCCTGGCCCGTTAACCACCTTAAATAAATGAATTGCTATAGCTATAGTATATCCCAAATGGCACAATTCCTTATATAATTCTTAAAATTGTTATTGTAATTTACAATAGGCCAACAGAGATCAAGCAGATACAGTATTTCATAAACAATTAACATGTCCAATATGAATAATTATTACTGTTATTATTATTATTATAATTATTATTACCCACTAGAATTCTTGCATTAAAATACAAGTCAGCATATGACTTGTATTTTAATGCAAGAGCAATGCATGGAAAATATCCATTTTATTCTATGTGTCTTTGTGTTCATACGTGGATTTGTGTGCGTTATTGTTGTGGAAAGATTTTTCGGATACCGCATGTTCCATTTCAGTGTGTTCACAGCATGTCACTAATCTTGAAAAAGTTCATGGATCTCTAATGGAGTGCATTGTGTACAAAGAAATGGTCACACCAGTTTTGTGCTTATTTTTTCATTTAGTTTGATGGCCTATTGTTTCTAAAAGCCAATTAATTTCAATAAAGTTGGTCTCTACATGTAGAAACTCCATTGAAATCCATCATAAACAAAATAAATCTGCACTGCACTGATAATTATTTTATCCCCACTTTAATAGATAATCAATTAATCTCTATTGATTTTTGACTCCTCTTCACCACCAGCCAATCAAATTGTAGAAAGAGAGGGGAAAATCTCTTGTGATTTGCTGAGCTGCTAAGGGGAGTCCCATACAATTCCTCTCTCATTCTATGGCAGGACTCCAAGCAGAGTAGTTTGAGTAGTTTCTTAAAGTTTGTTTTTGTTATTTACAGTGGATTAGAAAAAATAAGATTTTGAGTGGAATACCCTTTGAATTAAAAGGATATCAGGCTTGAACTTCCTTTTGGATTAAAATAAAAAAAAATCTGGCATTGATGTCCCTTTGGATTAAAAGATGAAGATCTGGTTTGGATTTCCCTTTTGGCTAAAAATTAAGGACATTCATTTTGGGGCTATAAATTAAATGCATTTCCCATTGGATTATATTTTCCCCCTTGGGATTAAAAGATCTGTCTTGGATTTCTCCCTGTATTACAAACAAAGGATATTTCCCTTTGGATTACTATTTTCTGCATTGTATTAAAAGAAGTTGTGCCTTGGATGTCCCTTTGAATTACAAGTAAGGAGTTTTCTCAATGAATTACTGTTATCTTTTGGCATACAAGAAGATCTATGGGTTTTCCTGTTAATTGTGGGTAGCAACCCAGGCTATCAAATCTAACTGAGTAATACCATGCTTGTTGTAGCACTGGTCTGTGCTGTCTAATCCAGTGTCATAGCTAGCAGAGACAGCAGCAGCAGGCCTAGCGGGGACTGCAACAGCGGCATGTTTGTCCCCACTCCAGTCACATTACCTCTCAGGGTAAGCCACTTCTCACGGCTTGCACTCCACTTCCATTTTTTTGTCTTTGCCTGACTGGGTTAGACTCTCCAATGAAAGTGTAGCTCCAGTGTCCTGCATTGCCTAGCAACCCATTCTGGCGGTTCTGCGCATGCACAGACTTCCTTATGCAATACCAGAGCTCCTGCTGATGTCATCAAGATGTACCTGACAGGTACTATAAAAGGACCCTCTTTATGCAAACATTGCTAGGTAATTGTGTTAACTTTTTCCATACTCTTTATGCAGTATTTTGCTATTCTTCTGTGTACTGACCTAGCTATGGATTTCTGGACTTGCTGCTGTTTAACCCTTTGGAACCTCACTTGGTTAGTATTGCTATGCTGTGTACTGACTTGGCTCTGGATAATTAGACTTGCTACTATTTAACCCCCTGAACTTGCTTATTTAATAACTGTTGTACTGTGTGCTGACCCAGCCAGATCTATGAATTGTGCTTTTGTAAACAGTGAAGCTTGATTTTATTTTTTGCCATCCTTTCTGCATTATTCAGCTTCATCCAGAACCACACATCTGGACCTCTTCTTCTCAGCACCACTCCAGATCCACCTTTTTACCACATTCCAGGCTGACATCTGGTCCTCCTGCTGCACCACCTATCTACACTTTAAATCCACTTTTGGAGCCCAACCACTGGAACGGGTAACTAAGTTTGCTTATTGGTATCTTGGTGGGGCTTCTCCTTTTTTTTTTTTTTTTACATATCCCATTCATTTCAATGGGGTTCTACATGCTAACGACCCAGCTATTGAAATGAATGTGAAAACTTAATACTAATTGAGTCTGGACGTATTCTCAAATGCATATGCACAAATAAATCTTGGATTTAATGCCGGGGAACTGCATTTCAGGTGAGGTGAAGATCCTCTATTTTTTGATGCAAACACAATTCAAGTGGATAACCCTCCTACATCTAATATTTATAAGCCGCTATAGTATAAAGGATGGGAACCACATTTAATGACATTAAAGTTGTTGTCAAATATCTATTTTATTTGTATTAGCAGTTTACAATAAAATGATTCCCTGAAGCTCCTCTTTTACCATTTATTTTCAAAAAGAATTAGCAATAATCCATTGTGAATTTTTCATTCTTGATAAATCACAAACCCTATGATGCAAAAAGAACTGTTCTGTTCCAAGACCAGTGCTCAATGACTGTGTTCTAAATTGACTGGGAGTGTTAATGGACATTCAACCAATCACCAGCATTTTCTCATTGTCAACTATAAAATATATGTTTACTGCCTATGATTTCATAGACTGCTCCATATAACCCATTCCGTAAGCTACAAGTCTTCAAACCATTTTTGAGAATCCATCCTTTAAACCCTTGCATTCACGTCAGACTTGGTTTGTTAGGACTCTGTTCCTAATTTGTATCTGGCCTGCAGTACCTCCATGCTACCAGAGATGAGGTTGCTTTAGGTTAGGACTCTAATCCAAATTTGTATCTGGCCTGCAGTACCATTATGCTACCAGAGGTGCTGCTGTTTTGTCATTGGACATTTCCACCTCACCTGCAGGAGTTAAGCTCCTTCCCTGATCATCACCTGCACCTGTTCCACTGCCTTATATACCCACCCCAAACATTGCTCCTTCAAGTTCATCAATTGTTTGCTCCTTCTGGTCCCTGTCAGAACTCCTTTGAATTGTGCCTGTTCTCCTGATTTTCTATATTCTACCTGTTCCACCATTTTTGCATCTTTATCTATGACCTATATCCTGGCTTTATTGCTCCTGTCTACTCTCTGGTAATGTTTGTGGATCACCCAGCTTCTGACCCTGGCTGTCTGACATTCCTCTTGCCTGATTTTCCCATGGATCATAGAGTGCCTTGGCTAACCTCTGCCTCATGTCTCCTGCTTCATCTGCTAACCTGGTAACCTGTTTATGCACTTCACCATTTGTGCCTGGTATCCACTGTTTCCTGCTTCATCTGTTAAACCTGGTAACCTGAATTTGCACTTCACACCAGTAGCTCCTGCTCCAGTGGCTAACCTGGTAATCCATTATCCTTGTACCTGCACTCCCTTTATTATACCCGGATACAAGCACTACCAAGTCTTTAGTTCCTCTTTGATACAGTGTGCATTTCAGATGAAAAAAGGTACCCCATCCATTGTCTCTATATCTGTCACGTGGTGCAGTGTCAAAACATCAAGCAAATGGAAATAGTGTTCTTTTAAAGGCAAAGCAATAATAAACCTGTTTTACATGCATCATATGTCATTTATGTGTTCCTGTATGCAAGTATATACAACATGCATTGTTAACACATGTGACAATTAGAGATGCTCACTGACCCCCATGTAGTGGTTTTGGTTTTGGATCTAGATTAAATTTGTGCTTTGGTTTGGCAAAACCACCCTCGTATGTTTTGGTTTTGGTTTTGAATCTGTATTTTTTTAGACAAATTGCTTAAATATGCTAAAATCACATAATTTTGCTCTGTTTTTGATCCTACACTATTATTAACCTCACTAACACTAATTTCAAGTCATTTGCAGTCAATTTTGGCGACCTCACAGGTCACATTATTATTTTTATACACTTTCGGACAAATACTGCATCGACCTTGCTGGATGCTAAGCGACAGAGCAATGACTCAAACACACGGCAGTTCCTAGCACATTTGGGCCCTCCCACACACCCTTATTATGGATCTTAAAAATGACATTCACACTTTAACAAACTGAGCACTTCAGCCAAAAAAGTGCCACTCCTTGTGGCTGAAGTGCTTGGTTTGTTTGGGCCCCCGCAAAACAAGCTAACAATGGCCTTAAGCCACCTAAGGTAACAGTGCTGTCAATTAAATCTACTGTGGCAAGATGTTATTGTCATCATCCTCAGCCTTATCCTCACCCTCATCAGTGTGTACATCATCCTCACACATTATCAATTCTTCACCGCTGGCAGGGCTTAGCCTCCCTGCCAGTTATAGCGTTCCAGTACTACACTGTTGCTGACCTGCTCTAGATTCCTGAATTGCTGATTACCTGTTGTGACACCCTGCCTGTTTCTTGGACCTTGACTGTTTGCCTGTGACCCTGACCCTTTGGTCCGTATCTTGGACTCTGCTGTTTTGCCTGTGACCCTGACCTTTGGTGTGTTATCTGACCTTTCTACCCTGCTAGTGATCCCTGACCTTGACTTACATCTGACCATCCATTACCATCTCTGCTGCCTCCTGGCCTGCCGTACTGTATAACGAACCTACACTACATTGGAGTGAAATCCTGGGGGCATCCGAGTACCTGTGAGCGCGTATAGCTCTACGGGAAAGGCGGCTGCTATAGGTGAAGACCTCCGTCTATCAGTTCTGCAGGTTTGTTATCTGACCAGACAGCCTAACAGTAAGTAAACATTGTTAATGCGTAAATTATTTATTTTCCATTTTGCTGATAATGAAAGTTATTCAATAAAACATACAATACCCTCATCATTAAAATATTTCAAATAGGCCTCCCTGTTTAATTTTGCCATGTAGCTGGCATTTCTCATTGTGAAGACTCCAGTGACGTCAACCCTATCACTTCTACAACTTCTATAGTATTCTCCATAATGCTAGTTGCGTGACACACACTGGGGCTTTTACGCCTAAGAAGTTCCTCACCACTCTATCTATCTTGTTTAGGCGCAGATTTATAGCGGAATGGAAAATAATAAATCTGGTACTCAACATACCAAAATAATTTTCCATAACTCACTTTGCCCTTGACAATTGATAATTAAAGATCCTTCTTTCTGGTGTGAGACTTTTTGGGGGTTAAGTTTTTAATATATTATTGTGCAGCGCAAAGGTTTCATCAACTACAAAAACAAAATTTAGTACACATTGTGTTTTGTGTGCATGGCAGCAAATTCAGTGAATTGTTTTTTAGGTTGTCATGGAAGGGAATCTGCTCCAATGACCCGTCATCTGACACTTTACCAATTTTACCAATGTCCACAAATAGAAATTCATAGTTGGCTCCTACTATGGCCATCAGGATAATGCTAAAGAATCCTTTGTAGTTGTAGTAATAGGATCCACTTTTTGAGGGTGGCATAATTCTCACACGTTTGCCATCTACGAAAATTCCAAAGTGTTTCAAAATCTTGCACAATAAGTTGCCATTCCTCAACGATTGCAGGAAACTGTAAGAGAAAGATTGTTGTAAAGTTAAATCAATACATACATGTATTATCATACTAACTAGTTTGCATTCTGTTTTTATAACACAACCAGCATCTTTCCTGAAGCTGGATTCTATGATGTGGCAGATCAATATGAGACAACGCCACATGTCCCCAGGCTGACAGAAGACAGCCAGGAAAGCAAAGACCTTCCCACACAAATAACCAAAGACGGACCCACACAGGACACCGTAAAATTCTGTAAAAGTCACCCATCCACAAGAGTATCAAACTGGCAAGAGGAGAAAAAAGGGCCATGAACAAAGATACACACTTATTTGAAAAATAGATGATAGAGTCTGCGACCCAGTTAATGACCTGATTGGAGCAACACTCTCAAAAAAAATGAGAAGGTTGCTTGTTGAAATGCGAGTGGAGATTGAACATTTGGTAAATTATATAATTTGTAGGGCACAGAGGTGGGATCTTTCACAAGACACTATATTGACACAGTGCCCCCACACATAGGATCATGGGCCACTACCACTACACAGGCAACATCCTGTCATGGTAAGCAACACATGTACCCCGACTGCCTACAGGACTTCAACATCTATGAGAAGCACAAGTGTACTACAGTACACAGGAATTCCATCATCCTTGGAAACATTACCAATACAAACAGTTATGACAACTGTGATGGGGATTTTTTATACTAAAGGTTTATTTTAAAAGTTTTTATATGTATTATCTGTGCCTTATTTTACTTAAAGTATTCATTTTGCTTTCCCTTCCTCAGCCCATCTCTGTTATGCGCACTAGAGAGGGGTCTCATACCCCTCCTGCCTTTAGGCCCAAAGCAGCGTTTTCACTGTATGCGCATGTTTGCCCTCAATTCTCCGGTATGCAGAGACGGATCACATCTGCCTTTAGGCCCTAAGCCGCACATGTTTGTCCTCAATTCATGTAACTATTCATCTCACTTTGCCATCTTTCCAGCCACACATTGTAAAAATATGCCCCAAACCCCTCCAGCCTGTAGGGTACCAACTAGCACATCAGACAGCACTTCCACTGTATGCAGGCATTTATTTATATATATATATATATATATATATATATATATATATATATATGTATATGTATATATATATATATATATATATATATATACATATAGATACATATAGTTTGTGTAGTTTTTAATATGTTCACTGTCCATTTTAATAAACAAAAGTGTATTTAAAATTAGACTATTTCTGTCACCAATATTGTCCATGTATTAGGTATTATCAAATCCAGAGCTTGCACTGAAATTGCTGCGCTGTGTTTTTTCTTTCCCTTTGAGTCTGTTTTTGCAGTCTTCTTGACATAGAGAGAAACAACAACATTGAGCTTTTAGTTGATTTATTGTTTCCATTATATTAAAATAAGTCATAGTAATTGTGCAGTTGCGAACAGAGGTGACAAACGTACACTAGGCACAAAGCTATATCATAGAATGAATGGTGATGATGTATTTCCTTTTTATGTGAATCATTGTTTGTGGGTGATGTGGGGGCTGAAGTACAGCCTTTTATTTAAATTTATTTACCATATCGCTGCTGGGGGCCCATATATCTGCACAGTGTGTATGGAGTCACAATTGTTTGAGACAATGATTATGATAGACAAAAAACACAACTCAAACACTAAATCAAGCAAAAATTGTTTACAGCATCTATAGTGTGTACTGATCTGAAGCTGATCGGAACTTCAGTCATTGGTAAAATCGCTTATGATAAGGCGTCGGTAGGAATTTTCTGTAGTGTGTACTAGAGATGGGCGGGCTCGTTTTCTTGAAAACCAAACCCACCCGAACTTCGGGGATCCGAGTATAAGCCGAGTCGGCTCGGAAATTTTACCCTAATTCGGATTCCAAAACGAGGCAGAATGTCATCGTGATGTCGTTGGGTCTAGAATCGCGCGATTTTTGGAATCTATAAATACCGCCCTCCACGGCGATCTAGCACCATTTCAAAGAGGGATACAGAAGGGGTAGGATAGAGTGGCAAAGAGAAGAGCTCCATTGCTGAAATACTAATCTACAAGTCCTTGCAGGCTTTTTTTCTTAATTTGCACTACTAAGTGTAGGGTCTAATATACACCCAAATAGAAGAGCTGCATTGGTAATTTTGTCATTGCTTAAATACTAATATGCAAGTCCTTGCAGGCTTTTTTTCTTAATTTGCACTACTAAGTGTAGGGTCTAATATACACCCAAAGACGAGTGCTCCATTGCTAAGAGTCATTGATGGCAAATTCTACTGCGTTATATAGGTAACAGACAAAGAGGAGTGCTCCATTGCTAAGAGTCATTGATGAATAGGAAGACAAGACAAGCAGGTTTGTCTTCTGAATTTGCAGGCAAATTCTACTGCGTTATATAGGTTACACAAAAAAGAGAAGAGCTCCATTGCTAATTGTAATTGCTGAAATAGAAATTTGCAGTTACATTTTATTGTACCATAGATCACTCAGAAACAGGAGAAGTGGCAGGGTTCATTGCTGAAACAGAAATTGTAATAATAGGGATGTCAGTGTTCTTTAAAGTCTCCATTGACATTGTACTGTGCCATAGCTCATACAGAAACAGGAGGGGTGACATTGTTGTTGTCACTCTCCAGTCTCAGTTGTTGTCACTCTCCAGGTAATCCTTCTACCTCATGTGCTAAAGTCTATGTTCAAGTGCATAGTGGTTTTAAGTCAGGGAAACAAAAATGTAAAAAAAATCTTGTACCTTTTTAAAGAGAAAAAACCTCTCTAAAAAAGGTGAAAGTTTACTGTAGAAAAACTTAAAATTGTCAAGATGCCATTCTACCCAAAATATTACCAGGCATACCAGCATCTGGTAGCTCCCTTCTCTTAGCTAGATTTCAGAACCTGCAATCTACACTGTCATCATTTTCACCCTCATCATTGTGTACATCTTACTCAAACAATACTAATTAATCACCGCTGGAATCCACCATAACAGAAGTCTGTACTTTGATGTAATTGCCGATAATGACCTTCCTCATGGAACTTGTAGTTCATTTTATGGCAGAGCTGTCACGATTTTTGGGCAATTCTTTTAGAGCAGAGAAAATATCAAAATGTTGTGCTGACTCATCTGCATCTCCACTGGGTATCTTGGGAAAGCTTAAGTTTTTCCGAGAAGCAGTTGCCAGAGAAACTGAAGGAGGAGATGTCATTACAAGATGTTGATAGCTCTTGCTCCTGGCAAAAAGCGAATTAAGTCCTAGATCTACAATTACAATATAGTTAGCGGATTTGCTTAGTTTTATTTCATCCTTCAATTTCTCTAGCTGCTTCTCAAAAAGTATAATTAAGGCAATCACTTGACTCAAGCTAACTGTGTCTGCACTCTCTTCACAGGTGACTAATTCGCTGGACTAAATTACATTCCCCTCAAATTCTAGTCTTCTTGCAGCTGCTGCATTCTCCTACATGCTGTTGCAGAATCCCGAAAATGACCCTAAATTTTTCGGGGCACAAGCAGCATCTTCTGCATGTCATTGTCATTTTTTAAAAGTTCTGTAACACCAAGTTGATTGTATGAGCAAAACAGGAAATGTGATCGACTTCTCCCCCGCTGTAATTCTCTAAAAATATTGGTGTTGTTATCAGAAATCACATATCTTCAGGAGAGTCCAAGCAGTATTAGCCATGTTGCAATGACATCCCTTACTTTTTGTAACAGATTATCAGCTGTATGCCTCTTAGTGAAGCCGCTGCTACACAGAGTAGCCTACTTCGGAAAAATGTGACGTACTTGGGTACATGCTGCTGCTGTTCCTGCTGGTGAAGGCGAATGACCAACCCAGTTGGCTGTCGAAGTCATATAATCTTTAGTTCGCCCAGTTTCACTTGTCCCCATATCTGTGCTTAAGTGTACAGTGGGTAGAATGGCATTTTGTAGTCCAATAATTACATTTTTACGAACTTTGTGGTAGAGGTGAGGAATAGCCTTTCTAGTAAAATGGTGTTGTGATGAAATTTGGTAATAGGGACAGAAGACCTCAAGTAACTGTCTAAAATCAGCTGCATTAATAGTGGACTTTGGATGCAGATCTAATACTAGCATAGTCGCCATGGCGTCTGTGATCCGCTTTGCGACTGGGTGACAGCTTTTTTAATTTCTTCCTCTAGCAAAGGATTCTTTAACAGTCAATTGTTGTAAACTACTAGTAGTCTTCTTCTGGGTTGAAGATCCACCCCCAGCAGCAGCAGCAGCAGAGTACTAACGCTCAATAATTCTTCAGATGAATCATGGTTAGTAGAGGAGTCATCTAAAATTAGGAACTTGGATGTAGGACTAACTCCCATCACTTCTGGGGATATTGATGATGAAGGTGTTGGGGGTATAGATTGCAGGTGCTGGGATCCAGATAAGTGAAGGGAGGTAGATGATGCTGGACTGCTTGTTTTCATTTTTTAACATACGTTTCTGATTTTCTAAGCAGCTTTCCATGAACTCGCTTCAAATGCCGTAACATGGATGAGGATCTTAGATTGTTAAGGTCTACCTCTACTGAGTGTGGCTTTAAAAATGCTACAAATGGCTAGACAACTGTTGTCAGAATTTGTGTAAAAATAATTCCACATATAAGAGGTGGATTTCTGGTCTTATGCCCAGGCATGACAATGGACAATGTCTTGTTAGAGAGACAGGAAGCCTCCTAACTATACAGACAGCACATTTGAGGAAATCAGGTTGGTGTGTAAATTAAATTGTGTTAGGTGCAAGATTAGATTATTTCCTGATGTTAAATTATTGAATGTGCTTCATCAGACGTGGCGGAGCCATCTAGGATCAGGGCGGCATCCTGTCACACATACAAAATCAGAACTTACAGTTGCATTCTAATAAACTTCAAGGAGTTGAGACTGTATTTGTTGGGAAGAGTTCCCAGTTTAGCAGGTGACTCCAGAGCCTTTTTGGATGAGCCAAGTGTCCTGAATTTTGTACTTCTTGAGAGGTGGCAGTGATTGGGTGCCAGCAATTACCTTTAATTGGATACTTGTAGTTTTGTTTAGTTCTTTACAGGAAAGTGAATTCATAAACACATATAAGCAAATATAATTAAAATATTACAATTTATCAATATAACCCATAAGCCTCTATGTCATCTTACTCTCATATATTAGCTAAGTAAAAACTGCACCCAAAATGTAAATTTTTGCATTGGTTGAAATACTATATTAACAAATAAGCCAGAGTTTAACTTAGTAGTGGGTTCCACAAAACCTTCAGTTCCCCTTTGTTCTATACTACCCAGCCTGTGTGACTGAGGCATAATTAATTTCAATACTCATAGGGCTCTTGAGAAATGCTAAAGGAATAAAAACCCAACCTAGATATTAATTTACTGAGATATTGCAAGGCTGTGTGGCACCACATCGCAAATTCCATTAAAGAAATATATAATATTTTCAAAGTGAATGATCTATCTACCAAGTTTTGAGATCTCTGTACAGTGCTGCGGAATTAGTTGCGCTATATAAAATAAATGATGATGATGATGATAAAAGTACATATGTTACATTACTTGCAGAATTTTGTGCTTGTTACAAAGTAAGAAATAATAGTTGTTAATTTTGTTCTTTTTTATTGTTACATTTTTTTAATGGTGAGATGACTAAAGTGTCCAAGGTGATCCCTATAAGCCACCCTATTCACAGCACTAAAAGACACAGTATAAAATTGATCAATTTGTAACATACAATGCAAAAGCTGATATAATTAATAATTCATGTTTCATTTGCACCTGAACTTAGTGAAAACTAAATACGTCGCTGACAATTTAATAATAAGACAAGGATAAAAACATAAATAAGCATAAAACAACAATAAGCATAAACAATTGGTACATAAAAATGGAAAGTTCCTTCTCAATAGAGTAAGAGGAAATCTGGTCATATAATGTCATTGCCCGTGGGCTAAGGGACCAGATAATGAAAGTTCATACTTTAATCAAAAGTTGATTTGAATAGACATCAACTTCCCAATAGTGCCACAATAAATAAGTCTGTCCCAGTAAGGTGTTACCTAATAATTAAAGGAATGTGCTTTCCGTGGACTGAAGAACAAATTGGAGGTCAAGAGCTCTGATACCTCTTTATCCTGCATGTTGATCCAAACGATGAGTCGTAGATTGGAGAAAATATCGTGACTGGTGGCTAGCGGTGAAGTCCTGGAGAACCATTGGCTATGTCGTTTGCCGGAAGTAGGTAGAATATGCCGATGGAGAGCCCCATCGTCGTACGTTCCACAGTGGAACGCACTTCCGGATTTACTGTGTGACATCACAAAGATGGGCGTGACCCAACGCGTTTCATCTGCTGGGCAGTAGTGATGGGAAATCTAGTTCATTTGGAAGATTAGTTCATTCTGATCTAGTTCACACAAAAGATTAGTTCAAAAGATTAGTTCATTTCACTCAGTAGTTCATTTCACTCATTTGACTCAGTAGTTCTTTTCACTCATTTTACTCATTTCACTCAGTAGTTCATTTTACTCATTTGACTCAGTAGTTCTTTTCACTCATTTCACTCATTTCAATCAATAGTTCTTTTTTTACTTTCTTTTCACTCATTTCACTCAGTAGTTCGTTTCACTCAGTAGTTCATTTAGCTCATTTAGTTCAGTTAGATCACTGGCTCTGGAACACTGCTTAGAGAAGTGATTGGAGACATAGATCTAGTATATTACACATACTGCAGGCATATCTAATACCTCATTAGATGAGTTATAGTCCTGTTAAAATGATCAGATAAGTTTAATATGTCAGATCATTTTTAATATTTTAAAAAGGGCAATCACTTATACAAAAAGTAGTAGTGACATGTTGAGCTCTGCAAAGTTAATTACATTTTCATTATTATTTTTTACTTCCATAATATGCAAATGAAAAAGGGTCTGAGGGTCTTTTAGGGTCTGAGGCATTATGGAGAGCAAAGATAAAAAATAGTTTTCTGATTCTGGGTAAACCATGTTATAATGCAGGAGTGCAAATGTGTTTATTATTTTGCCCATAAGATAAATACTGGATGTTTTTTTATCTAACACACAAATACTTGATAGCTTTATTTTTACAATGAAGTTGCCCTACCCCAACTAGGAAACTGTCCACATATTTTAAATATAAATCCCCCTCTAATGTAACATGGTTTTGCCAAGGTTCTAATTTACTGCTTTGTTTACATTGCTCTCCTTAATGACTCATAGTTGTTTTAATCACTACTAGGTACAAATGACAGTCCAGCAACTAATCTATTTGGTGAGAGAAAGTATAATGTCACTGCAAAAGCAAGGTGGAAGCACATTAAACATTTCTAAAGAGGATAGTTGGAGAAGTTGCCCATAGCAACCAATAAGCTTCTATCTATAACTTATGAAGTACATTCTATAAAATGATATGCAGAAGTGGATTGGTTGCTGAGAGTAACTCCTTTATCTATCCCCTTTCGAAAGTTTAATGCATCACCCCTATAAAATTGAGATCAGTGCAATCAGGATATAGGGGAGATGTATCAAATCTTAGGGGTGAATTTTTACAGCTGTAAAAAAAAACCAAATAGGCATCACGTCACTGTGGTGCGGGGCCAAAATGGCGCAATTCATGAAGCCCCGCCCCCTACGCTCATACCCCGCTCCAGGAACTCCCAGATGTAACCAACATAATGTTGGCAATTATGACTAATCAGCATCTGTCATTTATCTAGCAGAGTCTATAAAATGGCAGAAAATGATTGGTTGCTATGGGCAACGTTTCCACTTTATTTCTCTTGAAGGTTTAATACATCTCCCCTGTATATATGGTGCAGTAAACAGAACTACAGTATATAGCATGCAGCACTCAGCAGTGCAGTGTGTCTAGAACTGACAGGGAAGGGAATGTATCCTGTGACTCATGAGCTAAATGATCTAAATGATTGAAAAGATTTGAAGAGTGAAAAGATTTGAAGACTCATATGAGTTACTGAGTGAAATGATTTGAAAGATTCGAAGAGTGAAATGAACTAGATGAACTATTGAACTCCTGAGTGAGGAGAATGACTCATGACTCATAGCTCAGTGATCAGCTCCAGAGTCTCACACAATGTCTGAGCACAGCAGTGCCACCTTTGGCAGTTTAGAGGTACTGACTCATGAGTATTAAATGGGAGCTGAATAGAAACAAAAGAGCCAGTGTGAATGAGACAGTGAGTGAGGCTGCCGGAGCTGCTCGGCTTTATCTCTAACTCCTCCCACTTGTTTTAGTTGATGGTGAACTAATCTTTGCCAGAGCTGTGAACTAAATGATTTAGTTCACTTTGAAGATTAGTTCATTTGAACTAATCATTCGTGAACTACCCATCACTACTGGGCAGATTTCTTCAGGGGATGTGTTTAACTGTCATTCTGTATCACTGTTTATATAAAGGCTTATCCGTTTAAGGGATTGGTTGAATCACAAAGTGGATTGTTCAACTTGTTTACATATCAACTCTTAATATATATGTGGGGCATACAATCTTTCAATCAAGAAAGAAAGAAAGGTGCTGACAATTTAAATAAACCCATCGGGTGACCAAAATCTAAAACCCTATTCTGGCTATGGCATAAAACAATTATAAAAACAAGTATTTAATCAGACCCAGGTTATACATTAATTTGCTAAACAGACTCGCTTGTCATTAATTGTATATATAAAAGAAGAAGATGCACAAGAAAACACGGATGCAATTTAAATGACATAAAATAATCAGGTAGCCAAAATCTGAAAACTATATTCTGGCTATAGCATTAGATAGTTATAAAAAACAGGTGTTAAGCCAAAACCAGATTATGCATCAATTTGCTGAACAGACTCGCTAGTCATTATTGTACATATAAAAGAAGATGATGCACACAAAAAAAGATATAAATCTCAAATTTTGTATTTGGCTTACATACAGTACCATAACAGATGACACTAATTATAATATGTGACCCAAATGTAATCTGTATATCAATTATAATAGATAAAAAGATAGGTTATTGCACTGAATAATTATGCTATATAATTAATAGTTCAGTAACTAATGAACCTCAAATAAGATGATAAGACTAGTAGGGAGAGAGTCACAATGATCAACTAATTTAAGCTTTAAAAATGTATAGGATACTATGTCATGGTGTGTATAAACTAGGAGTCACGATGATAAGGCTAAGAGAAATGGAGTCACAATGATACACTGACCTCCGCTATTAAACTGTATAGGACACTATATCTTGGATTGCAAGGAATGACGTGTCCTACCACTAAATTGTCGCTATTGTGGGATTGATCTACTACATGCCTGCTACTAAACCGGATGTTCCCAGGAGGTCAGCCATTGCCCTTCAATTGCCTCTTTAAGCATACTTGGGGCAATTAAATCTTTTATATTCTCATTTTTCCTACACAAAAACTCCGGTTTTTCTGGTATGATGCTCACCAGAATAGAGTTCATACTTAGATTATCCCAATGTTTTGTAATAGTAGATCTAATCCTAGCCTTGCAGCAATTATACTGCGTTATAAAAGGAATGTTTTCTTTCTTTTTTCTTTTTTTCGAATAGCTTAATAGATCTGCCCTATTTAGACCTTCAATCTTATTAATAGCAGTAGATATTAATTGATCTGGATAGCCTCTACATCTAAACCAGTCTGCAAAAATCTTTGTCTGATCTTTTCATTGATTAGCCTCACTACAATTTATTTTTATTATATAAAACTGGGAGTATGGAATGTTGGTCTTCCAACGTTTAACGTGTCCACTCTTACAATGGAGATAACTGTTGGTATCAACATTTTTTATGCATTTTTTTGTTAAAAGTGAATCTTCTACTCCCATTAGGACCAAATCCAAATATTCAATTTCGCTGGTATCTACTTTAGCCGTGAATTTAAGATTGTATTCATTATCATCTATATAGCCAAGGAAGGAATCTAAAGAAACTCTATCTCCCTTCCAAACTACTATAATATCATCTATATACCTTTTTATAGATAATAATATTAATAGAATATGGATTTGCTTCAAAAATGTACTTTTACTCCCAACTGCCCATTAAAAGATTAGCAAAACTTGGTGCAAAGGTTGTTCCGATCGCTGTCCCACACACTTGTTGATAAAATGTATCTAAAAATTTAAAATAGTTATGCTTTAAAATGAAAGATATCAAATCACATATAAAATTATTGTGCTTCTCAGTTAAATTTTCATCTAGTTCTAAAAACTCACTACATGCTTACACACCCTTTTCATGCCGAATGGATGTATATAGAGATTCCACATCTATAGGTACCCATATTCTGTCTATTTGCTATTTAAAAAGCTCAAAAATCTGCAATACAAAAAAATAAAGTAGAAAGCCACTCAGTGTCTAAGCAATTTTTAATGAAACATAATCCAGACCCTAGACAAATATCCTTTTGTGCTATAGAAAATGTTAAGCTAGGAACAAGAGGAGGTGACCTTCAAAGTAAATTGGCCCAAAAAGAGATGTTCTGGATTTATTAGTTGAATACACGCCCCCCCCCTTTGGATTAAATTAAGTTTATGAGATAGCCTCCTTCCTTTGAGTCTAATGGGTGTATGTTATTGGCTGTATAGAATTCATGGTATAGTTTTTTAGTGTGTATAATTACTATTTATTGATATCACAATTTTGTAAGCCCTATCTTATGGACATTTTCTCTTAGGTCATAAAGTTTATTATAACAGAGTTGTCCCATTATTTTAACTAGTTTATTATGATTCTATAATTTTTTTTATATAGTAATATAGTGCATATATATCTATTTATTATTGTTATGCTGCTATGGAGTTGTTCCTGTTTCATTTTAAATTGCTTTAATTTATTTATTTATATCTTTTTTTATATTTTATGTAATGCTTTAATTGTACCATGATGAATATTTATTTGCTCCGATAAACTGAGCTTTTATATATATACGGAGCTCAAAATGACAGGGACGCAATGTTTATGTACGCACATGCGCACTGGATTTGTACAAGTGCGCATGCACAAAATAGCGCTCCCCAACGATATGTAAAGGCAGTCTTCTTGGGTATCAATTATCCTCCTGACGAAGTCTTATCCAGATGAAACGCGTTTAGGGTACAAGCAGGCAGCTAGCGGTATCTCCACTAGACAATCACAAATTTTGGGACCACTTGGTTGATTGATATCACCAGGGACCTAAGGACATGGTCTACAGGCACTGCTGTTGATATGAACTACTGAATGGGCATAATATAACAATAGATAAGCCCTAATTTTATGTTTGTTTGTGAGTGTATTATATTGTTTTTATTGTTTTTCTGATTAAAAACGTTTTATATATATATATACTACAATATATGGTCCTTATTTTATATTTGGAGCAATTTTAGCTGATGCCTTCCAGAAGTATCTGGAAATACCAGGATCCTGCAGAAACAGATAAGCCTCTCTATATCTATCTATCTGATGCGCACATAAGCTTTTGATGTTTTATCACAGTTTTTTTTTGTTTTTAAATGCATGTAATTTAGCATATGCACATTTGTATTTGGGTTGGGTATGATCTGTCAATGCTGAACCTGTTGCCAGTCATACTGTCAACAGGTTTACACTAAAATATTGACAGTCAGAAAGTCTATAAGTGCAGTGTGTCTACATAATTAAAATGGCGACATTGTGACTGTCAACATTATTAAAGTCGATAGTCATAATCTCGACATTCAAACAGCAATGTTCCTGCAAGCAGACCAGTCATCAATACAACCGCTGGACCCGCCAGCAATGAGGCCCCCCATTTTACTAGTACCAGCAATAGGCTTTGCCAACTGGAGTTGGAGAAACTATAGCAAGGGAAAGTCAAAACCTCCTGCCATAATACCAACCCCAGGCTGGTCAGAACGGGGCTGAATTCCCTAGGTCCACAAAAAAAAAAAATGGACCCCTTCCTCCCCCAAGAGCTACCCAGTCCCGTTATGAAAGCACTAGGACTCGTCCCACGTTCCTGGGTGGTGGGTGTCGGGTAATAAAAAATATTTTATGGTAAAGATACCATTTTGGCCCTGGTGCACTACGGGTCCCAGCTAACCCAGGCTGCCATTAAAAGTTTGGGCATGCTGGTGCTTTTAGAACTACAAGCAGCAGCATAATCATGGCTGCCCAGAACCTGCTGGGACCTGTAGTGCACCAAGACAAAATGTAAATAAAACACACACCTAATTTGTAAAATAACTTTATTTGAAATATATAAAACCCAGCAGTACTCACCAACATCCAGGTTCTTCATCTGTAATCCATGCTTGTCCATAAAATAAAATAAAATGATATCCTAGGATCTTACAGCTTGACACCTTAAAAAAATATCTATGACCATAAAATAAAATTGTCGTATTCAGACAGACAAAACACACTGTAAATAACTGAAAATAGAGGGGGGTATCCGTAATTCCTCCTGTGTGTATTGCTGCCTCTCAGGGAAAGATAAAGGGCTACTCAAGCCTTTTTAACAAGCAGAAATAAGAATGAATGATCCCAGGGCACGGTATAAGTGAAGTGAACTGAGCTTTAAATGTTCAATGTACTAAATGTAAAGTGGGTAAGTGTGAAATAATAGTAATAATAAAAAAGCTATTTATTTTGGCCCAGCAAAAGGTACAGTAATATAGCATAAAATCAGTGCACTGATAACTTGAATACACAACACAACATTCCATAAATCTCATTACCCAACACAGACTAATAATGGGTTAAAGTCAAATGGAGTAATAATTAATAGTCTGAACTGAGAAAGCAGTTCTAAACTTGTAGCAAGGAAATGTTCAGAGAAGTCTATTAATTCTTTACTTAGTGTTTCCACCTTATATCAGACATATAGATCTGAAGTGTAACAGAGTTCCAATAATCCAAATCTATGAGTCAAAAAAAACAGTATGCAGTAGTTTAAATTTCAATGTAACATTTCATATAAACCAATCATCATCATCATCACCAACAACATTTATTTATATAGCGCCAGCAGATTCTGTAGCACTTTATATTTGGGAACAAACAGTAATAAAACAATACTGGATAACACATACACTGTTTGCAAACCTACAATCTAAGGGACATTGGTTTGATACACAAGGGTAAGTGCTACATCATATTGAATATTTGTCCAACTAGAATGCAAAGGTTACAAAGTATTTAGTGGGCTGTATGCTCAACCACACAACTATGTTGGTCAGAGGCTTGTTGTCTTGTGTTAGCTGTGTAGAGGGTGGTTGTAAAAGGATTTCCTCCTTTGGTGGGTTTTAATCTCCTTAATATTCTGGCAAATGTATAGACGACCATTTAATACCGTTAGATATATATATATATATATATATATATATATATATATATATATATATATATATATAGATGACTATTACCGTCAACCAACTCCGTGCAAAAGGTACTTCTAAATTAATCTAAGAAACATCATTCTTATATTCCCTTAAATCCACAGGCTTTAAGAATAACCACAGCAAGATATAACTTCATTTAAAGTTTGTTGTATTATATTATAAAACAATAAACAGCGTAACAATATTTTACACAAAATATAGATTTTAAATATATAAGTAATTGTGCGTGTGTTTTGACTAACTATTGTCTAAAGGTGTGTGTGTGTGTGTGTGTGTGTATGTTTTAAGCTATGTGTATGTGAATGCATTGTGTATGTGCAGGGGGAGGGGGGAAAGGTCAAAGGTCACACAGACACACTCCATTCATCTCACATTTTAACACATGGTCTCAGAGATTCAGAGCCACAAACTTCCCTATAATCCAACAGTCCAACAAAACGTTATATTTAACCATCTGACCACTTCCTGAATAATCCATCACTTTCTATGCATTTACACTAAACTGCATAAAGCAAACTATTTCCATACAAAACTCCATTACAGCATTAAACCAACACAGAACCACAGAAGTATGTATAACACCAATGCTTCCATGACTCCATTACAGCATTAAATCAACACAGAACCACAGAACTATGTATAACACCAATGCTTCCATGACTCCATTACATCATTAAACCATCTGTATAAATGATCATTCATTCTCATGTACTCTACACATATGACCATCTGTATAAATGATCATTCATTCTCATGTACTCTACACATATGCATCAAGATTCAAAGTCCATCTTCCATTCAACAACACATTCCAATTCCAGTCTCACACTCACCTTTCATTCATTCCATTCAAACTCCATCATTCCTATTTGTCAGGGCCTTTGTAGGCCATGAGGTTACTCACTTCCCTGCATGTTCACCTAGGAGCAAATAGCAGCATGTCCCCTCAGTCTGGGCACCAGGCATCAAGAGAGAGAGCTTTTTTCGAATCAGGTGTAAACCCTTCTTGTGGGCGGACACTACCTTTCACAGGAACCACTCACAGCATTCATATGCTAATTACTGACCAAATGAAGACTAGTTTTACAAGTATTCACAAGCCAAATGTTTGCAATGGGGGAGGGAGGGCTTGTTCCTAGTCACCTATCTAATTCAATTGTGGCTGAATCTGTTCATATATTATAAAATGAAACATAAATAATAGATTATTTATGTACTCTTCATCAGTGGTAATAGGATAACCTAGTGAGAATATTATAAGCTTGTCTGAAGAGGGGGTTTTCAGAGAATGCTTGAAGGTTTGAAGACTTGAGGAAAGTCTTGTGGTGTGACGGAGTGAATTCCATAAAGTGGGTGCAGCCTGAAAAAAGTCCTGTAACCAAGAATGGAAGGAAGTGATGATAGTGGAAGAGAGACGCAGATCTTGTACAGAACGGAGGTGTGGAGTTGGGAGTTATTTTGAGATAGCTGAGGAGATGTATGTTGGTGCAGTTTTGTTGATGGACTTGTATGTTAGTAGAAGATTTTTATATTGGATTAGTTGAAAAACAGGCAACTAATATAGAGACAGACAGAGTGACTCAGCAGATGTAAAACGATTTGCAAAGAAAATCAATCTAGCCGCTGCATGCAAAATAGATTGTAGGGGCTCAAGTCAAATTTAGGGAAGACCAGTAAGGAGGGAATTACAATAGTCGATACGGCAGATGATGAGTGCATGAATTAAAGTGTCTTGTGTGAGATATGTACGTATTCTGGAAATGTTTTTTAGATGTTTGCAACATGATGTAACTATGGAGTTTATGTGGGGAACAAGGGATAGTTACGAGTCAAGGATTACACCAAGACAGTTTACGGGGTGGGATGTATGGTCATGTTGTCAACAGAAATAGAAATGTCAGGCAATAAGCTTGTATTATTGGGTGGGAATATTATTAATTGTGTTTTTGAAAGATTGAGCTTGAGTTGGCGAGAGGACATCCAAGATGAAATGGCAGAAAGACAGTCAGTAACACAGAGATCAGGAGAGGATAGATAAATGTGTGTGTATCTTCCGCATAGAGATGATATTGAAATCCAAAGGAGCTTATTCGCTTCCTAGAGAAGTGGTGTAGATAGAGAATAGCAGAGTACCTAGGACTGAGCCTTGTGATAGTCCAACTGATAAAGGAAACGAGTGGAGGTTGTTTCAGAGAAATTATCACTGAAAGAGTGATTAGATAGGTAGGATGAGAACCAAGATAGGACAGTGTCTTGAAGACCTAGAGATTGTAGCGTCTGTATGAGGAGAGAGTGGTAAACAGTGTTGAATGCAGCAGAGAGATCCAGGAGAATTGGAAGCGAGTAATCACCTTTAATTTGAGCTGTGATAAGATCATTGACAACCTTGGTCAGCACAATCTATGTGGAGTGTTGAGAGCAAAAGCCTGATTGAAGAGGATCCAATAGGTTGTTTGCAAAAAGAAAACATGTGAGGCGAGTGTAGACAATTTTCTCAAGAAGTTTGGAGGGGCATGGGAGCTGAGGGATGTGGCGGTAATTTGTGAGACAGCTTGAGTCACAATTTTGTTTTTTTAGAATAGGAGTAATCACTGCATGCTTGAATAGTGATGGAAAAATACCAGTAGAGATAGATTACAGATTTTAATTAGAGGTGGAATGACCACATGAAACAGGGACCTACATATTTGTGAGGGTATGGGATCAAGAGGACAGGAGGTAAAGTAGGAAGATAAGACGAGATTAGAAACTTCCTCTTCATTTGTGGGATCAAATGAAGAGAAGGTTTTAGAGGCTGCTGGGAAGGAATTGAGCTGGTTACTAGCCGAGGGAGATCATACCATTTCCAGTCTGATCTTATCAATCCTGTCCTTGAAATAGAAAGCAAGATCCTGGGCACTGATAGTAGTCGGAGGGTTTCGGGTTGGAGGATTGAGAAGAGATTTAAATGGGGTTAGAAGCCTGAGCATAGATGAGAGATTGGAAGCATGCTTGTTGAGCACTTCGATAAGAGTGGTAGGTAGCAGTATTTGCGCTGAAATCATTAGAGGTACAAGATGTATGCCAGTGACGTTCAGCTTTACCAGGAAGTTTTGTAGATTTCATGTTACTTTAGTGTGCCACGGTTGACAACGAAGTCTACATGGAGTATGAAGAGTCGCTGCAGCCACTTGATCAAGGGCAGTTGCTAGGGTTTGGTGAAAATGAAGAACTGCCATATCAGGGGAGGAGAATGTAGATATTGGGGAGATAAGGTATTGGAGAGAGAAAACTGTTGAAAATCAATAGAGTTAATATTCCTGCGGGTATGAAGCACAAACCAATATGATGTAAGCTAGCTTTCTTTACTGAGACTGCTGCGATCAATTTCAGGTTCCCAAAGGAAAGTCGTCCTCCTGGTTGACGATAACGGGACAAGGTGATCACAACTTACTGAGGTGGTTTGCCCAGGGTGTCCGGTCCTCACTGATCCCTGCCGTCCAGTGGTGCATGGAGGAGTAGGTCAGCATGCCTTGTGATGCCACAGGGGGAGATGTATGAGACACTGTGCCGCGTCACAACCAAAGACATCAGTGTATGCGCAAATCGGCAAAAAAATGAAATGCACACTGAGAAGCTCCTCTATCAAATGTTGAAAGAAGTCTGTATTGAATGTTTTTAGATAAGCATGCCCAATGTGTTTCACTCATGGTGTTAGGACTTCCTCATGGATGTGAAGTTTAGGTTCTGTCCATTTGCTACCTCATTAAATGTATGTGGTTGGAGCCTGATTCCTACTGGTGGGTCTGAATTGTGAACAGGTTGGTTAATAAGTCTTAAATGAGCCCGAGAATTCACAAAGTAACTGCAGCACAAATATATATACATGTGTATATATATATATATATATATGTATATATATATATATATATATATATATATATATATATATACATATATATATATATATATATATACATATATATATATATATATACAAAATACATGAGGTAAGAAGTCTCATAAATACACACAGATTGAATTCTAATAGTCGCTCCTGGCAATAGTTTCAAAACAATAACCTTAAATGGTAATGTAAAAGAGTATGAAGAAAATACAGGCATCTGCAGGAAATTATCACATAATCTTTTAACTCACAATGATGGAACTGCTTTAGTTTCTTTTAGCTCTTGTTTCTTTTAACACATCAACCCAATTTGGCTTTAGGTATTAAGACGTGTGAAAAATAGCAGATGACGTGTTAAAGATGACAAATAAAGATAATGTGTAATATGCCAAATAAAGAAGTGTACTATTGTAGCGACAACCGGTACACAACTGACTGAAAAACAGACACAGATCTGACTCTATTTCATAATAATAAAGTATGGATGATAGACTCAGACAGGTTATCCTTTTATATTCAGGATACCTTATAACTAGTAAAAGATCAGGGGCCATGATATGAGGGAAGAAAACTCCTTCTAATTCATGGTTCATGTTTTAAAGGGATCAGAAACCCATCCAATTAGAGACAGGTTCCTAAATCAAAATCTATATTCAGACCATTTGGAGTGAGGGTCTTCATATTCTAATTTGGAGGTCTCTAATTGTACTCCCTGCGTACATACTTCCCACAGGGACACTACAGCAAATAGATTACCCCTTCAGTATCACACGTAATTTTCTCTTTAATTGTGTATTAATTCCCTGTGATGTTTGATTTAAAACTTTTAATGGCTCTTGTCGTATGTTGACTACTGGTTTTGCAGGCAAGACATCTGTTAAGGTTATAGAAACTATTTCTATTCTCATTTAACCAGGTTTTTCTCCTGTCCCTTTGTCTGGTGGTATCATGTTTCTGACAAGCTGGTTCCTAAGATTATCTGTCTTCTTATAGATAAACCTTGGTTTAGTTGGGAGAATTTCTTTACGTTTTTCATCCTTTAAAAGGATTCCCCCAAATATATTATCAATCCGGTGGCACTCTCGGAAATTGATCTCCTTCTGGGACTCTATTCACCACCTCACCTCCAACATTATCCAAATTTATATTCCAGGCTCTCTGTCGTTGTTATGTTCTTGCCCTTAGATTTGCCCTCATTCAAGATGGCCGTGATTGCCTCATGAAGTTTCCATCTTGGATCTCTGATATGAACTTGCTCTTACAATAGCCCTTATCCAAGATGGCCAGAACTGTCTCAGGAAGATTCCATCTTGGATCTCATTTCCTGTTTGGGCCTAGAAAAGGCACTTCCTGTTATGCAGCCTTTGGTCGAGTATTGTGTTTGTGTCTGAACCAGATGCTTCCACAGAACCTTGCTCCCTTGTGATTTGGAATACAATTACTTGGTACTGCTACAGGATATTTATCCTGTTGATACTTTGGACTTGCTTGCTGGACATTTAAGATTTATTTCTGTATCAAAATAAATCCTGTTTACTACAGTACTACCTGGCTATTGGGTTCCGTTTGTAATACCAGAAGTGTGACAGGATACTCGAGCCCAAAATGACGGAGCCCGCCGGGTCAGAACCATCTGCTTTACAGCGACTTTCAGATCTGAATTTCCACATGCATTCTGCTTCAAGACAACTACAGGAATTTCATGCAAAATTTCAAGAACTGGAGACCCGGTGTACAAATAATTTCCAACTGCAAAATCAACAGGTAACTGAGTTGCAAATAAATGTTCATGAACTCAAAGATCAAATAGCGCTACAAAATGGAGTTATTACAGAACTACAGGTGCGGCTTCAAGAAGTTAATGCTGTAGCACCTTCAGCTGCAGTACATCAGCCCACACTCCCACTACCTCCGGCTCGATTCTCAGGTGATCGTAAAAAATACAGAGGTTTTATTAATCAATGTAATATGCATTTTGATTTACACCCTACTTATTTTTTGACTGATGTACAGAAAGTACGTTGTATTCTTTTATTGTTGAAAGATGATGCCTTGGCATGGGCTTCTCCTTTGATAGAAGCAAAAAGTCCCACATTACAAGATCTTTCTAATTTTATGGATGCAATGAACCAGATATTTGATGATCCAAATCAAAGTGCTACTGCTGAGTCAGTTTTATTAAAGATGCATCAGGGAAGACGTTCAGTGGCTGAATACACCTCTGATTTACGAAGATGGATCTTGGACACAGATTGGAATTCGGCAGCTAAGCTGTCTGTTTATCGAAAGGGGTTATCTGAGTTCATTAAAGATGAATTATCTAGAGCTGATGCACCCACTGAATTTGAAGCCTTTGTTAAACATTGTATTCGTATTGATGCTTGTCAAATGGAGAGGAAACAAGATAGATGGGGTTCCATGTGGACTCGTCCTAATTATCCAGAACCAGCAATATCAAATTACTCTGGAACTCCTGCAACACAACAATTTGAGGAGTCTGAGCCAATGCAAATAGATACCATTCGCAAACAGATTTCTATTGAAAGAAGAGATCAACGACGACAAGAAAATCTCTGTTTGTATTGTGGTAAATCTGGACATTATGTATCTAATTGTTCTCAACGACCTCGCAAGACAGTTGCTACATTGATGGAACCTAAAGACTCTGACCAGGAATCTATTATTTCATGCTGCTCAGATCAACTGAATGCTATTATTCCTCAAATCTCTTCACTGTCTACATTTGAGAGAGAGAACAGAAGAATAAAGAATCATTTTTCAATACCAATACAACTTGAGATAAACTCTCAACTTATTTCAACCATGGCAATGCTGGATTCAGGAGTCAATGGTAATTTCATGGATATAGATTTTGCTACACAAAACCATATAGTATTTCAAGAAAGAAAGACTCCTGTATTGATGGAGACAGTTGATGGGTCCCCTCTGAATTCTGGTCCCATCACACATGAGACAGAACTTATGTCCCTGATGATAGAACCCAATCATATGGAGGAACTCACTTTTTTTCTCATCTCTTCTCCAAATTTTCCCATAATTTTGGGTCTCCCTTGGTTCACTAACAATAACCCAGCCATTAACTGGGAGTCTCAAACCCTAACGTTTCAGGATCCTATCAGTGTGGTCCCGCTTGCACAAGAAGAGAATCAGATCTCAATGTCCCCCTCTTCTGTGGAGGATTAATTGCCTGTTCAATATCAGGATTTTGCAGATATCTGTAACAAACAAAATGCTGACAAATTACCACCCCATCGACCATATGATTGTCCCATTGATCTATTACCTGGGGCTGCTATTCCTTTTGGTCGGATTTATTCATTAGCTGATCCTGAATTAAAGACGCTAAAGACTTACCTGGAGGAAAATGAAACTAAAGGTTTTATACGTTCTTCAAAATCTCCAGCAGGGGCTCCTATTTTTTTTTGTAAAAAATAAAGATGGATCTTTGCGGCCATGCATTGATTATAGAGAATTAAATAAAGTTACTATAAAGAACAGACATCAACTTCCTCTCATCCCAGAATTATTGGAAAGACTGCAGACAGCAAGTATTTTCACAAAACTCGATTTAAAAGGAGCGTACAACCTAATACGCATTCGACCAGGTGATGAATGGAAAACGGCTTTTCGAACAAAATATGGACATTATGAGTACCTCGTTATGCCGTTCGGGTTATGTAATGCCCCTGATACTTTCCAACATTTTATAAATGATGTCTTTTGATATTTGCTTGATCTTTTCATTGTTGTATATCTTGATGATATCCTTATCTTTTCTAATTCTTTACCAGAACATCAAGAACATGTTCGAATTATTTTTACAACGGCTACGTATAAACCAATTATACATCAAGTTGGAGAAATGCGAATTCCATCGTACTCAAATAAAATTTTTGGGTTACATTCTATCCCCTCAAGGACTGTGCATAGATCCCTGTAAAGTGCATGCTGTGGTAGATTAACCCATACCTAAAAACGTCAAAGATGTGCAACGATTTATGGGCTTTGCTAATTTCTATCGATGTTTTATAAAGGACTTTTCTGGAATTGCTGCCCCCATTACTCAGCTCACAAAAAAGGTTTCCTCCTTTCAGTGGTCACCAGCAGCTGATAAAGCTTTTTCCATTTTGAAAACGAAGTTCACGTCAGCTCCTATATTAATTCATCCTGATCCTACACTCCCATTTGTTTTGGAAACTGATGCATCGGATTCAGCTATAGGAGCAGTAATTTCACAAAGAGTAGGAGAAAAAATGTTACTTCACCCCTGTGCTTTTTATTCAAGGCAAATGACTGCTCCTGAAAGAAACTATGATGTGGGAAATAAAGAACTTCTTGCCATTATAGCTGCTTTTTCAGAATGGAGACATATTTTAGAGGGTGCAAAGCATCAAGTGATAGTCCTCACCTATCACCGGAATTTGGAATTCCTTAAATCAGTAAAAAGATTATCTCCCCGACAAGCTCGATGGGCTCTCTTTTTAAGCCGTTTTGATTACCTAATTTCCTATAGACCTGGATCGAAGAATGGAAAAGCTGATGCCCTCTCAAGAGCCTATGCGGAGAATCCTCAACAGGTAAAGCCTGTTCAAGCAATAATTCCTGATTCAAATTTTTTGGGGGTTATTTGTACAACTGAGTTATTAACAGAGATCAAGAATGGATATGATATGGATTCTACCCTCATGAATCCTCCAAAAAATGTTAAATTATCTTATGACAACAGAGTCTGGCATATGGCACATCAACTATACGTTCCAGAAAAAGCACGGTTAAAGGTCATGCAACTATTCCATGACTCTAAATTAGCAGGCCATAAAGGACTTCAGAAAACTCAAGAACTGTTAAGCCGTTCATTCTGGTGGCCCAACTATAAGGAAGATGTAGCAAAATATGTATCCTCCTGTACAACGTGTGCCAGATTTAAGACTCCTCGTGCTTCTCCTTTTGGACTACTTCAACCTTTGCTAATACCTACACGTCCATGGGATTCCATTTCCATGGACTTTATTGTAGAACTTCCGAGATCTAAGAATATGACCACTATCTTTGTGGTAATTGACAGACTGACAAAGATGGCTCACTTTATACCCTGCCAGGGTACTCCTACAGCAAAAGAAACAGCCGACTTACTTATAAAATAAGTTTTTTGTTTGCATGGCGTTCCTAATGATGTGGTGTCAGACCGAGGCGTTCAATTCACATCACGTTTTTGGAAACAGTTTTGCAAATCACTTGGCATTGTTGTGAACTTGTCCACTGCATTTCATCCACAGTCAAATGGACAAACGGAGCGAACAAACCAAACACTTGAGCAATACCTCAGATGTTATATTTGTCACCTACAGGATGATTGGGTTGATATCCTCCCCATGGCTGAGTTTGCATACAATAATTCTCAACATTCAACTACAAGATTTAGCCCTTTCTATGCTAATCTAGGATATCATCCAAATATTTGTCCCAATCTACCTTGTGACTCTCCAGTTCCTGCTGTGGAAGATAGACTGATTATTATGCAAAGTAATCTTGAATTATTAAAAGAGACATTGAAAACTGCTCAAGAAAGATATAAACGTGATGCTGACAGATCACGAAGGGCTGCTCCAACTTTTAGTATTGGTGATGAAGTATGGTTGTCAACTAGACATTTAAGAATGAAGGTACCATCTGCTAAGTTGGGAAGTAAGTTTATTATTCCATATAAGATCATTGCACAGATTAGTTAAGTGGCATTTCGATTGGATCTTCCTGATTCCATGAAGGTACATCCTGTTTTTCATGTATCATTACTAAAACCTTCAGTTAAGAATCCATTTCCTGGTCGCTCTTTGCCTCCTCCTGAGCCAATTCAAGTTGATGAGCATGAGGAATTTATAGTCGAAAAGATCCTGGACTCTCGTATTTTTCGAAACCAATTACAGTATCTGCTATGTTGGCAGGGATATAGGCCAGAAGATGACTCTTGGCAATCTGCAAAGGATGTTCATGCCCCACTTTTGGTAAAAGCATTTCATCAACAGCATCCTGGGAAGCCTGGTCCTAAGTCGTCCGGAGGACGTCGTTGAGAAGGGGGCATCTTGTTATGTTCTTGCCCTTAGATTTGCCCTCATTCAAGATGGCTGTGATTGCCTCATGAAGTTTCCATCTTGGATCTCTGATATGAACTTGCCCTTACAATATCCCTTATCCAAGATGGCCAGAACTGTCTCAGGAAGATTCCATCTTGGATCTCATTTCCTGTTTGGGCCTAGAAAAGGCACTTCCTGTTATGCAGCCTTTGCTCGAGTATTGTGTTTGTGCCTGAACCAGATGCTTCCACAGAACCTTGCTCCCTTGTGATTTGGAATACAATTACTTGGTACCTCTACAAGATATTTATCCTGTGTATACTTTGGACTTGCTTGCTGGACATTTAAGATTTATGTCTTTATCAAAATAAATCCTGTTTACTACAGTACTACCTGGCTATTGGGTTCCGTTTGTAATACCAGAAGTGTGACAGTCGTATTCCTTAATACCTTGTCCACTGACTGATGTTCCTAAACACACTGAAAAATGTATCACACAAATACTGAGTGCGATGAAATGTCAGCTTGCACTATTGTGGAAAGACCCAAAGCCTATGCCTCTTCTATCCATTATCAATCGAATCTAGCAGGTCTACCACATGGAATACATTACTAGCATCCAGGGCCGGATTACCCAGAGGTCTAACTGGGCTAAAGCCCAGGGGCCTCGGGCATCCAGGGGGCTATTGACAGTGCTCAGCAGCATTATTGATCAGTGCGGGGGCAGGGGCGCCCCCGGCCCAATCAATGCTGCTGAGCACTGTCGCTGTAGTCCTTCCGCTGCGCTCAGTTATCTCCTTACTGAGGAGATCTCGTGAGTCTCACTCTCACGAGATCTCAGTAAGGAGCATACAGCGGAAGGACTACAGTGACAGGAGAAAAAAGGTAAGTTCTTGGCGAAGGGCGGCGGGCAGATCTCGGGGGGGCCTCACGGGGCAATAGTGGCTCCCTTAGCACAGGGCCATCTATTCCCTTAATCCGGCCCTACAATCATCTTGCATCACACTCCTGTCACCTTCACTCGGGTCTGGAGTCCCTGGACCGAATACCACGGTTCTCTCCCACCCTTGACGTTCTGACCTTTTCCCTCTTTACACAGTCGGTACTGTGCTTATATCAATCGCTTATCTCAACACACTTTATAGTGAACTTGCCCCCTTACTTACTCCTCTTCCATCTATCTCTCTATCTTCTTTTTCCTCCCTCCTTCACTTTCTCCACTTGCAGTATTGTTTATGCCTAACTTTGTTTGCATTGCTTGAAGCCTCACATAAATGTATATTTTTTTTGTCTCTTGCTCCTCCATGTGATATCTTTTGCAAGTATGTTTGGCTCTATCAGTCATTTTATAGCCTGTTATTCTGTATTTCCCTCTTTAAAATTCAATAAAAATGTTTATTCAAAAAGGATTGCACAATGTTTTCTAACTATTTTTTCGAATGATCTGAAATTCTGACTAAATTTGGTGATGAATGAAAGTTTATCCTCTTTGGTATTGGTACTTCTTATCAGTGGTGTACGCAAGCAAAGTATATGCAAAAGTGAGCGCAAGTGGCACTTATGTCAGGCTACAACTTTGGGAGGAAAAATGGGAGTGTGATTGGAGGACACCCCTAAGAAATATGCAAAGTGGGCGTTTGTTTACCTGCGAATACATCAGATTCATACTCTGCCACAAGCAGCAACTCACACATAAAGCTTGCACCAGCTCCGTGTCTAGTCTAGTCCACACCAATGTTGACAGCGCTGGATAAACACAGCTGGACACTCTCATCAATTAATGCCAGAGCGGACTATACACCTGTATACACTTCTCTCATTATAAACCAATATAAAATAATTTATGATGCACACTTAACATTTTGGGAGTTTATAGTGTATGGTGGATATTTTGGAGTTTATACAGTATCCTGGACCTGGTTTATTTGTCTTGCTTCATTGCATTGGCATTCTGTATTATTATTTTTTTGTGTCTATTTTTCGACTTGCCTGTGTACCTGTTATATGTCTATATTTTAAGATAGATTTTTTATTTCCCAACTTCCCCAATTTATAGTCCCCCCCCCCTCCCCCTTCAAACAGATCAGCATATCTGATTTTTTTTTGGGCCGTGGTGACATATTTTCATTGTATTTATTACTATCCTTTGTTTTCTGCCAGGTATGTTGACTCTGTTTGCTGACTCTATACTCTTGTGACTGCTTTTACTTTCATTTCGG
Source organism: Mixophyes fleayi (assembly GCF_038048845.1). Taxonomy (NCBI): domain Eukaryota; kingdom Metazoa; phylum Chordata; class Amphibia; order Anura; family Limnodynastidae; genus Mixophyes; species Mixophyes fleayi. The sequence continues at coordinate 147,849,429 of NC_134406.1, read as the reverse complement.
AAAGCTGTTTGTAAGATGTTTGTATGTGTTTTTTGGTTTTTTTTAGGTTCCCAAAATTAAAGGTTTTTTTTCTACCCCAACCCCTTTCCCCTTCAAACAGATCTCAGCCTCATGATGCCAGAAGTAGACGTAGATAAGTTTGAACTGTTTAGTGTACATGCAAGCATCAAATTTTTCAAGGCATGAGGTAATGTACTTCTTTGCAACCTTAATTCATCCTTCTCATATACAGCCAATCTTTGATATGGAAGAAATTCTGTACCTGTGAGGAGCTTGCAGCTCTGGGGGAGTACGGCAGATGCCCACCCCTACAAAACCAGCAACAGGTCCAACGTGTCGCCGGCCCAGGGAAGCATATCTTTAAGCCACGTGTCAGTCTCTTTGGGATGTCAGATGCTGAGTTGGTCCATCATTATCAGCTCACTCCTCATGTCATCATGGACACGCTGCGCATTGTGCAGAGGGACCTAAAAGTGCCAAATCCCAACATAAATATTGCCATTGACCAAACTGTTGGCAGTACTGCACTTTTGCACCACTGGATCGTTCCTGACAAGAGTGGGAGTCACAGCAGGGATGTCCCAAGCCACCTTCAGTTGTGTACTGAAGGTTGTGCTGAGGGCTTTCCTGTCGCGTCTCAGGCAATTTATACTTCTGACACTCAATGAGAAGTCCCTTGTGCCCATAAAGCAACTTATGGGCACAAGGGACTTTAAAACAACTGGTTTCAGCTTTAGAAAGCTGAAACCATTTACAGCAAATTGTCAGACTTTTTGGGAAATCAATTCACATTGATAAGCTGTCCATCGTCCAAGCCAATTTCCCTTGGCCAGAAAATGCAATTCACGTAAGTGCTACTCTGAATGTAACCCCTTTTATTTTAAACGTTTTTGCTTGCTATGTCAATCTATTAATTGTTTATTCACTTTTTTTATATCTCTATGCCCTGTACTTTTGTATATTAAATCTATAATATAATATGTTGCGTCCTTGACACTCTAATGAATCCATTAGCCTGTTAAGAATATAGCTCTACCAAATTAACCCTTTGAATGTCAATGTGTGATTTGTTGATACATTTGATTAACAAACTGTGTGTGCTTGCATTTACATTTGTGTAAGGGGCTGGAGGTGTGAATAGTTAACCCTTTGCTTGCTGGTGTGGGTCTTGCATGTCAGACATATGAGCGTAGAGTACATAGTCTAAGTTGCGCTCAGAGTGCGTGCACCATTGAATCAGGCCCTTAGTGTTTCTGAACACTACTCCAAAGTATACAAAGTACCCGGCTTCCCTTAGATTTATAGGGATTAAGAAAGTGCCAAGGAGGGGTGGAAACTATATCAACCAGATATCCCAAGAAGATACTTGATGGATTTATAATCTAAAGACCCTCACCCCTAATGATCTGAATATAGATTTTGATTTAGGAACCTTTCTCTAAGTGTAAGGGTTTCTGCTCCCTTTGAACCATGAGTTAGAACGAGTTTTCTTCCCTCAAATCATGGCCCCTGATCTTTTACTAGCTATACGGTACCATCCATATAAAGCCATAACCTGCCTGATCATATCATACAAGCTTTATTATTGTAAGTCAGATCTATGTCTGTTTCTCAGTCAGTGGTGAACTGGCTGTCACAACAATAGTATACCTCTTTGTTTGGCATATTACACGTCATCTTCAACATGTTATCTGCTTTTTTCACATGCCTTGATACCTAAAACCAGATTGGGTCAATGTGTTAAATGAAACAACTTCACTTCTGTGAGCTAAAAGAAACTAAAGCAGCTTCATCATTGTGAGCTAAAAGGTTATGTGATAATTTCCTGCAGATGACTGTACTTTCTTCATAAGCTTTTACAATACCATTTAAGGTTAATGTTTTGAAACTATTGCCAGAAGCCACTATTAGATGTCAATCTGTGTATATTTATGGGACTTCTTATCTCATGTATTTGCTATATATTTGTGCTGCAGTTACTTTATGGACTCTTAAGCTCATTTGAGCATAATTAACCTACCTGTTCACAATTCAGTCCCACCAATAGGAATCAGCCTATGCTACAACCATAGATATTTAATGAGGTAGCAAATGGACTGAACCTAATCTTTACATCCATGAGGAAGCCCTAACACCAAGGGTGGAATGCATTGAGTATGCTTATTTAAAAACATACAGCCTTCTTTCCACATTTGATACAGACACTTCTCAGCGTGCATTTCAGTTTTTTAACCGCTATTCACATGTGCTTGCGTCTGTGATTGTGACCATGGCACAGCGCCTCATACATCTTCCTCGATGGAATTCCCCTTATATCCACACTGCAATCCATCCTAAATGCTGCTGCAAGACTGATCTTACTCTCTCACCAATCTACATCTGCTGAATCACTTTGCAAATCCCTACACTGGCTCCGTGTATCCTCCAGAATCCAATTCAAATTGCTCACCTTTACCTGCAAAGCCCTCAACAACATCACCATCATCATCATCATCATCATCATCATTTATTTATATAGCGCCACTAATTAAATTCATACATCTCAAATCTCATATCAAAATACTCTCCCTCCCACTCTCTTAAATTTACCTCTGACTGGCGCCTTGTCTCGCCACTGGTAACCACCTCTCACGTATGCCTACAGGATTTCTCCCCTGCTGCTCCTCACTTATGGAATTCCCTACCACGCCCAATCAGGCTTTCCCACAGCCTTCAAATCTTTAGATGTTCTCTAAAAACCCATCTCTTTTTTAAAGCTTACCTTATCCTTGATGATACTATTAACACTATTACACCATCACAGCTGTCCCATTCTCCACTCTAAGCCAATCTCACTCCTCTTGTTTCATTTATGCCCTTGTCCACTTAGAATGTAAGCTCTGTAATGAGCAGGATCCTCCATACCTTTTGTTTTCATATGTGCAATTATTTTGTCTGCCTTGTATGTCCTTGCTTTATGTATGTCCAGTTTTCCCTACTGTACCGTGCTGCGGAGCATTGTGGCATCTTACAAATCTACAATAATAATAATGGTATATTTACTTAGTGTTGGAAAACAGTGTGCTTTTGCAGTCTGACTATTAGCAGCAGAATCCAAAAGGATAAATTCTAATCTTTTCTATTTTTCAATACTTTTTTTAAAAAATTCAGTTTTGAAAGCTTCATTCAGTAACAACTATATTAAAAAAAAAAGGTGTTTGCAGGTGAGGTTCATCAGCAGCTGAAAAAAACCTCTATATATCTTTTCTAATTTTCAATACTTGTCAATATTGAAAGGGTCATTCAATGAAATCTATGTTTAAAAAAGGGTGTTTGTGTCTGAGGGTCAGCATGCAGCTGCACACCCCCAAATTAAGCTATATATTATTATATTCTAATCTTTTCTATTTTTCAATACTTGTCAATTTTGAAAGAGTCATTCAGTGAAATCTAAACTTAAAAAAGTGTTTGCATGTGAGGGCTTTTTCTGGGCATTTTTGACATTCAGTGACTCAATGTAGAACATTGCAGTGCTGCAAAAAAATCTGTCATCTGCCATGCCACCAACTGAAGCAAGCCCATTAGATAAATTAATCAGCAAAAAAATGAGTGTAAGGTGCCAGTGATAAAAAAAATTCAAACACACACATTAAATTTGGAACGTTAAACAGTATGCATCATAGACAGTAACAATTAGCTGTCATTAGATGGGCACAGGCATCAGTAGATACCTAGATAAGTAGACACCCAATGGTAAAGAGATACCTAATTTGCTGTCACTATATAAATAAATGAAGATGTTGAGAGTCGAAGGTGGCCTGCACCTATACTAAAAAATTTCAAAGACTACTCACACAAAACTTTGCCAGAGCATTAATCGATAGCTAAGGCAAGGGCTTTTCTTACCTTGCAGCTATATAAATAAATGAAGATGCTGAGAGACAAAGGTGGTCTGCACCCATACTAAAAAAAATAAAAAAATACTATGCACACAATACATTGCCAGAGAATTCATCAGTAGCCAAGAGCAGGGCTTTCGGAACCTTTTTTACTTATATGCTCTGTGCCGTAATGCCGCCCTCCTGAATCAAACCATGTGACTTGTATATATTTATGGGAAAGGAGGGCTACAAAATCATTTCCCCCAGGGGGAAACTTTGTCCATAGAGTACTGGCTGAAACTTGCAGTGGAGGTGGTCCGCAAGACCCATGAACAACTGTGACTTATGAGATTTAAACTTGTGTATCTATTATTACTCTTCTAGTTATATATGTGTTTCTATTTAACCCTTTAATTGATTCTATATATCCACAAGCTATAAAAGCTTGTATCTAATCAACAAGTTGTATCCTTCCAACATACAATTGACATACTTTCAGGATTCACTAGGATGAGTGGGATCATTCAGGTATCAGCTGGGATTGGCGGTACTCCACCCAGAGGCGCGGAATCTAACAAAGTGGAAGATTTTCCCCAGGGATTCCCTTCAAGGGAATTTGGGCTTTGCAGCTTCCACCCTGCAGGTCACGGCCCTCTAGGGGAGTTCCCAGTGAGCAGTGATAGAGAACCTAGTACTAGAGAAGAAGGTAGTCAATAGATAGCCACTAATGAGTGGGAGTGCCAAGTGATGCTCTGAGATAATTCATGGGAGAGATAGATGTGATGGTCTGCAGTAGTTACCACTAATGAGTGGCGCTGATAATGGGTGATTTGCGGCAGCACACTAGGAAAGATGAGAGCGATTATAGGCAGTAGTTACCACTAATGAGTGAAGCAGGTAATAGGTGATCTGCGGCAGCACACTTGGAGAAATGAGAGCGATGATCTGCAGTAGTTATCACGAAAGAGTGGAGCAGATAATAGGTGTTCTGCGGCAGCACACTTGAAGAGATGAGAACGGTGATCTGCAGTAGTTACCACAAATGAGTGAAGCAGGTAAGCGATGATCCACGTCAGCACACTAGGAGAGCTGAGTTCCAAGCGGGGGTGCATGAGCTGCTTCCAGGCCAGGAGTCTGACGAGAAGAACCAGCACTAAGTGGTGCTGGGAGAGGCCTTATAAATGAGAGGCAACCAATGGAGCGTACTAGGTGAGAACAGGTGAGATGGTCACTTGCGCATGCGCAGAGCCGTTGCCAAACTGACAGCCGGAGGAGAAAGCAGGGAATCTGGAAATGAGCAGATGCTCAGGTTACCGGGTGGCAGATGCGGGAGAGTGGCGTGTGACACATACATATTGAAACACAAGTAAAACATACCATCCTGTAATTTACCCAACCTATTGCAACAATGTGTGTACCCTATATACATATACTGTGTCCTGTAAGGACTTGTGTTATAATGCTTGTCCATAGTGCAATCACTCTAATGAATCAGTTTAAATTTGCGTTTTCTGATGCAAATGTTTATAAAATCAGATGGCCAATACCTGTCCTCCTTATTCCTCTACTTGTTATACGGGTTGGCTTGTCCTCAAACACAATTGACATATGGATAAAAAAAATCAGATACCTGATGTTGTAATTAGGCTGTTTATGATAATGTTAAATAAAGATGCCGTAGTGACTTACAGTTTTTGTTCTTGCAATGAACAGAAGTCGTTGTATGTGTAGTCTGAATCGTAATATGCTATAACAAACTAGATAATATATGGCAGGTACTAGATCACGCATGATTGGAGAGGTAATATTATTAGGAAGAACATACTCAATAAGAGACTAGATCTGACCAGCACAGCAGTATATAAAACAAGCAAAATAGAAACACATATATAACTAGAAGAGTAATAATGAACGTATTTGTATGCAATTCATACAATTGATACAATTGATGCATCTGAAGTGAGTGAGTCCTCTGTATAGCTCTGTGGAATTAGTGGTGCTATATAGATGATGATGATGATTCATATCCAAAGGCAAATGACATTTGCGACGACCTACGCCTTGAGCAGCGGAACAGTGGAGGAAAGGGGCAGACTTAGGTAGGCAATCTACAATAGGAGCCTGCTGACGCAGATGCAGTCAATTCAAGTCCTGGGTTTCTCGTTGGTACACTTATTTTCATCCATATCGTTTGCACCAGCTACTCTGCATGTGTAAGCGACGACTGATAGAGATGACTGACATGGCATAGTCTTTGTTTTAAAAACTACACATATGGATGCCGCTAGATAGCACAGAACATGTGTATGCAAGTAAGATAGACTATAAAAAGGCATTGTATATGTACAGTGCACATTGAAAACATCTTTATTTATGTATTCAATGTTAAAATTTATAAATAAATCCATTTTTTTAGTACCATTTGTCACTGAGCCTGAGTTTGGAATAGGCCTTGAAGCCCCGCTCTAGATAGACTTACCCCCAGAGAGGTGCATAGTCTAATGGTAGAGATTCACCAGGGACCCCCTCAAGGGAATATGGACTTAGCTGCTCTTGAGCCACAGGTCGCGGTCCTCTAAGTAGGGTTTAGAGCAAGGTGAGATGGAACCGTGGAGTGGAGCAGGCCTGCTGGAAGATAAATGCAGAGGTTCAGGTGAACGGCACTGAACTGAAGCGTTGAGGTCTTTAGAAAGCAAATAGCTGAGAACAGGACTGATTATAAGGCACAAGGTTCCTGAAACAATACTGTAGGTCTTGATCGTGGAACAGGTAACACAGGATACCGACTGAGGAGTGGTAAACTGCAGAGAATTGATGCACTGAGATCCCTGGAAAGCGAATAGCTTGAGGACGGGGCAGATGATGAGGCACAAGGTTCTTGCAATAATTCCACAGGTCTTGATGGTGGAACAGGTAACACAGGATACCAATTCGCAGACAGGAGCCAGAGAGAACAGCGTCCTAACAAAGAAAGGAGACCTGAAGATCTGGCAACTTGGTAGAGAAGTAGGTGCTTTAAATAGATAGAGCTGACAGACAATTAACACATCAAGAGAATGCAGGAAGTTTTGAAAAGACCAGGTGTGCGCATGCTCTGTTCAGACTAGTAAGCAAATGCAGGGAGTGAGAACCAACTGAAACAGGTAAGATCAGAGCCGTAACTAGGGTGGTCCGGGCGGTGCCATCGCGAAATATTTTAAAAAAAAAATGCCCCCTCCCCCGACTCACGGCAACTCCCCCCCGCGTCTCGTGCGGAGTGGGGGGGGCATGAGTCGGGGTCGGGGGGTCGGGTGTAGAGAGATAAGGGAGGGGGGTTGGCGCTTGAGTGGGGGGTAGGTGGTGATCAAAGGATCACATCCTATTGCTGACTGGGAGAGAGCTACTCGTCCATCTGTGAGGACATCACCGCAGTTGCAGATCCAATGTGACAGCGCAGGGGGTGGGATGAACAGAAGACGGCTCCTCTGACTTCCTGACTGGCTCATAGGAAGAAGATGTGCAGTACATAGGAGGTATTTTAACACTCAGAATCACATATTCACTAGCACCATATGTACACTATAAATGCAGATTATATACAAACCTCTAGTTCCTCCCTGAATATCCAGTGTCACCCTAAGTAATCACTTGATAAGTGAAGAACCCCCCCCAATATTGTCACTACACAAACTGTTGCAGATACAGACTTTTATGCTCTCTCTACCTGAATAAAATAATTGTTAGTCCTGTGCTTCAACATATAGTTGGTGAGTAAACACATTGCACTCATAAAGGGGCAGACACACAGGGCGCACTCATATAGGGGAAGACACAAAGGGCCGCACTCATATAGGGGCAGACACACAGGGCGCACTCATACAGGGCAGACACACAAGGCGGCACTCATACAAGGGGCAGAAACACAGGGCGCACTCATACAGGGGCAGACACACAGGGCCGCACTCATACAGGGGCAGACACACAGGGCGCACTTATAAAGGGGCAGACACACAGGGCACACTCATATAGGGGAAGACACAAAGGGTCGCACTCATATAGGGGCAGACAACAGGGCGCACTCATACAGGGGCAGACACAAAGGGCCGCACTCATATAGGGGCAGACACACAGGGCACACTCATAAAGGGCGGCACTCATACAAGGGGCAGACACACAGGGCGCACTCATACAGGGGCAGACACACAGGGCGGCACTCATACAGGGGCAGACACACAGGGCGGCACTCATACAGGGGCAGACACACAGGGCCGCACTCATACAGGGGCAGACACACAGGGCCGCACTCATACAGGGGCAGACACACAGGGCGCACTTATACAGGGGCAGACACACAGGGCGCACACATACAGGGGCAGACACACAGGGTGCACTCATACAGGGGCAAACACAAACGGCCGCACTCATACAGGGGCAGACACACAGGGCGCATTCATACAGGGGCAGACACACAGGGCGCACTCATACAGGGCAGACACACAGGGCGGCACTCATACAGGGGCAGACACACAGGGCGGCACTCATACAGGGGCAGACACACAGGGCGCACTCATACAGGGACAGACACACAGGGCGCACTCATACAGGGGCAGACACACAGGGCGCACTCATACAGGGGCAGATACACAGGGTGCACTCATATAGGGGAAGACACACTGGGCGCTTTATATAGTGTCATTAAGATGCTCTCTGTATTGCAGACACAAGAATGCCCTCTGCATTGTATGGCTGACACAAGAATGCTCTCTCTATTGCATGGCATTTGCTAGGATACTCTTTGCATTGTATGATGGTCACTAGAATTCACTTTTGTATTGTATGGCGGACACTAGGATGGTGTTTATATTGTATGGCGGTCACTAGGATGCTTTCTGTATTGTATGATGGTCACTAGGATGCTCTTTGTATTGTATGGCGGTCCCTAGGATGCTGTTTATTTTGTGTGGCGGTCACTAGGAGGCTGTTTATATTGTATTTGTATCACTAATACTGACTAAATTATCATGCAGAACAGTATAAAATTATGTGTGTGTGAGGGGCCACTGTGTGTGTGTATGATGTGTGTGTGAGGGGCCACTGTGTGTGTGTGTGTATGATGTGTGTGTGAGGGGCCACTGTGTGTGTGTATGATGTGTGTGTGAGGGGCCACTGTGTGTGTGTGTGTGTGTGTGTGTGTGTGTGTATGATGTGTGTGTGAGGGGCCACTGTGTGTGTGTATGATGTATGTGTGAGGAGCCACTGTGTGTGTGTGTATTATGTGTGTGTGTGAGGGGCCACTGTGTGTGTGTGTGTGTGTGTGTGTGTACTATGTGTATGTGAGGTGCCACTGTGTGTGTGTATTATGTGTGTGTGAGGGGCCACTGTGTGCGTGAAGGGGGGGGGGGCCCAAACCAATATCTTGCCTAGGGCCCCATGAGGTGTAAATCCGGCTCTGATAGAAATATATATCATGCATTTGCAAATATGTGTAGCAGAATTCTTTCAGTAAAGTACTAGCTACACCCCCACATTAGGATGGCCACACCCAGTTGGCAAATGTCGCTCCCACTTCGATGGGGGGCGCCGGTGCCCTGTCTCACCCAGGGCACTGAAATGTCTAGTTACGGCACTGGGTAAGATCAAGGACCAAAATGCAGGTTAGCTGGTGCAATGTGTGAAAACCATTTAGGCAAAGCTCAGTTATACCCAGATTTAAATCAAAAACACATCTTGATATCCACTTTTGAATATTTTCGGAACTATGCTCAAGTTCCATGCTCTTATTTAAAACGCAACTTACGTGCAAGTTGCATCTGCCCATGAATTATGTCCATAGTCCATGAGTACATCATCATCACGTTTTTCAGAAGACAAGTCATACTGACTCCATTTACAAAGACAAATGTTAATCTAAAAATATATCTCAATGTAGCAATGCTGATCAGAAGAGATGTCCTTACTGCATACTTCATCAATCACAGCATCAATTAGAGTAAAACACTGTAACTAGACCCTGCTCAGTCTAGTCAGTTTCTTATGTAATTATAATACATTCTATAGTGCGTTCATTGGTGAATACACATATCCTCCCAGGCCTGGATGATTCAATGAAGGCTGCTTAGGATTAGGAGAACTTGCAGTGTTGGCAGAGAGCCTCCAAAGAATCTGCTTCAAGCAAAGTGACAAAGTAGGTCACCATTGCTCTTTAAAAAAGGAAAATTGGGCAAACTGTAAGTTGAATGAAATTGAGTTCATAAATCAGTACATGAGGGTAATGGCCCTTGACAGTTACCTTGTTTAGGTCATAATTATAGATGTATGTATGTGTGGAGATGGTGCCCGAGAAGCGGGCGAAGGTGCCCGCCATCGCTATGCCCCTGGAGGGGCTGAAGATGTGCCTGGCGCCCGGGGAGGGGATGAAGAGTCCCCTGGTAGCTGAGCCCTGCAAGCGGGTGAAGAAAGAAGAGGAGAAGTACTTACCCGTCCATCGATCCAGCGGCGGTGAGTATGACTTTCTTCCTGCAGGTCCCGTGCGCGGGGGAAGGATGAGCCAATCAGGGCTCATCTTTCCCCGCTGGCCAATCAGCGGCCGGATGCGCGAGCCAATCGCGGCTCGTGCCCGGCCATTCAAAAGATTGGCGCCGACGCGAGCCAATCAGCGCTCGCGCCGGCTAATGACGTCACGCCGGCGACTATATAAGTCGCCGGGTGGCGCCATTTTGCCGAAAGTCTGTCGGCGGAGAAGAGAGAGGACGTCTCTTCAAGACGTCCATCAACAGAGCCAGCAGCAGCAGCGGCGGCAGGGGGCCCTTGTAAGGGCCGTGAGCTACCCTGCCGCCAGAAGACTTCAATCAAGCCGCCGGAGCGGAGATCGTCGGCGGGGAGCCCTTGTAAGGGCTGAGAGCGCCCCCGCCAAGCACCCCTCAACAGCGCCGAAGAGGAGAAGAGGCGCCGCCGGCTGGAGGGTCTGGAAGACCAGTGGTGCATCAGTCCAGTGCTGTGTCTTTGCTGAGTCCAGTGGTGCATCAGTCCAGTGCTCTGTCCTTGCTGAGTCCAGTGGTGCATCAGTCTAGTGCTCTGTCCTTGCTGAGTCCAGCGGTGCATTTTGTCCTGTGCTTCCGGGGAATCCTGCAGCGGTACGCCTACTACTGCCGCTGCTGCTGTTGCTGCTGGTAGTCGGTCATCTTCCCAGGGGGGAACTTGTAAGAACGCTACGTCTTTCACCAAACAGTTGACCGTCCAACAGTCGTTTGCCATGAGCACAAAGTACTACAGTAGTCACCCTATTGCAAAGCGGATAACTGCGGCTGTAACAGCTATGTTGGTGTTAGACGTGCATCCGGTGTCCGCCTACTGTGCAGTGGAATTTAGACGGTTGATGGAGGTATTGTGTCCCCGGTACCAAATCCCGTCGAGATTCCACTTCAATAGGCAGTCCAGAAATGTTAGTATCAGATATTTAACTACGTTCACTGTTCCTGCAGTGCAGAAATATTAGTATCAGATATTAAACTATGTTCACTGTTCCTGCAGTGCAGAAATATTAGTATCAGATATTAAACTACGTTCACTGTTCCTGCTACATCAAAAAAGCATGAACCTGCCCTGCCATCAACTAAAACAAAAGGTAGTGACGCGCTTGAACTCCACCCTCTATATGCTGCAGAGGGTGGAGGAGCAGCAAAAGGCCATTCAAGCCTACACAGCCACCTACGATGGGCCACGTGTTTGTGCCGCCCACTTGTGTCGCTTAGCTTAGACATCCAGCTACCTCGGTGCAACCTTTTGGACTAAAAACAATATTGTGAGGTGTGAGGTGTTCAGAATAGACTGGAAATTAGTGGAAATAAATGTTATTGAGGTTAATAATAGTGTAGGAGTGAAAAAAAAAAACACAAATATGGATTTTAGCAGTTTTTATGCTTTTTTAAAAAAAAAAATCAAAACCCAAAATCAGAACCAAAACCTTTCATGGGGTGTTTTGGCAAAACAAATCAGAATCCAAAACACCAAAAGTGGCCGGTGCACACCCTTACTGAAAACCAAAATGAGCGAAATCTGGACCCTCTGGCTCTTGGAGCATTCATGGGAAGAAAAGCACTCCTTCCCCCTGCGGCCTGGCTGATCATTTTATTTAACTCAGGCCCAAATAATACATCCACAGAGAAATGAAAGTGACTTCCAGGAAAGTCCCCAGCAGCCACAAAAATAGATTTAAGCATGGTCTCAACCTCCCTGTCAGCGCCATTCTTAATGTTTGCCGCATTGGGAATGGAAATTGTGATTGTATTGGACAACCTCGCTATAGAGGCATCTACCTTAAGAGGTACCTCCTACTTAATTGTATCCTCCAGAGGAAAGAGGATAACAATTTTGAAGGACACCTGGAACTTACATTGTGGTGTGGTCCATGCCTCACCCAGCAAATCATCTAGCTTTAGAGAGGAAGGAAAAAACACATCTCAGTAATCACACTGGCTAAGGATCTAGCCTAGACTGGTTCTGCTACATTAGTAACAGAGCCCTCTGGCACACACAGCATATGATCCTCAGACTGGTAGGCTGTGCATAAGACATCTGTGCCAGACTGCCCTAGAGGTAATTTACAACTTGTAAAATATTTTACAGAAGTCACATTTATAGGTTTTTCTCTGGAAGAACTCCCCTTGTTAGACATAGCAGAAAAGCAGAGACCATCGAAAACAATATCAGAACACTTATTAAATGTGAAACTTTATGACAGACGAAAGCCTGTTAAACTGATTTAAGCGTCACTTGTAAACCACCCCCAAGTATTAGTAACAACATCAGCTGGTATAGAAGGGTAGCGCTGGGAGAAAGCCTACCTATCTTAGGCCACTCTCTAGTGTGCAGTGGTACAGCAACTGCATCCTGCAGTTACTGCACGGGACTCCAAGTCACTACCTGCGATGGCAGTGACCAGTTCCCCTAGAGTTATCCATTGTTGGGAGCAGGGAGACAGCACTGGAGATACGCCTCTGCACCTCCACTCCCTGCTTCAGCATCACACACCCATCCATGCTGTGAGATGCATTGCTGCTTCCAACGCTGTCAACCCCAGCATTTAAATGCTTCCACAGGCTTTTGTCCCCACTGTAGCAGTTAATCAATAGCCACTAAGCCACAACAGCAAGGTGGGAGGGGAAAAAACAAAACTAAAAGCTGCTATAGAAGCTATTAAAAAGTCCCCCACACTAAGGGCAATTTAAAAAAAACTAATTATTGCCCTGGCAGATATGGGGTATGAAGGGAGAAGGGGAGAAGCTACAACTAGATGTTTAAATTTAAAGTGCTCTCACTATAGTACACTCATTGCATCCAATGTCCGGGGTCACCCAGTTGGAGGACAGAGAAATATATTTTATTTCACATAGTAATATATATTTGGGGGGAAAAATAAAGAAGAAGAAAAAAGTCAAAGACCTACAGTGAAAATTTTAGTATATTTATTTTATTTACACTTGGAGATACTAATAGCGCTAGGATTCTTTCAATGAATATAATGTTTGTTACATTTTTAATAAAGTATGTGATATACTGAAGGAATTTGAGCTGCAGTTAGGTTGGGCACTGTGAGAATTTAGTGTCCAGTTTTTATTTCAAATGATGATGATGATGATAATGAATGATGGATGATGGATGATGAGTTGTTAATGATTGATTGAGAATGAGGAAATTCAGTGTCCTTGTCTTGATATTTTGATTTCCATAATTCATCACCTTGAATATTTTATCTGTATTCACTCTTAAGCTCTATCTAGATTTAATGTATCATCTTTGTTTTGTCTGCAAATACTGAGACACCGCATTTCACAGGACCAGACTGAGACGAGAGTAGTAATAACCAAGTAATGTACACAAGAAAAATGAACCCACATAAGTCAACGTTCCTTTTAACATATTTAGTCACAAATAGAGATGTTTTATTAAGTTTTTATCAGGAACTGATGATACAGCCACTGGAGCTCACTTCACACTGTTAAGTTCACAGTAAATTTAATTGTGAAATAATTCAATTAATGACATCAGTTTAGTAAGTATAATAGGGATAAAATAACATGGAAAAAAAGAAACTAAAAAATCGGAAGTCGTGCAGCCAAACCCACAAGAGTGATGAATTCAGAAAAACATATTACAATAGTGAATTGGCTTCTCTGCCCCCTGAAACAGCAGACAATGGAAAAGTAATGTGGAATCTCACCATGCCCCTTTCCCTACGAGCATCTCTGCTAGACATGCTAAAAATAAATTGAATCAAATCAGTAAAAAAAACAAAAAGACTAAAACTGCTAGTGATAAAAATTCTTCCGCTCATGATTTCTCTCTCTCTCATTCTTACACTCTCTACCTCTCTGTAGTATTGTTCATGTGTATACTGAAGTTCAATTGGAACCATACTGTAAGATGAAAAACATGTCGTTCCACATTGTATTACTGTTTTAATTGTGAAGAAAACAGCCACAAGTAGCTGGTTAAAACTTTCATTGGAACTTTCCACAGCCGAAGAAAAATGTTCAACAAAGCAAAATGTGCGCAGTTTGTTCATCTCTAGCTACAATGCACAATAAGTATGACAAGTGATGCAATTATCTTCTGTAGTGTCTTGTCTCATTGCTATGCATATGAATAACATTTTATTTAATTTTGCTCTGTCACTTTAGGAGACTTGATGCTTCACAATGTCATCATTTCTGAAAATGTACTGTTAAAAATAATTTTGCATATGCTGAGTTTCTAGATGTCTTTTGTATTTTGTATCCCCCGAGGGATCTGTTTCCAAGCATGTTTTAATTTTGCGGATGGGAGAACAAGCCAGAGACTGCTTGTCATTCTGCTCAGCAGGGGATGTTAATTGTCTGGTTTCTCTACCCTAAGCTGAACGTCTGTTATGCTAAAAGGCACTAGGGCAATTTAAGTTATGCATCTGATTATGCTCCACATTAACTGTATATAGCAATGCTATGATGTTTAACTAGAAGTAAAGACCCCAGATCATACACACAATACAAATAATGGCAGACAGAATAGTATGAAAAGTAGGGTTCAAAGTCTTGTGACTATTTTGAATGCATCAGGCAGCTTTAATTTGTTTAAAATACGCTGAGTGACTTTGTATTCTGAATGAGACTACCATGATCTCAAGCTACTTTATATTGTGCAGCTTTTGTTGCTTTTTTCAAGTTCAACTTTTTTGAATCATTTATGGTAATATTACAGCAGTATTATACAATGATTCATAGTTTTTTATAGAAAATGCAGACTGTTTAACTAGAGCAAATCTTTACAGGTGTCTTTGCTACTTGTGCAAATTAACTTAAAAATCATTAGAAACACTCAAGCCAACCTACAATTTATCAGACATGGATTTATAGAAGTTATCGTATATTACTATACAAAATGTGAAAATCTAATGGGCAGACCTTGACAAGGGTATAGGTATTGCCTATCTAATATAGGCTTTGCATAAGATGTACATCAATATTTATCCGATCATGATAAAGAGTATGGAGGGAATGGACATTGTATTTATTTAAAGATGTGTGTCACAAAAAGAACCAACTAGGCATGCAACACAAGTCGCTGTGAAAAATTTAATCAGCATAAAACTACATACTCTGTCTAAAAATGATTAAATGCTCCTCAAAAAAAATCATACTCACTATTAAATATATACAAAGTCCTCAGTTCAGTTTAATTTAATCAGAGCTATTGTAAACCAAACAAATCAGAAGTGTAGCATCATAAACATAAAGCAAATTTGACACAGTTCTTTAAGAACACAAAGAAAAAAACTTTATTAAATGGGAGATAATGTGACAAGAAGTCACCATTCTTATCAAACAAAAATGGTTATAACATATTATATTATTAATGTAAAACAGTTCCTTGAAATAAAACTGAAGCAAAGCACAGAGATAGAAGAACTACACATATCTACATATTTTTAAAATAATCTGCCGCCAAGATGAAGGATAGAATGCTTGGACAATTACTCAGTAGCAGATTGTTCCCTAAAAAAGCCAATTTCTGAAATCTTTTCACAACTTTCTAAACCTTTTTCTTTTTTGCCCAAACCCTCTCTTGACCTCTGTGACATCAGATGCTGGTATGCTATTCTTTCTTACACCCAATTTATTGCCCCATTGCCCAAGAATACTTCTGGTAATGGGTTCTTAAAATATACCAAACCTCCATAACTCCATAATGGGACATAGCAGAAATATGACATTACTTGGTATCATTTTCTGCATATATACATAGAAACAATGATTTGGTTAGGCTGATTGCTAGAGGAGATAAATCTTAACTACAAGATCCTTATGATGCTAGCTGATTTCATTAACACATATTATTTTGTTGCTTTCAGAAATCACAATTATCTACAGGGGGTCTTTGATTATCCATGTTTCCATGCTCCCTATGGGTAATACATACTGAACTTGGATGGACTCAAGTATAAAGGGGTGATTACCCTTCTTTGATATCAGGGCATATCTTAGTAAACAATCAGGGCAAGGTTACAAATAGCAGGACTCTGAAGTATGTCCATTTCCTTTATAAAAATTACATTAACCCCTTGTTTGCTTACACAGTGATTTGCTGTAAACCATTTTGATTAAACAAACTTCAGATTTTGGGATAGATTATGACAACATTAACATTTTATTTTCATAATTACCCTAATTATGCTATAATCAAGACTTGCCCGACACAGAAAACAAGTTGACCAAGAGGCTTGTGCCACCAGCTAGCAGCAGGATGGATAAAAGCCTCCAGTAGGGGAGTTAATTAAACTAAATATCAAATGTATTCATAATATTATAATTCAATATTAAAAACAAATGAATAGTTGATCATTGTGACTGATATCAAATATATAAATTAGTCATGCTCGATATCCTACAGCAATATGCAAGGTGATGCAGTCACGGTTAACACATTTCAATAGCAAAGCTTTCCTACGTGATGTAGGCAACTAGAGGAAAATTCACACAGGTAAAAGTTCTACTTAACAGATGTACATAGTCCCATAGTCATGACTACCTGTTACCAATATCTGTTGCGAAGTTCTCCCATGGTGAGTAGTTTTGTTTCTACCATTAATAAAATTAAATGTCTGTTTTTGCAGTACCTTCTTCGCAGACAACTCTGCCTGTTCACTGAAACATACTGTGGAAACTAGTGCCAACTGATGATGTCAGACTACATTTTATTTTTACTCAGCATTGTTTCTCTATTTCTCCGTCTGATTGGTGACACGTTAGGTGAAGTTCATAGGTAAATTCAATTATGAGAGTTTTACTCATGTCTACTCTTTTGCCGAAATTGTAAAAGTTTGATTTCACTAATCTTATTATTCATTGCCACCATCGTTTGAAATTTATTCTCAAATACACCAATTACTTGATTGTGTGCAACAGAGTCAAGTTAAAACCCCATGGGGGCTTTATTTGTCAAAAAAAAACAAAACATAAAATAAAATAAATGATGGTAATGTGGTACATGCTGTTGCAGAATGCTGGAAATGTCCCGAAATGTTACGGACCACAGACAGCATCTCTTGAACGTCTCTGTCATTTTTCAAAAAGCTCTGCACCATCAAGTTGATTGTGTCAGCAAAACAGGGAATGTGATGAAATTCAACCAACTATAATGCTCTCCCAATGTTGGAGGCATTATCAGAAATTACTTATCCTGAGGAGAGTCCAAGTGGGATAAGCCATGTAGCTTAGTTTTTGTAACAGATTGTCAGCTGTATGCCTCTTAGTGAAGCCGGTGATACACTGAGTAGCCTGCCTCTGACAAATGTGACGTACTTGGGTACATGCTGCTGCTGTTTCTGCTGGTGAAGGCGAATCAGCAACCCAGTGGGCTGGCACAGTCATATAATCTTTAGTTTGCTCAGTTCCGAATGTACACATATCTGTGATTAAGTGTACAGTGGGTAGAATGGCATTTTGTAGCCCAATAATAACATTTTTACAAACCTTCTCGTAAAGGTGAGGAATAGCTTTTCTGGTAAAATGGTGTTGTGATGGAATTTGGGAACGGGGGCACAAGACCTCAATTAACTGTCTAAAACCAGCTGCATTAACAGTGAATATTGGACATAGATCTAATACTAGCATAGTCATGTTACGCTTCCTGGTGCTTTTGGTGTCCCGGTCATCATGGTGACTTCACTTCCGCCCTCTACATCCCGGTTGCCTAGGCAACAACCGGAACACTCAGTTTCCCATGCCGCAGCGCCCCGCCGGCTGTCTAACAGCCGGGCGCGCGCATAGGGGTATTAAGTCTGCACTTGGATTAGGGAGGGGGCTCGCTGGCACTCTGCTGCTATTGGTTACCCTCACTATTTAAGGCAGTGAGGACTAAGCCTCACTGCCAGTTATAGCTTCATGTGTAGCTAGGCTCCCTGTTTTCTGTTCCTGCTCCTGTTCTGAGTCCTCTATTTGACTTCCCGTGTATGACCCCTAGCTTGCTTCTGGACCTTGTTGGATTGCCATTGACCCTGACTTTAGCCTGTTCTCTGGATATGTTTACCTTCTGCTGGCACCCAACCCTTGCCTGGACTTCACCCTGCTGTCTGCTATTGCCCTCCTACCTCAGCCTGTTTACTTGACTCCGTTTCTACCTCCCATCTGGCTCTCGCCAGTGCCGTGGCGACACCATAAACTTTTACTACTCTGAGTTCAAGTCCTGCGGGGCATCTGAGTACCTGTGAGCGCATCCAGCTCTACGGGAAAGGCGGCTGCTATAGGTGAAGACCTCTTCTGCCTGTTCTACAAGTTTATGGTGTTCCCTGTCAGCCATAGCAAGTCGCCATGATGTCTGTGATCCGCTTTGTGACTGGGTGACAGCTTTCATACTTGCTACCTCTTGCAAAGGATTCTTTTAACAGTCAATTGCTGTAAACTACAATTAGTCTTCTTCTTGGTCTTCTTCTGGGATGAAGATACACCCCAAGCAGCAGTAGCAGCGGGAATAATGCTCAAGAATTCTTCTGATGAATCCTGGAAAGTGGAGGGGTCATCTAGCTTTTGCAACTTGGATTCAGGGCTTACTCCGATCACTAGTGAGGATATTGATGAGGAAGGTGTTGTGGGTGTTGATTGCAGGTGCCAGGATCTAAGTGAGAGAAGGGAGGTAGCTGATGCTGGACTGCTTGTTGTTTTTTAGCATATGTTTCTGATTTTCCCAAAAGCTTCCCATGAACTCTCTTCAAATTGCATAACATGGATGAGGTTCCTAGATGGTTATGGTCCCTAACTCTACTGACTGAGGTTTTACAAACGGTACAAATGATTAGATAACTGTTGTCAGGATTTGGATAAAAATAATTCCACACATAAGAGGTGGATTTTTTGGTCTTATGCCCAGGCATGACAATGGCCTTCTTCTTATCACTGGCAAGAACTGCTTCCACTGGTGCAGGACTTACACAAACAACATCATCCTCATCAACATCCTCATTAGCACTGTCGTCAGCTACACAAATGCTTTAAGGAGGCTTCTTTATGAGTACAGTATCAGAAAAGTCAGACTTACACATAGCACTCATGGATAGACTCTCCTCAGGGATTTGTGTCATTTATGAATCTGAACGTACAGTTTCTTCTAATACCTTATTGTTTTTTTACAGCTCAACTTTTACACTTAAAAGTATTTGGCCACCACTTTTGGAGTCAGAATGACAATTTCTTGCATCTTCATGACTCACATTACAAGAAGATGCCTCACTGACAGTTGCAGAACTAGCACATACAGAATGGAGAGGGCCCGATTCTTTCCTTGCCATTGCGTGTATATAAGGGCATGTTGGCAATTTTATTTGTTTCTCCTTTTAACTTTGCTTTGATTACAGGTGCTTTTTACTTTACCAAGGTAAAAGCTTTTTTTTAACATTTTTGCTTCCCTAACTTAAAAACATTATGCACTTTAACATAAACTTTAGCTGATGACATAGAGGGATTACTATTATTATGACTTGTGCCAGTAGCTGCTTGGTGCTCCTGGTCTTCTGTGGACTAATGTGAATCAATATCGATGGCACAGAGCAATGTCACGAGAGAATTTTCAGAACACTGCCACCCCTACTGTTTCTGTTTCAGCAATAACAAAGAGCAATGGCATTGATGTTTTAGACTGGCATGAACACTGCCACCTCTCCTGTTTCTTTGTGAGCTAAGGCACAGAGCAATGTTACTGGAGATTTTTCAGAACAGAGCCACCCCTATTGTTTCTGTTTCAGAAATGACAATGTGCAATGGCACTGACACTGTAGACTGGCTAGAACACTGCCACCTCTCCTGTTTCTGTGTGAACTATGGCACAGAGCAATGTGACTGGAGACTTTTTAGAACACTGCCACCCCTACTGTTTCTGTCTCAGTATTGACAATGAGCAATGGCACTGACACTGGAGACTGGCAAGAACACTGCCACCT
This sequence comes from Mixophyes fleayi, assembly GCF_038048845.1. Classification (NCBI taxonomy): domain Eukaryota; kingdom Metazoa; phylum Chordata; class Amphibia; order Anura; family Limnodynastidae; genus Mixophyes; species Mixophyes fleayi. The sequence continues at coordinate 147,829,125 of NC_134406.1, read as the reverse complement.
CTCCTGTTTCTGTGTGAGCTATGACACAGTACAATGTTACTGGAGACTGCCTTTCATCAATGTCGCTGCCCAACTGCACTGGAGACTGCCAAGAACCCTGCTACCCCTTCTGTGACTGTCTGTGCAATAGCGCCAGATCTCCATGGAGGGAGGTACTTATAGAATCCAAAACTTGCCAGATCCGACGATGCAACAATGACGTTTTGCCTCGTATTCAGTTCCGAGGGCGCACAAAAGTACAGAGTCGGCTTAGCTCGGTACTCGGATCTGCGATGTTTGGGTGGTCTTGGTTTTCCGAAAACCGAGCATTTCTAGTTAAAGAAACAGTAAACAAATGCATTTACTGGTGGCAAAATATGATTTAGGACAGGTCCATGCTCCCAGGTAGATACATTTGCAGGTGCTGGAACTCGTTTATCACAACCATGGAGGGGCTAAGACAAGGTGGTTTAAATGGAGATGTTTCCTGCATCAATTATTTAGATATCTTGTTGCTGAAAGGCCGTAATGAAATTTTGATTTACATCTGTGTCTACAATCATAATAATCTTCTTTTTATTTGCTATTTGTTAACACATTTCCCTAGAGCATGTTTTGTTTACATGCAGTTGCTATGTTACTATTTGTGCTACTACCTCTTTGAATCCGCTATGCTGGCATTGTACTTAAATATGTTCAATCATTAGTGCTATCATACTTGAAAAATGGAAAGGTATGACCCCAAAAGCTTGTACAATTCAATATTAATACATCTTTATCTGCATATACTAATAGTGCTGCTTACCTCTTTTTTTAATCAAATATTTTTTATCTAGATTTGAATAATAACAGAACAAGAAAAATAAATATATGACATACTTCCAAAGAATAATGCATTCCACCTTAGTATAGAAAAGAAGAACATATTAACAACTGCAATTATCACAATTTGCAGCAACATAAAGAAAAGGCACCTGAATGACATTACATATTAACAAGTTGATAGCTTAAATTGTGTTTGGGTCCCCAAATTCCTTCTATATAGTGCAGATAGTTTTATTAAATGTTAAATGTCAGTAAGAGGAGAAACATGGTAAAATGAAAGAAAACAACAGTACTGCTTCAAAAGAAGGAACACTAAGGGGAGTATTCAATTGTTCGTCCGGACCTCCGGAAAACTCGCGCTCTAAAACTACTACCGTTAATACGGTAATTACTCGCTGAATTTCAGCGAGTAAATTACCGTATGAACGGTTTTTAAGCGCAATTTTACCGTATTAACGGTAATAGTTTTAGAGCGCGAGATTTTCGGCCGTCAAGCCGAACAATTGAATACCCCCCTAAATGCGTGAATATTCAGTCTAATAGTAGGGAAATATTCCACATCATTAAGGGAGTTTCAAAGGTGGATAATACATTCACATGACACATAAAACCAAAAATGTATTGATATGCATTAAAAATAAAATTAATTATTAAAAAGCGAAATATTAAAATATTGGAGTCTGGGACATGTTGATAATATGGGAGTATATGTGAGAATATAGTGATGGTAGAATCACATTTAAATATGTATCTCCCTATCCAAGATAATCACAGTCAAAGTTCCTAATTAAACATCAAATGTGGTCAAGACTGAGCATATACAGTGGGTGATTGAATCTATATATGTATATTACACATGACATGCAAGTAACATAGATATCTGATGATTCTTATAGATAGAACATTGTTTTGTGTATTTCATTAATACAGATGAAATTCCTAAATATTAGCTCTATTTCCATATCCTCGTTGGAACCCACCATCAAGAAATCTTTCATATACTTGTTTTCGTGATCTTACAGCAACTACATAGAAAACTTTAATCAACAAATTCCAAATATGAGCTCTATTTCCATATCCTCGAATAATGGTAAGTCTCAATTCAATATTGTAATGATCCGCAGGATATCCGTGATATCAGTTTTGTTTCTAAAATTGGCTTATTTTTCCAGGGGTTATAAAGATGGTAAGTGTATATGAGGATAATAATTTGTAAATACATATGCTTTATGGCTGCAGATACATCGATACTAAGTATATCATTCACTCTTGCTCAATAAATATCCGTATTAGCATATGACGGTTATGCAGTCATACTCTGTGCAGTGTCTTATGTGTTATTCTGCTATGCAGAAATCATAAAGATGGTAAGTATATTTGCTTTAAATGGTGTTTCTCACGGTAAGTAAAGAAAGAAGTATGCACAGACGCGTATATACATCTCTAAGGATGGAGTCATGATTGAGGTAAATGTATTAATTTTATTGATCCACAATAAACAGAGGAGAAGATATACGTATTGATATGTATATATTGTCAAGTGTGATCTGTATTTGATAATTATCAACCCCACAGATACTAAATGTTCCTTCTATTCTCATTTGAAAAGGGACCGCATAGAATTTTGCGGCTACCCGATCGTCTTATGTGAAGTGTATTGTGTGGGATTATTATTCACTGACCACATATAACAGGGCAAGTGCTTAAAGAGAATATATATCTCAAATTGTTAATGTTCTTTGTATGTCTTCACATTATTTCATTGAAGAACTTTCATAATTAAAGTATATTAGGCATATGCACATGATATTCACCCCAGAGAGCCGCTTAATTGTATAGGTAACAGTTTCAATATTGTTTGAAAAGGAAATAAGATTATGTTCCAATATATTAATACCATTTCAAATTGCTGCATTTGTGATTATCTGGGATTCAGCTCATGTGAGAGGGCAGTCCTAATGGACACAGCTCGGGTCTGATTATCGAGGACATTCACAAATATAGAAACGGAACTCTTCAATTCTGTTGTAATATCGTATCTATTGATTGTATCTGGGATGATCTAGGATTAAAGCCGTGTAGAAAAAACTTATCCTATTGAGCAGAAATCATATTATTTGGTCAAAAAGGCTATAATAGCCAGCTACACGTTGAACTCCCTGACACACAGACTCCTTCTAAAAAATACACCTACACCTGACATACGTTTCGCTTTTAGCTTCTACTAGGAGGCAACCCGTATGTTACTCGAGTTGAGTATTTAAACTCATATCCACCAATGAGCTTGGTATAATTCGATTGACACACTTTTCAACCTATTGATTAAAGTTTTCTATGTAGTTGCTGTAAGATCACGAAAACAAGTATATGAAAGATTTCTTGATGGTGGGTTCCAATGAGGATATGGAAATAGAGCTAATATTTAGGAATTTCATCTATATTAATAAATACACAAAACAATGTTCCATCTATAAGAATCATTAGATATCTATGTTACTTGCATGTCATGTGTAATATACATATATAGATTCAATCACCCACTGGACATGCTCAGTCTTAATCACATTTGATATTTAATTAGGAACTTTGACTGTGATTATCTTGGATAGGGAGATACATATTTATATGTGATTCTACCATCACTATATTCTCACATATACTCCCATATTATCAACTTGTCCCAGACTCCAATATTTTAATATTTCGCTTTTTAATCATTTATTTTATTTTTAATGCATATCAATAAATTTTTGGTTTTATGTGTCATGTGAATGTATTATCCACCTTTGAAACTCCCTTTATTGATATAAAAGAGAAAAAAAAATTTCTATTGCTCTTTATGCCTCACTAAGCATTATGTGAATGCTTAGGTAACTCTAAATTATAAATACAGACTACACAACTGCGTTGTAAGGCAAATACTACGTTCCACAGGTGACAACTGCTCAGACAACATAATAGGCCTTTTTCATTGGTTTTAAGCATAGAGGAAGAACAAACAACTTTGGAGTAAGATTTTGAATTTTCTTTTCAGATTGGTGGGTCATTGCTTCTGTCCAGATCATATGGATAATAAATTCCCACCCTCCATAGTAGGATTTGATCTTTTGGATTTCTGCCTTGTCAATACAGTGGCTAAATATGTGTTTTCTGCTAATGTCATTGAAGAGGACCAACGCTCTTCAGTATCTAACATCACAAAATTATTTATCACATGCCCTGTCCCAGCCTCAGAAAAATCTAATTCCTCCTATTAGTAACAACGAGTGGGTGGCAACACAATAATTGCTTGAGGAGTGACTAGATGATATCCTTTGTAGATCTTGAGATTGGAGGCTAGAGGAGATACTATGGCCAGAACCACACATGCATACCATTTAAGTAGGCGTGGATTTGGACATTGCCAAGCTGAATAATATTTATAATATCCTCTCCTGATATCTCGACATCTGTGTTGTCCCGTGTAACTGACTGTCTTTCTGCCATATCATCTTGGATGTCCTCTCGCCAACTCAAACAAAATCTTTCTAAAACAGAGTTAATAATATTCCCACCCACCAACAAGAGCATACCTGACATAAAGTTTAAAGAAAAAGGACCAGAGTTATCACATGAGAAGTGAGTATCACCTCACTCTGTACTTTTTGTTTCAGTCTTAGATGGAAATGTTTATATCACTTGGTACTTGTTCCTTTAAATAATTCCTGGATTGTATTGCTCCAATCATACAATTAATTGAAAAAAAAAACAGTATAAAAGCATTGGGAGTAGAACCAATGCATTGTTGTGGGGTGTTTTGGACAATCCCACCTTAATAAAGATAGGAAATAGAGGCTCACAACAGGTAACTCCCCTATTACCTGAGTTAGGAACCAGATTGCACCACGCTTGCTCATTTTTGCTGCAAAGCTGTATTTTACAATTTATCTTGTCCTCTTCAATAGGGATCTATAAATAGGTTTCCTGTGGGTAAATTATAAAATCTAGTCTGCCAAGAGTGGGCTTTAAAGTAAGAGAAGAAAGAAAGACAGCAACATTGGTAGCCATAGAGGTAAAAAGGTAATTTCGCAAACATAGGTCAATTGTGGCTCTAGCCTCTGTGGAACTACATACCACTGTATGGTATCTCAGCAGGGCATGTTTGGACTTGTAGTTTCATTATAGCTGGAGAGCAAAATGTTGCAGACAAGGCACTTTTTATATAGTTGTATTTTTGTATTCTCACAGTGATATATAATCATGTGTGCACCTCATGCTGGAGTACAAAGAACTAAGCACCTCTATCTAACATAATTAAGCAGGCACCTCTGGCTAGTGGTGTATAATCATCTGAGATATAATTTTATAGGCACCTGGTTGGCATATAATTTTATGGAAACCACTGGCCAGTATATAATAAACTTAACTTGGCTGGTGTATAATCAAGCAAGTATATTTGTTTGCATTAATCATGTGGGCAGCTTTGGCTGTGATATAATAAAGTTGACTGGTGTATAATTATGTAGGTACCGTTGATCGATAGTATATAACCATGTGGGTGCATCTGTTTGCTAATTTATACAAAAAATGCCTGGAAACGTTTAGCTGGCTATAGCCACTGCTGTTGGCTGGTATAAACATAAATCATGTGGTCATCCCTGGCTGGTGAATAATCTAGTCTTAATATATAAACGGGCTCTAAAAACCCACCTCTTTCTCAAAGCCTTCCAGTCTCCCACTTAACTTCCTACCTTTTTCTGCCTCCCTCCCCTCTTCCCCCTTCCCTGAATCTGCCTCCGTTCCCCCTTCTCTCCCTTTCACGCCTGTGTCTCTCTGTCTGTCTACCCCTCTCCTTAGATTGCACGCTCCCTTGAGCAGGGCCATCTCTCCTCCTGTTTCCTGCACCTTTAACTCTGCTCTCCAGCTACCTTTCCCCCCACCCCTCTGGGGGTCTCCCCGTCATCCGCGCCCTTCCTCTTGGGCTCCGGCGCCTGCTGGTCTTCCCTCTCCCCTCTCTCTAGCTGTGCTTTGAGCTTACTGAGTTACTGTGCTTATTGTTTACTGTACCGTGCCGTCCCACCTTGTATTGTACTTGTTTGTCCCTGTACGGCGCTATGGACACTGAGTGGCGCCTTATAAATAAAAATAATAATAATAATAATAATAATAATAATAAACCAGAGTGGATGGAATATGTCTGAACATGATTAATTCCAAATTCTGGACCTAGAAAGTTGAAATTTTGCACACTGGTAGCTTTTAGGTCACAATTGACAAGAAAAATCAGAAACACTTTGAATGGAGCCTAGACGTAGTCTTTGAATTGAAGACTACGAAGCATTCATTGACAAACACATTGTTTATGGCTGTAACTGTTTCTTCTGATATGACATCGCACTGTCTAAGGTAAGCTTATTTTAACTTAAATGTTTATGGAAACATTGCTAAAACGGACATTGGACACACATTTGCTATATGTACATTATATATTGTATCCTATAGATTGTAAGCGTGCAAGCAGGTCCCTCTTACCTCTCTGTCTGTCTGTTAATACACAGTCTTGTTTTATTAATATATTTGTTCCAAATAATAAAGCACTACGGAAGATGATGTCACTATGTAAATAAATTTCATTAACAACAATATGGATGAAAATATATTTTAAAACCTACACCCTAAAAGGAAACTCACAAATTATTAGGCTCAAAGAGTTTCAGTTTTCACAGTTTTTTACAATTATGTACTCTAGTTCCTTTCTAGTTTTCTCTACTGAACGGTGCTGCGGAGCACTGTTACACCTTACAAATCTACGATAATAATAATAATAACAATACTTATAATTTTGCAGGCAAGCATAATGAAAAAAAAATAGTGATGAGCAAACCAAGGACAGAATGCCGACCCCATTTTCTCCGGAGATTCAATTTATAAGTTATATGGATTAATTTGAGTTGTGATACAGAAACACATAGACTTTTACACCAATAACCAAATAATTTTAACTATAATTGATCGATAGTTGCATCTGGAGGGAGAAGCTGTTTTTGGATTCTGAGAGCTATTAAACTCTTGCCCCACTAAGGAATATAGAGCTTCATTGAAAGGTCACTATGTGGAAATTTGTAAAGACCTATTACCAGTTGCTCGTCCAATGCCTGTATCTTCTAAGATATCAATATCCATACAGATTGAAACTATGCTGTACCTTGGAAACAATGTAATTAATCAGTGTAAATAAATGTAATAATTTTATGATGTGCTGAGGATAGGAATTCAGTAACGCTTAAAAAGATTTATTTATGAGATTCAAAATAAGACTCTATCATTAGTCTGGTCTGATATATGATATATTATATATATGATATATTGAATTACTCAGAGAGTTACAAAACATGGACTAGCAACCTTCCTTTACTTTCATTGCAAATTTAGCTTATGTTAGGAACCCCCCTAGCCGGTACAACACAACCCGGAGTCTGCTCTGCCAGTCACGTGTTCACTGGAGCCCCTAGTGGTGGGGACAGACTTGGCCGCAGACTAGCAGAGGGCCGTGAAGTGCGTACCGACTAGGGAGAACCCGGGAAAGCGGAGTGAAGTCCAGGCAAGGGTCGAGGGCCGGCAGCAGACAGGGAATCCAATACACAAGCCGAGGTCAAGGGTCACAGGCATGGTAGCAAGGTCCAGATACAGGCAGGAAGGTCAGGGTCACGAGCAAACAGGCAGGGTCCAAATCCAGGCAAGGGGTCATACACGGGAAATCCAATAGAGGGTCCACGGGACAGGGACAGGAACAAAGGCAGGTACAGGAAACAAGCAGGTCAGCAGGACTTTGGCAGAGAAACTATAACCGGCAGTGAGGCAGACCAATCAGGGCTAGAGTACACATGTGCAGGCTAAATGCCTGCCATGCTGCCAAACGAATCAGAGCTTGCCCCAGGATCTACACTCAGGTGTAGGTTAATGAAATAATATGTCCTGGTAATCAGCCCATAGGCTGTGGGGAGGTTCAGCGCATGCGCCCGGCTACACAGCCTGCCGGAGCGCATAGAGATCACTTTCGGCCACCGGCCGTTGCCCGGTACCCCCCCCCTAGAGGAGGGGTTAAGGAACCCCGACACCCTGGTTTCCTAGGGAATTTCTTGAAGATTTCTTTCAGATGTCTTGTAGCATGAAGTTGTCTTCGCGGAACCCAGGAGCGCTCTTCCAAACCACGATTCCTCCACTGTACTAGGAAGTGCACCTGACCCTGCACCTTCTTAGAATCAAGAATCATCTGAATTATACATTTTTGAGGTTTGTTCCGATTCAGTACACGTGAACTTGGAAGGTGGGATTGGTTTGGGTATAGCACAGGTTTAAGCAGGGTGCAATGGAACGTGTTGGGGATCCTTAATGAACTAGGAATTTTCAATCTAAAAGCTACGGCATTAATCTGTTTAACAATGAGGAAGGGACCGATGAATTTAGGCCCCAGTTTCCTTCAAGGCTGTCTGAGCCTAATATTGCGTTTGGACAGCCACACTTTCTGGCCCACTTTGAAGGAGCAAGTGGTACGGTGACGGTCCAAGCTTTTTTTAGCAAAAAATAAGGCTCGTCTCAATGATGACTGCACTTTCCTCCAGATGAGCTTGAGATCCTTGGCTGTGGAACAAATTTCCGGAATACCAGCAGGCTTGAGAGAATACAAGGAATTGGATCTGGGATAAAAACCAAAAATGCAGTAGAATGGAGAGGTTTGTGTAGATGAATGACATGAATTATTGTAGGCAAACTCTGCCCAGGGTAACAAGGAGGACGAGTTATTGTGAAATTCTGTAGTGTAACAACGTAGGAACTGCTCTAATGACTGGTTAACCCTTTCAGTTTGCCCATTAGACTGAGGGTGGTATGCAGAAGAAAGACTAATTTTGATGCCAAGAAGGGTACAGAAAGATTTCCAGAATTGTGCTATAAACTGGGAACTACGATCAGAAACAATGTCAATAGGAAGTCCATGGAGACGGAATATATGCTGGATGAACAGGACAGCCAAATTTCGAGCACTAGGGAGCCTAGTTAATGGTATGAAGTGTGACATTTTGCTGAATCGGTCTACCACAACCCATATGGTGTTGTGTCCTGCAGAGAGTGGAAGATCGACTATAAAATCCATGGACAAGTGAGTCCAGGGTTTTGCAGGGATGGGCAATGGAACCAATTGGCCTGCAGGACGATTCCTGGGGACTTTATTCCTGGCACATAGCTCTTGACATCAGCGGACAATGACGGCCACCAGACCGTACGGGAGAGGATTTCCAATGTTTTCTGAATACCAGGATGTCCAGAAGTTTTACTATTATGTGCTTCTGCAAGAACTGCCTTCCTTAAATGAACAGGAACAAATAAACATCCTTCTGGAGTATTATCAGGAGCTAGTCTTTGAAACCTTTGAAGTGTGGTGCTCAAGTCTTGGGTTAGTCCAGCATGAATTACGGAAGAAGGAAGAATGGGTTCTTGAATAGTAACTGGAACATGATGTGCCAAGAAGCTTCTAGATAGGGCATCTGCCCGGACATTTTCAGAACCTGGTCGGTAGGTAATCACAAAATTTAAACGAGTGAAAGACAACGACCAGCGGGCCTGTCTGGGATTCAGACGTTTGGCCGATTGTATGTACTGTAAATTTTTATCTTCCGTGATAACAGCGATTTGATGTATTGCACCCTCCAGCCAATGTCGCCACTCCTCAAAGGCCCATTTAATTGCCAGTAGTTCCCTATTGCCCACATCGTAGTTGGCTTCGGCTGAAGAGAACTTACGCGAGAAGTAGGCACATGGGTGCAGACGGTGAGTATGAGAGTCCTTCTGAGACAGTATATCACCAGCACCGACATCAGAGGCGTCGACCTCAAGAACAAATGTTTTTTTAGGATCTGGGTGTCTAAGGACCTGAGCAGATACAAAGGCCTTTTTAAGCTTTCAAATGCAGCTATTGCTTGAGGCGACCAATTAGTAGAATCCATTCCTTTGCGGGTCAGGGCGACAATAGGAGCCACAATATCAGCAAAGCCACGAATGAATCTTCTATAATGATTGGCGAAGTCCTCTTTGAGAAGACCTCTGCACCGCTTTGAGATTATTAGGTTGCACCCAATCCAGGATAGCTTGGACCTTGGTGGGATCCATGGAGAACCCTTCCGAAGAAATTACGTAACCAAGGAAGGATACATTCTGCACCTCAAACTCGCACTTTTCTAATTTGGCATAAAGGTGGTGTTCTCGCAATTTCTGTTGGACCTGTTTGACGTGACCCCGATGTTTAGTTAATGACTTGGAATAGATGAAAATGTCGTCTAAATAGACGACCACGAAACAATCAAGGAACTCCCGTAGCACTTCATTAATAAAATCCTGAAACACCGCAGGTGCTTTGCTAAGACCAAACGGCATGACCAGATACTCGTAGTGGCCAGAATGCATATTGAATGCCGTCTTCCATTCATCTCCTTCTCTGATATGGATGAGGTTATATGCACCACGAAGATCGATTTTGTTGAAAACTGTAGCACCTCTTAATTGATCGAATAATACGGAGATGAGAGGAAGGGGATAGGTGTTCTTGACTGTGATAAGATTTAATCCTCTGTAGTCAATACAGGGTCTTAGTCCTCCGTCTTTTTTGGAAACAAAAAAGCATCCAGCACCCAGTGGAGAATTAGATGGCCTGATAAAGCCTTTCTCCAAATTCTCATGAATATATTCCTGCATGGATTTGGTCTCTGGACCAGAGAGAGAGTACAAGCGTCCCTTGGGCAATTTGGAACCAGGAATAAGCTCGATAGCATAGTCAAAGTCTCGATAAGGTGGTAACGTGTCAGCAGCCTTTTTGGAGAACACATCCCAGTACTCATGATATTGTGAGGGAAGTTGCTCCGGAATAGACTGGATTACACGCAGAGGTAGAGTCAAGCAAGACTGTGTACAATAAGAGCTCCACTGGACAATTTCTCCTTTTGCCCAATTCACGACAGGGTTATGACGGGAAGGCCCAGGATCATCGGGACCGATGGACAGTTGATAAGGAAGAGGGTTATGGCCTCAGAATGGAGAGCTCCTATGTTCAGCTGTAATGATGGAGTCTCCCAAACAATTTTACCTCTAGGCAAAGGACTCCTATATAGGCCACAAACTGTAACTGCAGATTGAAGCTTCACCATAGGAATCCCAGCAGAACAGGCAAACCCGATGTCAAGAAAGTTGCCTGCAGCTCCACTATCAATGAAGGCTGAAAGTGACTTGTGCAGGAATCAGGACAGCATTCTTTTGGGAAACAATTTGGAAGCCTAAGTGGACCTTTCCCAGACATGCTCCTTTTTCAGGTTTGTATGGACAAGAGCAGAAGAAGTGGCCTTTATTACCACAATAAAGACATAGGCCTTGTGACCGTCTCTTGTCTCTTTCCTCAGGAGGGAGGCCAAACGCCCCTAACTGCATAGGCTTCTCAACATGCGTGGAAGCTGGAATAAACGCAGACGAAAAAGAAGACGCCTCTTTCTCTGTCCTCCTCTCCTTGATCCTCCTGTCAATTTTAATAGCGAGTTGCATAAGGCTCTCCAACGAAGTGGGGGAAGGATACTGCACAAGTGAATCCTTAATCTCCTCTGACAGTCCTAAGCGAAACTGGCTGCGTAACGCTGGATCATTCCATTCGCTGTCAGGCGACCATCTGCGGAATTCAGCGCAGTATTCTTCTGCCGAGCACCGGCCTTGCCTTAAGGCCCATAGATGAGCCTCAGCAGAGGCAACTCGATCGGGATCATCATAGAGGAGACCTAATGCATTGAAGAAGGCTTCCAACGATTGCAGGATAGGACTCGACTGCGGTAGGGTGAGAGCCCAGCACTGGGGGGTCACCCTGCAGGAGGGAGATGACAATTCCAACTCTCTGCTGTTCTGAACCAGAAGACTGAGGTTTCAGACTAAAATAGAGTTTGCAACTTTCTTTAAAATTCCGGAACAGGGCTCTATTTCCGGAGAACTGGTCCGGCAAGTTTAACTTGGGTTCAACAATGGAACCGGAAATGGGCAGTGTAGACCGGGAGTCCTCCTCTTGAGAGGACAACCGCTGGGACAATCCCCGGACCGTTTGGTAAAGGGTCTCAACATGACCCGCTAGGGCTTGAAATGGAGACGATTTGGTTCCGCTTTCATCCATCCCAATTCCGTCTCCAGAATGTTTTTTGGCCGGTTATAATGTTAGGAACCCCTCTAGCCGGTACAACACAACACGGAGTCTGCTCTGCCAGCCAAGTGTTCACACGAGCCCCTAGTGGCGGGGACAGACTTGGCCGCAGACTAGCAGAGGGTCGTGAAGTGCGTACCGACTAGGGAGAACCCAGGAAAGTGGAGTGAAGTCCAGGCAAGGGTCGAGGGCCGGCAGCAGACAGGGAATCCAATACACAAGCCGAGGTCAAGGGTCACAGGCACGGTAGCAAGGTCCAGATACAGGCAGGAAGGTCAGGGTCACGAGCAAACAGGCAGGGTCCAAATCTAGACAAGGGGTCATACACGGGAAATCCAATAGAGGGTCCACGGGACAGGGACAGGAACAAAGGCAGGTACAGGAAACAAGCAGATCAGCAGGACTGTGGCAGAGAAACTATAACCGGCAGTGAGGCTGCAGACCTCACTGCCCTAAATACCCAGGCAGACCAATCAGGGCTACAGTACACATGTGCAGGCTAATTGCCTGCCATGCTGCCAAACGAATCAGAGCTTGCCCCAGGACCTACACTCAGGTGTAGGTTAATGAAATAATATGTCCTGGTAATCAGCCCATAGGCTGCGGGGAGGTTCAGCGCATGCGCCCGGCTACACAGCCTGCCAGAGCGCATAGAGATCACTTTCGGCGTCCGGCCATTGCCCTGGCAACGGTCGGCCCGAATCCAGGAAGTGACGTCCCGGTCGTCATGGTGACGGCCGGGACGTCGGAAGGAGCAGGAAGCGAGCCGCGGGGGCTGTGAGTACCGCAGCAGCTCGTGACAGCTTATAAGATTTTATTCTGTGATTAGATATGGTATATTGACATATATTTTTATGGATTGATATCATGACACATTATTAATTCTAGAGATACAATACAACACTAAACATTTAAAAATGTTAGCTTTTTAATTACATAATTTTAGCCAATTCTAATAACTCTTCAGTTTTTTCATTTTAATTGTGACCCTTTTAAAGTATAGCCTTTCCTCTTTTCCATGTTTAGTAATAAACCTGAAGGCAAAATGCAGTGTTCAGCCTTACATGGAATTTACAGGTCTTTTTGAAGCTTGCAGCATGCTGACAACAATATCATTTGTAAAAAGTTCCTTCTTTCCAACTCTCCCATTATTTTGTGTTCAAAAAAGGCAGGACCTATATTGAGGCTGTGGTTTGGTTGAATTTGGCCATGGTTTGGGCAGATCAGAGGATTGTCTTATTTTCCAGAATTTCCAATCACAAAAGGTAGGGTCAACATGGTCAGCAGGGTGGCACAGTGATTAGCATTGCTGTCTTATGGTGCTGGGGTCATAAGTTCAATTCTAACAATGACACTTTCTGTGTGGAGCTTTTAAGTTCTTCCTGTGTTTCTGTGGGTATCTGGGTTTCTCCCACAGTCAAGCATACTGTTAAGTTACTTGGCTTCTGACATGGACCGTAGTGTATGTGTCTGTTGTAGGGAACTCCAATGGGGCAGGTACTGATGTGAATGACTATGTATCCTTAGTACCGTGCTGTATAATGAGGGTGTTATATAAATCAACAATAATAATAATATGACCCACAATGTCATCTGCTTCTGTTTTTCCCTTGTTATTGTCCACTTGCATTATCCTGGATAGTATACTAAATAACAGTGGGGGCCAATGAGCTATAGACTGTAATTAGACAATGAGATACAGTACCCACATTAAGCTCTAGTATGTAATGTGCCTGCCTTTACCCATTACATAGTTGGAACCTGTGGCTGAAATTGAGCATTTTTTCATATATACAATCCCTGAAGAAGCCAGCTGTTTACTAGGCAAAACACACCTTAGGTCAGGGGTAACCAATCAATCGGAGCCAAAGAGACAAAAAATATCTATAGATGTGGATAACAGCCAAATTTACCTTTTATATATGTGGCATATACATATACATAGTATAAACATGCGTATACATACCGCACACACATACTTTGAAAATATAACATAATTTACAATATCTTGCTAAGTGAAAAAGAAGATATCCAACATTGCCAAAATGTTCAGAATAGAAGCTCTTACCTTTCTGTTGTGTCCAGCGGAGAAGGGTTCAAAGGGTACTTACAGTCTCTCCACAGTAGCTCATGGTGCTTCTGTATCCACAATCACTGTGGAGGGTGGGGATAAAAAAAGTCATACATAGCCAACATGCCCCTCAGACCTCTTCACATTCACACCAGACCTCACCACGTGCCCCTTACATACACATCAGCCTTCCCACATGCCCCATATATGACAATCAGCTTTCCACATAACACATACACGGCAATCAGCCTTCCGACATGCCCTATAAATGGCAATCAGCCTTCTCACATGCCCCATAAATGGCAATCAGCCTCCTCACATGCCTCTTTTATACCATCAGACCTCACCAGATGCCCATCAGACCACCACACATGCCCCTTACATGCCAATCAGCCTCCTCATATGCACATTATATACCATCAGACCTCACCAGATGCCCATCAGACCACCACATATGACCATTACATACCATCAGACTTCACCAGAGGCTCATCAGATCACCCCACATATGCCATCAGACCTCGCCACATGTCCCTTATATGCCATCAAACCTTGCTGCATGCCATCAGACCTTGTCAGATGCCCCTTAGATGTCCCAAGATCACCCCACATGCCACATGAGACCACCCAAAATGCCCATCAGCCTCCCCCAAATTTAATCAAATTCTCACTCTGCCTCCCCTATTTCTAGGACCACATCTCATAGATATGTCGTTCAGTTTTTAGCCCGGTACTACATTATTTTGAGCCTTGGAATATATTTTTTTTACATCAATATGTCCCTTACTCACTACCAGTGGCGGATCCAGGGGGGGGGGGGGGCGATTGGGGCGATCGCCCCCCCCTAGCAGGGGCTTGCTGCCGGCGGCTGCACACTGTGCAGGTCCGTTCAGCAGTGACTGTGTGCTGCCCGGCTGCTCTGATTGTGTTTTAAACACAATCAGAGCAGCGGGGCAGCACACTGTCACTGCCGAGCGGACCTGCACATACTGTGCAGCCGCCGGCAGCCTTAGAAATTAGAAAGGGGGCGGGGCCTAAATCACCCCCCTAAAATCGCCCGGGGGTATAGCAAAAGTCTGGATCCACCCCTGCTCATTACTTACTTACCTACTTACAGCAGGCAAACAGCAGACACAGACTCAGTGGAACCCACGAAAAAGAGAAGGAGAGAGAGCACGCTCCACTGTTTTCTCCTCCTTCCCTGATTGAATTGATTGCACACTGTGACCTCCTTGCGTTGTACAGAGGAGGTCCCATGACCAGGGAGTTGCGCTGGCTGGGGACCGAACAGCTCCTGCTGGTGCCTGAAGAATCAGAGCACTGACTGGGGACTGATCTGCCCCTGCCATATCAGAGCCTCATTTTCAAGTTAAAAGAGCCACATGCGGCTCGGGAGCCACAGATTGGCCACCCCATCCTAGGTCTTGTGTCCTGTTTACAACCTCTTCCAAATATAGTTCCTCAAACAGGCAGCTAGAGTAACAATCTGTCTACACAGTGTTTGTGATTGTGTATCTTCAGTATATGCACATTACCAACTACTCCATCTAGGTGGCTTGTGGGGAATAATCTGTTACAACAATTGTTGTACTCTTTTCCATACAATCATGAACATTGGTATATGAAACTCAGTACAGCATATACGTATTGACAGACTAACAGCAGCTTTGTGTATCCTTAGACTATTTTGGGTCCCTAACAAGACTTCTCCCGAGCTGCCCCCCTTCACTGGAACGACCTCCCTCGCTCCATCCGTCTCTCACCCAATCTGTGCTCCTTCAAGCGGGCTCTTAAAACTCAACTGTTCCTTAAGGCCTACCAACCATCCACTTAACCTCTCACCCTTCTGTTTCTCCCCTGGCTCCTTTTTACTCTCCCCTTTGCTTCACTGGCTCCCTCTTGTGCCTGATTTTGTCTACCCTCCCTTAGGATGTAAGCTCGTATGAGCAGGGTCCCTCTCCCTTCCTGTCTCCACACCTGTTCTTCCACTCCGTCTTTACAGTATTTGCCTGCATGGAGTTTCTGAAGTTCTAGTACTTTGTGTTTATTGTTCTGTATTGTTCTACCCTGTATAGTCTACTGTTTGTACCATGTACGGCGCTGCGGATACCTTGTGGCGCCTAACAAATAAACGATGATAATAATAATAATAATAACAGTGGTTACAGTAAAACATAAGGAGAGATTAGTACTTTGTAACATAACATTTTTTAATGTATTAAAAAAATGTAAATCTGTTGTTTCTTGCACCTTTCAATATTTATATATTTTAGTGGCAAATACCCCAAAAAGATAAGGGCAGTGGGTGAGTGGTCATCCACATATACTAGTTTAATGACAATTGAAGTAAAATGAGAAGAAAAAAGGTCAGACACTGTTGAACAACCACACATAACTCTGCATGCTAAATGGATTCTCCAATTCTCTCAAAAAACATACTGGTAGCTGAAATGACTACGGACTAAAATGGACCCTAGTGCTTATGCTTGTGTATTTGGGAATTTAGACTATAAGCTCCAATGGGGCTAAGCACTCAACCAATCTGGCACCAGTATCTTCTTACCACCAGTCTGTATGAGTGAATTTAGAGGAAAGCACTGTCTGTCCAGTATGTGAGGTTTAGTCCTGCTCACTCTGACTGGGCATCAAACTCCCTATCTGACTTGTAGAGAATGTCAAAGAGTATAAACATAGAAATAGAAGAGATCATGCGAGTTTACAACAAACTATGATTACAATGACATATGGCACCCTTCTCTATACTATACCCACTGTCCATGCTCCTCTATTCATAACATAGCTCAGAGTCCCTTTGAAGTGAGCAGGAGCATCTCATAACTTCATCTCATCCCTATTCCGTAAACTCCTTCCCTCTGCTTCGGAAAAAGACCTTGTCATCGACAGAGTCCAACGCTTGCCCAAACCGAGAGCGTTCACGGGCTCGGCAACGAGAGATACTCTTCACCGAATGCACTTTTTTCACATTCAAGAACAACTCTTGCGAGCAGCTCGAACTGCGGAGAGTAGCTCGAGCTGACATTCAAATTTTTTGCCAGATTTCTCTGCAGCAACGATTGCTAAGAGACGATTATTCAATACGGTCACCGCAGCACTCCATAAAAATGATATCCCCTGTAGATGGGGATTCCTGGAGAAGCTCATCGTCCAGAGAAATAACTCCACACATGCTATTTTCACACTGGAGGAGGGAGTTCAATTGCTGAAGGGTTGAGACATTTTCTGTACTCTTATCCCCACTCAATCTCAAGCTCAGTTCACACCCGATTGGTCTACAGCAGGTTCTACTGGATCCAACACTGGTCCAATCTAGTCTTTTTCTAATTCTCTCTACTTACAGGTACAGTTTAGATCAGACTCTTTTATGAGAACATTACCTATGATCTCTAGACATTGGCTGTAAGAATGAACAGTTTATGCCTTGGAAATGACCCTTGGTGCACACGATTACCTCTCAACATACCAGTCTGAACATATTGGCTTGTTGCACTGGTATAAGTTTCACCTGCATTGTTGTTGAAAGTTCTTTATATATATAGCTGACATATGTGTTTATATTTGCCCTGGGTCTCCCTGTAGGCCTCCAGATTTTATTTTACAATATATAATCTTATGAGTTTCTATTACACATGTTTGTTATATGGGGGAGATTGCGGTCTAGGCAGCTGGGGAAATAGGCAGAGTTAGTTATGCGCTGTTTAATTATATTGTTGTGCCTTTGCTCCCCTGCCTTGCCGGGCCCTGATGCCGATGCTCAGGATGGTCCCCTGAGTGGGTCCCACTATTCTATTCTACTTTACAATTGACTGCTTACACTCATATTTATATATGTTCTAATGGATTACCAAATGTTTTCTATATTATATTTTGGTATCTCTGATATTTTCAACACCTCAAGTGCTGACAAATTTATTATTACCCTTTTGGTCTACTTGGCTGTTGTCCAACTATGTTACAAACTTTAGACCCATCCCTCTTTTTTCTTTTCTACTGGTTTATTCATGTTGCCCCCCTAGATCTATTCTCATCTTTTTGGACATGGATGGGTGATGCCTTTAATACAGGCTCCAAGTCCACACATGTTACTCACTTTGCTGCTCTCCTCCCAATGCGGCAAATGCGCTAACCCATCTGTTTGGTTATTTTGGGTTTAATTCCCCCCATCTTCCATTTGTCCATTAACTCTTTGCCCTCCCACATATCCCAACAGTAGACTGCTCTTTCTTAACTGAAACTCCTCACTTGAGCCCTCAGCTTCTCCTCAGAAGTTGTTATGCTCCAGCTGAGGGGCTGCTTTGCTCATTAACCCCGAACCTTATGGTTAAGCTATTTTATACGAATTCGAGGAGTCTCAACTTGCCAAATAAGAGGCGGCTAGCACTTACCACATTTTTCAAATATAGAGCAGACGTGGTCGCTCTCCAAGAGACTCATTTTTGCTCCAGAGCACCTCCTCTTCTTAGGGATCAACATTATCCCATATACTACTCAGCCAACAGCCCCTCAAACATAATGGTGTAGCTATTTAATTTGGTTCCAAAGTCTCCTTCGCATTACATCAAAATGTAATAGATAAACAAGGTTGTTTTTTTTATCTTAACAGGTCACTTAGACAATAAGGTGGTCACTTTAGTTTCCCTATATGCCCCCAACTCCAGGCAAATCCCTTTCATAAAAGCTGTCCTCAGAGAATTTCAAATCCGATCGGGGTAGTCTGATATTGATGGGGAACTTTACCTTAGTGTTGGATCCTCGACTAGACAAAACTTACCCACCCAGCACTATTGCACTACTACCCAGCAATACTAGTGGCCCCTCCCTCTCATTTCATAAATTAATTGCAGAATATGACCATTACGATGTCTGGCGTGCGTTTGCACCTAGAGAAAAAGATTTTACCTACCACTCTCGTGTACACAACACAAACTCGAGAATCGATCTGTTGCTCACAGATATATGGTCCCTTCAACACTCAAAATTGTCTATACTTCCAATCACGTGGTCTGACCAACAAAAAGTGCCCTTTCCATACAACTAAGAATGACTTGGTCAAATTTAGACACCAGCTCCAACAACTCCTTTCAGCTGGTACCCAAGCAGACCTTTCACACCTTCGACATAAACTTTATATGGCAGGGAATAAAGCAGGCTGAATTTTAGCGAGAAAGCTTAGGGGTCAACAGGCAAGAAACCATATTAGACACCTTACTGAACCCGGGGGAGCTAAATATCTTGAACCCCAAGGACATTGAAATCTTTTTGGAGAGTATGATGCTGGCCTATACAACCTGAAAGATGACCCAAACACCCCACAACCTTCATCTACTCACATACAAAATTTCCTCCAACACCTACACCTCCCATCGATACAGTTTATCTTCAAACCTTAAATATTCCCTGGACTTCAGACGAGGTCTTCATGGCGATCAAGACTCTTCAGAAAAATAAAGCCTGCATCCCAGACGGCTATATTAATGACTTCTACATTGTGTTCCGAAAGGTTCTTGTCCCTATATTAGTCAACCTATATAATGGAGGCACAGACTGTGGTGGATTCCCCTCAGAATTATTGGAAGCTAGAATTGTGACTATATCAAAACCAGGGAAAGATGCCGCAGACTGTCATAACTATAGGCCTATTGCTCTTTTAAATACAGACCTATGCTAAGCTGACTGCAGGCAGAATTGGACCTCTTCTCCCCTCTCTCATCCACCCTGCTCAGGTGAGCTTTTTGTTAGGTCGCTAGGCATTGGACAACACAAGAAGAGTTTTTGATAGAGTACGCCTCGAGGCACCATGGCAAACTACTGATACTTTCTCTGGATGCAGAGAAGGCATTCAACAGATTGCACTGGGAAATTCTGAGGCAAGTTCGAATTAAATTTGGGTTTTCGGGGGTCTATTCTGCGAGCTATCATGGGATTATATAGTGGCCTCAAAGGTTTTAGTAATGGATTTCTTTCAACAACTTTTTCCATTACCAGTGGAACAAGACAGGGGGCGTCCCTTATATATCTATTAGCAAAAGAGCCTTTGGCGGTCTACCTGCAACAATCCAAATCTCGTAAAGGCTTCAATCTGGGGGGGACTGACCACAGTCTGTGTCTTTTTGCAGATGACTTTCTGTTATTTATATCAGACCCAGAAACATCGTTTGATTAGTTGCAAAGCATCTTGAAGGAATATAGCCAGGCATCATACTACAGACTAAACACTACTAAACTAAAATTGAAGTGCTCCCTATTAACCTACCCCCAGATTCTCTGCTCCATTTAAAAACCAGATTTAAGTATGTATGGAAAGATAAATTGCTCTCCTATCTAGGGATTCATGTCCCGGTGAACATCTCAATGGTTTTTGAGGTCTATTATCTCTCACTAATCCCAAGACTACAGAAACACTCTACTTCCTGGATGTTGTATGAGATGTAGTGGCTTGGTCGAGTAGCAGCATTCAAAATGATGCTCCTTCCCAAGCTTATGTATCTATTTAGGACTATCCCTTACTTACTGCCAAAGAAGTTGATAGTAGAAGGCAGACCCACAAGTGGTACAAAATGAGCCATCTTTGAAAAGCGGTCCAACACGACCCAGACTGTATTGTGACCCCTTCTAGTAGAGATATCAGTTATAAAATCCATGCTGATATGAGTCCATGGTTTGGAGGGTATAGAAAGAGGTAACAGAGGTCCCATAGGAGCCAGGCGAGAAGATTTGTGCTGTGCACAGACATCACAGGAAGCAACAAAGTCCTTAACATCAACATGAATAGATGGCCACCAATAGGAGCGGGATATTAATTCATAGGTCTTCAGAAATCCTGCATGGCCAGAAAATTTAGAAGCATGGTACCGACGTAATAATTTTTTCCAGAGTGTTTTTGGAACAAAAGATTTACCAGGAGGAGGACATTGAGACACAGTAGAAGCCAGCAAGCACTTAGGATCCAAGATGGGACGATTAGTAGATGGATCAGAATCTGCTGAAGTATAAAAGACTCGAGACAGGGCATCCGCTCTTTTATTCAAATGTCCAGGTTTAAAGGTGACATGGAGATTAAAACGAGAGAAAAAGAGGGACCATCGAGCTTGCCGAGGGTTGAGACATTGTGCCGTTTGTAGATACAGCAGATTTTTATGGTCAGTAAAAATTTTTAGTACATGTTGAGCCCCTTCCAAGAGATATCGCCACTCAGATAATGCCAACTTGATCACTAATAGCTCTTTGTCTCCAATGGTGTAATTTTGTTCTGCTGGTAAAAATTTTCGAGAGAAAAAAGCACATGGTAACAAGCGGTTGGTAGTTGACGGTTGGGAGAGGACTGCTCCAACACCAACTGCTGATGCATCTACTTCCAAAAAGAATGGTTGCGAAAGGTTTGGTTGTTGGAGAATGGGTGCTGAAGAAAAGGCCTTCTTGAGATGAGAGAAAGCCTCTAAGGCCTCCACTGGCCACCTTTTTGGGTTAGTCCCTTTTTTGGTGAGGGCTGTAAAGGCAGCCACAATGCTGGAGTAATTTAAGATAAACTGTCGGTAGTAATTTGCAAAGCCTAAGAAGCGTTGAATGGCTTTGAGTGTAGCTGGAAGTGGCCAATCTAGAATGGACTGAACCTTTTCTGGATCCATCTGAAGACCCGATCAAACTTGGCCGGAGTAGGTAACCTGAGCGTAGATTAAGTCACGAGGGAGGCCTGATGTCCCGAAAGTTGCTCAGGAGGAGAGACTGTCACCGCTGGTTGATTTGTTTGAAGCGTGTCCAGACGACCAGCCAGTGTCTGAAGACATTGTAACAACTGGCGCTGTGTATTGTCCTGCTGTTTAACTCGAGCAACTACATGGTGTAGCATATTCTTGGCAGAAGGCTCCACCGGGGGATCAGACATTAGGGCCTGGGTGTCCTCAAGAGATTGTTTCAGACAGAAGAGTACAATTTACTTCTAAATTCTGGCGAGCGTTATGTAAGGCACTAGAAGTCCAGCTTAACTTTTCATCCGGATATCATATACAATCTAATGGGCAGAAAGAGAGAGTAAATCAAGACCTTGTGACCTTTATTCGTATGTTCTCTTCTGCTTCACAGGATAACTGGATGGATCTCCTGCCATGGGCAGAGTTTGCTCATAATAATTTGTTTCATGAGTCTACTTCTTCTACTCCATTTTTCATTGTATATGGGTTACACCCTAGTTTGCCCAAGTTTTACTTCACTCCTCTGCTACTTCTAGGCAACATTCTGCTGGATGTGTCTATGTTACTTCAAGTCCTTTGGTGTTGTTTAAGGCTTATTGCTCTGCTATATAAGAATCACCGCGATACCAGTAACTACCTGCTACGTTGAATCATCTCTATTTTCGGATCAGCCAAGTTCTATATACTACTTTGTTTGGACTTTAGCTGTACCAGTGATTCACATTCATCTGCCGTGTATTACTCTGTTGGATCCAAGTATTCTTATTCATCACCTCTGCGTTGAACTGTTGTATTATTCATCTCATGCCGTTGCCAAGGGTTACCAACTATGAAGTAGCATATGTGATTTGTCTCTGCAATCTGACCAACTGGCGTGTGTTCATCTCTGCCGATATATATATATATATATATATATATATATATATATATATTTTCTCTCATTCCTGTTGTACCATCAGTCAATACACTACTTTGCAGCACAACTACTATGTCCTGTGTTATTATTATCAGGGATGCTTATGAGCCGTGAACTTTTAATCCTCTGAATATTACCATTCTAAATACCATTGTGTTCTGCCTCCACTATCCTCTACTAGTACTAACCTGGGAGACCGCGACCTGCGGAATCGGAGCAGCGGAGGCCATATTCCCTTGCGGGGATCCCTGGTGAAAACCTCCTATCCGTTAGACTCCGCACTCCTGGGCAAGTTCTCTATAGTAGAGGCAAGGGATCTACAAAAATCATTCAGAGCCGTGACACAGATACAGCAATCTGAACAGCTGATGTGACTGGTGTCACTTTAGTCACTTAGCAATGAATACACCTTTTCTGCCACCTTTTCTGATTTATTATGGTGTCCCTACGTTCACCAAAGCCACTTGTTAAATGTTTCACACTTAAATCACATACACATGTAGCATGATCCTCCCTGGGTTTCGTAAATTCACAAAGAATCACGGAGAATACACTAGATTAAATTTATTTAATCTGAAAAATGTTCCCAAGGCTTAATTACAAAAATTAATAACAAGACATACAATATGTTACACAAATGAGTTTCAGAAAATAAAATAGGAAATAAAATCACAGTTACTACTTACTAGTTAAAACCTGATGTGTGAGGGAACACAATTGAGGAAAATGAGACTTTTCAGTCTTGATAGACCCCTCATGAAAATGCACAATCTGATGTCTAAAGCAGAAGATTTTAAACCCTTTTTTATACATAGCCCTCACCCCCCACCTTTGGAGTTTAGCTGTCAAAGGACAGATTGATCTCCCAAATGTCAGGGCTTTTCTAACGGAGCTAGGGATGTCCTGAGATCGGAATGTTCAAAAGACCGGACTTCCCACCTTTGCTTATTCTGCTTGGTTAGCTAGTTTGTTTACAACTTTGGGGCTTCATACTTCTCCAAGACCCTTATCTATCCCAGGCCTGGCTAGTTTCAAAAGATTAATGACACTTGCATGAGTTCAAACTCATGTGATCTAGCAAAGCACATGTTGAGATTACATTACAAGGTTACATAAAATATTCACATGGTCATACATGAATTCATCAGAAAATAACAATCAGCCATTAGATATACTACATAATCATTACAATATGTATAGGGACATATTTTAATATCTACAAGGGTAGCAATAGCTAAATTTTAGAAACAATTATCTCCTCCCACACTCCATAAGACAGTTGAAAAATTAGTTTTAGCTTCCGCATTGAGACTTTGGACGCTCCATACTCTATGTCTTCGTCATCTCCTAGTGTTAAGTGGATGTATTGGCATGTATTTGCAACAGATGGTGAGGGCTCTAATCGTATCCACCTTATTGATTCGTCCAACTCTGTAAGTCCTGCCACATCCATCACACCCCTAGGCTCTAATCAAGATCTCCCTGTTACATTAGCATCAGATCATCTGATTAACTAGATGCTGTTACTATGTAACTCGCAGAATACCACGTTGTCATGTATATTTTGTAATGTCTGCTCCCTGCTCAGTACCCTTCCCTTACTCTCTTTTTTTCTGTACCCCCCCACCACCCTTAACTATTGCTAAAATTCTAATAAAAACTATTGATGTTAAATAATACATTAATGATGAGATTTTGTCAAGACTTCACAAATTTGGCACAAATAATTTACTTATTTATAAGGTAATTACTAAATTATAACAACCCATATCAGTGGCTCCCAAATTCAGTCTTCCCCCTAACATTTAAGGTTTTGAAAAAATACACATTTGTGAACAGGTATTAAATAAAAATAAATGAGGCATCTATTAATTCACTTGAATTCAAGCATGGATATGCTTAAAACCTGGACTGTTAGGGAAGCTTGAGGACTGGAGTTTGGAAACAGAAATGCTGATCTATATAATTTTATGTTGGTTAAGTGAAACACATTTCAAAATAAATAAAAAATATATACGTTAACAAGTTTTGTCTAACAATAAATTTTGGCCCACATGCCCAAGTTGTAGGTTAAATGATAAGAAAATTTCTTTCAAAACATAAGATATGGTATGACAGTTTTTAAGTTCTTAAAATTGACTTGGTAATGGTATACAGCTAAGAGACAAACGTAATGAATTTTTGTTTTTACAAACCAGGGAACAGAACAATTTGTAATTAGTGCTTCTTTTAGCTTCTTAGCTTTCTTTTTGAATTAATTGCCACAATAGCAAAAACATCTGTCCCTCCACCTTCAATCAGCACAGTCCTTATGAGTCCCAGATCCACAAGCAGTATCGGTTACATTCAGTAGACCTCATTCTCAGTCTGATTAATTACTTACCATCACCACACCCTTAAGGCATCCCAGTCATGCTGCACAGAATACAATTACAATAGAGTTTTGACTTTATGAGTTTGTTAAGAAATATTTATGTTAACCATGGTTAAATCAGATCCACAAAGATTTCAATATAAAAGTGATATTATCTGTATATGCCCTTAGGCTAATTGGACTTAAGTCAAACTATTCCCATTATGTTACATTTGATGCCACTTGCAATGTATCATAGTAGCTTATTTTAACAGTGCTTAGCTACAGATCCTTGTGACAATATAATTGTATTTCTATCTACACAAAAGGAATTCCTGGTTGTTAGAATAGTTCTGTTTCTCCAGGAAATTATTTGACAGTTGTATCGTGTACTTCACTGACTGCTGCCATGACTGAGAAAATACATTCTACACAAGTCACTGACTCACGTTAAACTGCTGAGCCTAGTGTCAGAAGCTTCACTACTCTGCAGGCTATAAGCAATTTCATTTTAAATATCTGTTTATCACTACCATTTTTGGAAAATAAATGATACGTTTAAAAATTGCTAAACATTTCCGTTGTCATGAAATGTATTTGATCTTGATATATTAAACACGATTGCCTACTTTGTCATCATGTCAGCTACTAGTAAGCAAACAATAAAAATGGAGAAAAAAGGAAAGAATGTAATTATTTAGTACCTTAAAAATATGAAAACTGAGTTCTTTGTATTTATTTGTACATTACATGAAAGGAAACAAATGTTAATTTAATTAGGGCATGTATTGATTCATTTGTTATACAAACAACTGTGATTGTATCTTACAGTTATATTGTTTACTTTAACACTAACTGAAAAGTGTAAATTTGAGAAGGAAGAAAGCATATTTATATTACTTATATGATTTATCTTAGGTTTACATTCACAGCACCGTTAAACAATTTGTGAATGTGAGTTGCACCTCCTCCAATCAGCAGCCTTCTTAGATCCACAGCTGCTACATCTGATCTCTCCTTCAACCCTAGGATTGCAGAATGGGTATTTACTGAAAATTAAGACAAAACAAATTGAGACAAAAAAAGAAGAATATAAATCATATATCTATCTATCTATCTATCTATCTATCTATCTATATATATATATATATATATATATATATATATATATATATATATATATATATATTATAAGCTGTGCTAATGGAGAAGATTAATACATTTTAATATAATTCCAAAATGTACCCTCTATTCATAGACATTTGGTAAAAACGCACATATAAATTACAGTGAAATCTTCCTGATGGTTGAAAGTGAAGCTTTTCTTAGCATCTAAGTTATACTCACCTACTTTTGAGACCAGCTGTCCAGGAGGGGGTCCGTCGAGGGGGCGTTGCCACGTGGGGTGAGCCGTTAGGCTCTGCCCCCTGTCAATATTAGGAAATTCTGGCCAATCAATGCAGGGGGCGGAGCCACGATGCCGCGGTTAGCCCCTCCACCACCATCTACAACAACGGGGAGATGCTGGTTCCGGAATTTTTGCCTGCTCTCTCGGGAGTCCGGGAGAACTCCCAAAAATTCGTCAGTCTCCCGGACATTCCGGGAGAGTAGGCAACTATGATCTAAGTCATTTAAAATAAATGAAAGATGATACAGATAAAGTGAAATATTATGGTTGTAGAAAGACACCAATCCATTTCACACATACAAAATGTACCTCATGTAATATATCCATAGATTGTAAGCCCTCCTACCTCTCTGTCTGCCTGTATTACCCAATATTGTTTATTTACTGTATTTCAAATTGTAAAGCGCTACAGAATTTGCTGGCGATATATAAATAAATGGTGATGATGATGATGATGCCTCTCGATCCACTTGGAAGTCAGAAGCCTCTCGATCCACTTGTATGTCAGAAGTAGTGATGTAACAAAAAGCTCCAAATGCAGTATTTAAATTCTTATCCTCTATACAACCCTTCCTTTTAAGCAGATCAATTAGAACATAGCCTTTAACAGCAATCTTGTTAAACAATTACATTTTTTTGCATAAAATATACATTTCGACTCAGTGAATTCACACAAAAAATGTGGACATTTGTATCTCTATGCAGACTCAGCTGTATCTTACACTTACTACTCGCTATGCTTAGAGAGGAGAGGCGGTGAGGGAAGGGGCGGTCATGCACAGTGCAAGCACAGTAAAGGCATGTTAATCTAACTGCGGCACAATCAGAGTTGGAAGAGCCCACAGATATGTTTGTCAGGAGGCGTATCTGTTACAGATGCTCGACCCCTGGCACAAGACAAAAATTATTTATATTTCAAAATGACTTGTGTCCCTCCCCACCTCGCCCAAATGAAAGTGATCAAGGCCCCATTTCTTATAGCCTTCAGGCACACACTTAGGGGGATCTCCAGTTGCCTAGATGCCTGCAAATCCCATCATGGTCAAATCACCACTTCCAGTATGCTGACACTGATTTTCATGGGCCTGGCAGCCCCTTACCTATTAACTGGTGGCTCCACCTTCTAAAACTGCCACTCCCTCTTTTCTCTGCATTACATGCTACCTGTTACCATAAATAAGGCAATGTGCTGCCGTTTAAATTAAACAGCACAGATTCCGTCCCCACCTTTACTCAGGTGAGTGCCACATGTCCATTTTCTAGAGCAAGGTTGTATTGTTGAGCTTGAAAATTGCTATGGACTTGCCATATTACATTCAGTATGAAAGCTGTATGTACAAGGCACATATGTTACAAGATCTATCATATTGCTGCACAGCTCAAAGGATCTCTCTTTCTATCGATCCATCCATATCATGTGATGGGGCCTGAGTGTGTCAAAGCAAACCACACACGGCAGGGAGCAAACAGTATTTTGGGAAGTGGTGATTAGTTGTAAGTAATGCTGTAACTGGTTCCCTATGCCAAGGCTTTTTAAACTGTAAACTACACTACCTATATTGGGCTTTCAATATTAGAAAACTTTAATTCATAAAAAAGACAATTTATTAAAATAATACAGCATTTTTTAATGATACTAATTTGTTACTGCCATCCTGAGGTGGGAAATCCTGCATTTGCACCCTGGCCTGGGATGGCTGCGGCAATTTCAGGAGGACAACTGTAAATTTCTGTCATTTTCAGAATCTATACTTAATACTGCTGCAAGACTTATCTTCCTCTCTCGCCGCTCCACATGTGCCTCCCGTCTCTTCCAAGCCTTATACTGGCTCCCCTTCCCCTATAGAATCCTCTTCAAATTTTTCACCCTCACATATAAGGCCCTCTCCAACTCCACTGCTCCCTAAATCTGCAACCTCATCACCATACACTCTACCTCCCAGCCCCTGTGACCGGCCAATGACTGTTGCCTCTCCTCCCCTACGGTAACCACATCTCACTCTCAAACCCAAGATTTCTCCAGTGCTGTCCGCCACCACTGGAACGATCCCCCTTGTTCTATCAGAGCATCCCCTAGTCAGTACAGCGTCAAACGATCATTCTGAAAAGCCTACCAGTCCTCCACTTAACAGCTTCACAATGTTATTTACCCTTAGATCCCCTTACATTGTTTCATCCCCATGTGTCAACCATTGTCTGCCCTTTCCCTTTAGGATTTAAGCTCTATTGAGCAGGGTCCTCTTCCCTCTTGTTCCCGTTACCTATAACTTTTGCTCACCCGCTACATTGCGTACTTTCTCTTTGGGCTCTCTGCCCATTGACTCCACATTTTCTTTGCACCTCTTTCAGTGGCTCTAAACCTGTCAGTTGCATCCATGCTTTTGGGCACAGGTTTTCAGTTTACACTGAATATGCCCTTGCAGCTCTTTACCCACCAAGCCTATCAGTAGCTGTGTTGAGAGTTATAGTGTTTTAGTCATAGTGTGTGTGTGTTTGTTTTTTTTATTCTGCTGTTGTACATTATACTGTCTTGTTGTTTGTCCTTTGTACAGCACTGTGGACTACTTGCGGCACCTTATAAATAAAGGTTAATAATAATAATTTTCACAATACAGTTAATATGTTTAACAAAAGGTGGAGTCTGTTTGCGCTGGAAGCTGTCATATATTTTATGATATCAATAAAAAGTGGAAAGACAGCTTAGCTCACATTTTTTAAAAGAATTTAGTGGCATTAAAGAACCAATGGTTTAAGCTGAACATGCTATAGCAATACATTATATTTGCAGACAAAGAAAAAACATTTTTGTTTTATATAACTGATAATAGTATAATGTTATGTTGATAAAAGCTTAAATGTTGTTTGCTCTCAGGCCTCATCCTCTGCTCTTGATATTATATTCTATTGAGAACAGAGAGCTTATAAAAGATGCCTGAGAACATTAGAGTATTAACAATAGTTATACTTCAACTTAGGATAGCGTTGAAATTTATGTTGGTCAGTAAAGGTGGGGTCTGTGCTTTGATATACCTGACAACACGTCTCGTATAAAAAAAATTATCAATAAATTAAGGATAAGGCTAGAATGTTGAGAGTTTCTGACAAATGGAGTCTCTCCCCATGGTTCGGTGCACTTGGTGCAGGGATAATTCAGTGGTTACTAATTTTGCTATCATACTACTATACTTATATGCTATAATCATATTTGGCAAATATATCTCTCATCAATGTAACAAAACATCTTCAAACATAATATAAATGTATTTTAAGAGGTTCTACTTGTAGCAGAATAGATTGATTTGTTGAAGTATGGGTAAAATTCTGAACCTTACTTCAACAATTATTGCAATAGAAATTATATTCGGGGCTATGTTATAAAGGTACAGTATAAAAAAAAATATTTCTGTGTCAGCCTTTAACAAGAACTGTTAGCATTAAACATGCTAAGTGGTATAGACATCTCTCAAAGAAGACTTAAGGATGACCACCAGCTCCTGCTTTCCAGATGGTCCTTTGGCATACATTGTAGGGACAGAAAAACCGCAAAAGATTGTTACCTGAGTTTATACTTTTCCTGTCAAATTAAATTAGCTTATTTTGTAATTCTGTTGTTTTTGCTTTTTGCATATTAATACATATGGCCATCTAATAGATATAATACAAACAAGCGCCAATCTAACCACCTCAAAATAAAAGTGAAGAAATAAAAATAAAATAGGTATTAAAAATTAATATAGAAAAAAGGGTAAAAAGGAATAATATATGAGAAGAAATGAATTGTATGTAAAAAAGGTAAAGGAACATGATCATTTGATCAAAAACCACTGGTATCAAATTATATCCAGATACAATCAGACCAGATAAAAATATGAAGAAATACACATAAAAAATTTAGCATGAATATACTGTATCCATACGTGTATATATAGATGAAAAAGTGTCTGAAAACCTATTAGCAATCGTAGCGAGAATACCCAAAATGGATAAAGTCGTTGAAATAATCACAATATGAAATCATGAAAAAACGTCTTAACACATAGGCTCCATCCTCAGCAGACCTCAGACTCCCTCTTATCAAGTTATTACTTTTCGAGACCCCTCTGTGATCAAAATGTAAAGCGATGTCCGCTGAAATCATAAACACGAACCACTTCTTTATTGGTGTTACTTACTTAATAGCAGATATCTCAAAAATCAGTGAAAATTTTTTTTTTGTACAGAGGATCCCACGGTCACGGATGTGTAAAGCATTCAGAATCCACATAGAAAGGAAAGAAAATTCCACATAGTGTGATATAGTTTAAAACATCAATTTAATTCGCTCATAGGAGCATAAAACAATACAAAACATGCTCCAACGGGTAACAACTTGTGAGACCCTTACCAGAGTTAAATAAAGCAAACGCCTTTAAATTAGAAGTCACTGCTCGTACCCCGGGATACAGCAGATCACGACTGACGGCTCTAAAGTTGTAAGTTCAATCTGACAGCTGTGATAGACTTCCACTCTCCTTCACCTATATTAATACATAACCTATATATATGTTATATAAATATATAAGTGAACTAACAGGTGATCAGGAACATTTTTGATTTGTATCTATGCTGTATTCTCATTCATTATATGCTTTGCTATTGTTCCATGTCTTGGAATAAAAGCTGTAGTTGTAGACTTTGACTTGGTGAAGTTCTTTTGATTCACTTACTTGGGGAGCTGATACAGATGTTGAGGTGTGTCACAGGCACTACAAATATTGCAGGAATCAAAGTTTATTTATTTTTTTTCAATTAAAGTAACAACCAACCACACACACATTTATAACCCATGCATAATGGTCATTATCCTTTAATGTATACTTATCTGGCTGGTGTTTCCAGGGCTAACTGAGTGATGTGTTATATTTCTAGCCTGGATGGAAGCTATATGATCCTTATTTATATGATACAGGTAATATTTCATTTACTTTACATTTTTATTTCAAATATAACATATATATATATATATATAAATACTTGGGATTACACCGTTTTTGTTTTGTAATGCAGTTGATATACGTTTTGATAGCAGGCTGTATCTTTTGCTATACATACTCAATGTTGTGATTTGGTGAAAGGCACAGTTGGAATCCCCCCTGTAAAACCCTCAAAATCCTGCGATTATAAATAGATTAAACAAGCGAAACAAACAAATATTTTCTTACATGGCGACTGTCATTTTGAGACTATTTTATTATTTTCCATTTCAAACGGTTTTAGATTTAATGCTGGAAAATAAAAAATAATATTTTCCTGTTATGAGACATTTCATATCAGTTAAATGTGACAATTTTGTCATGCCAAGTTTTCTCGAATTCACTAGTTCATGTAATGTAATAAATACTGGCACAGTCAGAGGGTTGAAAGAAAAGTACAAACTGAGGGATCACAATATTTGGTGCCATGCATATTTGTATAATAATAATGTAGCATACTATTTAAACTCTCACTGGGGTCACAGAAAGCGGCTGATAAATTATAGCAATTACTTCAGAAAAGGATATTTTTCTCATAAATTTCCCGCTGCTTAAGCTGCTAATGTGGTAAGTAATACATTGTATTTTTGTTCACCACTAATACCCCCTTTTGTCAAATGAAAGCTTTATTTTACTTCTGTGTAGTAATCTTCTTTAGGAGAATGTCTAAGCAGAGTTCATAGCACATATAGTGGATACGACCATACTGCTGTATTTAAAAAATGTCTGCCTATAAATTCCTAAATTATAGCATTTTTCCACAATCAACTTTAACTGCTAACCTCCTCTATAAGAACTAGCAATTTCCCAGAAACCATTAGTATACCTTCTGTCCATGGCTACATACACAGGTCAACCCCCATCCACCATATGTGAGATGTACAGTTCTGTTTCAGTACTGTACAGTGTAAAGGGTAAGTGAGATGTCTTAGTCTCAGAACCTTTAAGAAAGTACACTTTGGTTTTACAATGACTAATATATGATATACTGTATGATATACTGTTGTTTGAAATGCAAGGATCAGATATGACCTCTTGTCTCCAGGAACTGTTCCAAAAACACTTGGAATGTGGCCTTGTGCAAGTATATAGAATCTCATGGGATTTGTTTTGCCAAATAGTTCTGTGTTCCCAGCAAAAATGTGGAAATTAATTTGTTCAGTCAAACTATTAAAGCCATGTGGTGAAAGCAGGGAGCCAGGCTAGTACAAATAAAGGTTAAGTCTGCTAGGCATTACTCTTGCAGGATTTCTTCTGCTAGTGGTTGGCCATATTTTGCTGGAAGTGCCGGTCAGTTGGGAGTCTGTTTCCACCCGAAAAGACTACAAGGGGTTAAACTGGGTTGGGTTTCCTTAATCCCAATATCTGGGTAATCATACTCCACTGCACGGACACTGAGCAAGTGGGCTGCAACCTAGGTAAGGAACAAGAAGAGGCAGTACAAGCCCCTCTTCTAACCAGGTACCAATACTGCCAGAGGTTGTTATCTAACACCCTCCCCATTGCAATTCACACCACCATGAGAATCTGACTGGTCATAAGAGCCTCCACCAGGTTATGACGAAACGAGCTTGAAACACCTTAAACAGCCCATCCCTCTTTTCTCACAAAATGTGGAATATTATAACAAGTCATTTTTATTGCCGTCTTTTTGTTCCCCATCTCACCGGAGTACAACTACAGTGTCTAACCACATGTGGATAAAGGCTCATTGTAAATATGTGTTTTGTTCATTGTATATTGTTGATATTGCAGTTAAGGTGTTATTTCATTGTTCTTAAAGTGAAGCCAGGTGGGTTACGAGCAAGAATCAGGTTCCAAAATACAGGTGAGGGGCTGTAGCTACATTTATTCTCCCCTCCTTTCTCTACAGGAAGCATGGAACAGATGGGGACCCTGTGACATCACAAAGTAGTGTAAGGGATTAATTTCAGAAGGGGCTGAATGCTCTCCTAAATCTAAAGATGTGGAAGGCCAATTAACAGCTCCAGACTGGAACATAGCAGGGAGGCCACTGTAAAATGACAGCTTATCTTCACTCACCGTCCAACCCCCTTGACCAGCACCCAGGAGTTTGCTAAGGGAGGGAAAAATAATCACATTTGATCCTGGATATAAGGAGCCACTACAGCCACTCTACAATGTAAATTGGCAATGCCTGTTTTCCTAAAGTATAACAGAAGCAGCTAGACATTGTTTTTCTGTTATTAGTGTAAACTGATATTGCGAATGTATATTAAGGTAATATTTTTTGAAATCACACACTATGAATATTAGAATTTTTATTGATTCCTCCTGTCATTTGTTTCCAAATTTTGTTAAATAGTTCAAAGGCTTCAAATCATTCAAATTTGTAAAATTGTTAGTCAAGGCATCTATTATGACCACATCTTAACAGGACTCCTAGCAATAAAGAAATTGTGAGCTGCTATATTTAAGCTATTGGCAAAGCCAAAATCACCCTCTTTCTCCAGAAGTGAAGTGCAAGTATTTGCACAGGAAATCAGCCACCAATAAGTAAGGTCTTCATAACCGCCATGGGCTCTGATCAGGCATGTAAAACTTCTTTACCGGCCTTTTCGAAGATTTCTGGTTTGCTTGAGAAGCGCACCAAAAAACTTGCATACCAAGTGGACCCTCATTTTTGAATTTGACATCTATTCTGACAAGGACATTGACAGTACCACTGGTGAACTGGGGTTACCTTGACTCTTGAACTGTGCAATCTACAGAGATCTGCCCTCAACAGCAGCCTGGGCAACAAAAGAGGAAAAGGGAAAAAAAAGGGATGGGGAAGTCTCTTGAAACTGAGCTGCTCAGTATCGCCCTGGCAGCCTTCCAAAGAGATGTAGCCCGGTATCTGCACAGATGTTGTGGTCCAGATGCATGAGTATCTGGACCAGAACATTCACTATTCTGAAGAGTAGCTTCTTTTGGGATCCCTGCTTCAGGAGTGGAAACCATTGTGAGGGTACTAGGTGGCTCATTCTGGGCAAATTGGAAAACCTATCTGTAGACCTGATATATAACACTTTGGGAGCCAGGACCTTGACTGCAGTTCTATCGCTACCCCTTTATTATTCATCTAGGACCCTCTTGCCCATCTTCATTCAGGGCTGTTCCGCAAACACACATACACACACTCTTCCCTTCCCCGCGTGCATGGAGTATTTGAGGTGATTGTTCTCCTGAAAACTGGAACAAGAGGGCACCAACTTTTTAACTTACATTCACCAGAGCAGAGGAACAAGGGACTATGGTGCAGCACACTGTGGATTTTCATCTCTATACTGAAACAATTTAATAGAAGGAAATAGTTGACTAGTTGCTTAAGAGAACATCCATACAATTTATTAACATCTAGCATATTTGACCTGCTTTCCTTGGAGAACCCTCCTACCTGCTCCATCACATACTCAACTGCCTAATTAATTTAATTCTTTATCAATACTATCCTCTGCCTGACATCCTTTCCTTACAATTGAGACTTTGCTGACCCACGGTGTTGGATACAACAAGGGGATGAATCACCAAAAGGGAGAACTTCTAAAGAGAAGAGGATATGACTGACTTAAGAAGACATGGACCAATAACCGTCTACTAAATAAAGAAGATATAGTTGCATAACACCAGCGGACTCAAAATCAAGAATACCGTATATAAGCCGACTTTTTCAGCATATTTTTTATTCTGAAAAAGCCCCCCTCGGCTTATACTCGAGTGAGTCCCGTTCTCTCAGCTCTTAACTTCTGCAGTGGAACGCATGTGCGTTTCACTGACAGGAAGTTTGGCATTTGGAACGCAAACTTGAGTTACAAATGCCGAACTTCCTGTTAGTGGAATGCACATGTGTTCCACTGCAGAAGTTAAGGGCTGAAGAAAATCCCTCCCTCCCTCCCTACCAGACTCAGAGGAGAGTAAACACAGGAGGACACATCCAGAGCTCCTCGTCAATGAGAAAGAGATGCAAGATGTGTGTACTGTCCTAAAAACAGACTAGTAGGAGACGGGCACATTACCTGGGGTGAGCAGTTTATCTAGTAATTATTATTGACAAACATATCCTCTCCAATATTTTCAAAATTGTGGCATCTGCTATCCCATGTGAACGCTATATACACTATATATACACTGTATACAGGGCCGCCGAGAGGGGGGGGAGCGGGTACTAATTACCCGGGTAATTTTTTGCTTACTCAGCTATATTGGGGGGGCCCCATGAATTTTTTGTACCGGGGCCCTGAATTCCTCTTGGCAGCCCTGACTGTATATACACGCTATATACACCTTTTCTAATATGGTTGCTGATTTTTTGGTACATTTGGAGACATTTTGGGAGCCTGAGTTTATTAAAAGAAGCAAGTCATTTCTCACCCTAGGCTAATACTCGAGTCAATAAGTTTTCCCAGTTTTTTGTGGTAAAATTAGGTGCCTCGGCTTATATTCGGGTCGGCTTATACTCGAGTATATACGGTAAACTAGATTCAGTAACAACATGTCACGGATACAAGTAGGAGATTCAAAATTGTGGCATCTGCTATCCCATGTGAACGCTATATACACTATATAAACACTGTATACAGGGCTGTCGAGAGGGGGGGGGAGCGGGTACTAGTTACCCGGGCATGTCAGGGGGCCCTCGTGCCGATGATTTTTTTTTTTTTTTTTTTCAAAACTAATTTTTTTCTTTTTTTCTTTTTTTTCGGCAGAGGGGGTGGGGGAGGGGGGGGCGGTCGTTGGTGGGGGGAGCAGGGTAGTTACAAAAAAAAAACCATACTCACGTGATTGCGGCGCCGGCGTCCCTCCTCTCTGCTGCTCTGTGCTACATTGCTCCGGACTGACTGAATGCCGGGTGTGACATCATCATGTCACGCCAAGCATTCAGTCAGTCTGGAGCAATGGAGCACAGAGCAGCAGAGAAGACAAGAAAGAAGAGAGAAGTAAAGGTAAGTGAAGGGAGAAAAACGAGGGGGGGGTTAAAAAATGGGGGGCAGCATGACACAGAGGGGTTAACAAATGAGGGACAAGCAGCATGACACAGAGGGGTTAAAGAAAAGAGGGACAAGACAAGCAGCATGGCAGAGGGGGTTAAAGAAAGGAAGGAGAAATGCAGAGAGGCACAGGGGGTTAAAGAAAGGAGGGACAAGCAGCATGGCACAGGGGGTTAAAGAAAGGAGGGACAATTGCAGCATGGCACAGGGGGTTAAAGAAAGGAGGGACAATAGCAGCATGGCACAGGGGGTTAAAGAAAGGAGGGACAAGCAGCATGGCACAGGGGGTTAAAGAAAGGAGGGACAATAGCAGCATGGCACACAGGGGTTAAAGAAAAGAGGGACAAACAGCATGGCACAGGGGGTTAAAGAAAAGAGGGAAAAGCAGCATGGCACAGGGGGTTAAAGAAAAGAGGAACAAGCAGCATGGCACAGGGGGTTAAAGAAAGGGACAAAGGCAGCATGGAGGGCGCAGTGTGATCATAAGGGGACATAGCATGGTGATAATAAAGCGGCACAGTAATGTGTATGTGATGGCACTGAGCTTTTGGCAATGTAGTGTGTGTGAGTTAGATGGTGGCTAATTAATGGCTGCTATTTTGTTTGCGGGATAATGGGAATACTATTTTAATGTTGGGGCTGGAGGAAGGCCTAATTATTAATCATGGATGTTATTGATTTAACGGTGGGGCTGACTGTAATTTTCTAAATGTAGCCATTTTTTTTCCAAATAGGTCCTCCAACATTCCAGGATCTGGAAAAGCCGCAACTAAAGAAACCAGCAGCCACATGTGGTAAAAGTGAGAAGAACAGGTAGGACAGAGCAGCATAGTGTGTGAAATGTTGTGATTCTAGTAGGGACAATGCCAATGTTTGGTGAGCCCAGTGGGCGCAGGCCAAGACTGAACTCTTTCTATACACACTGCATTCTTCCTATACTACACAAGGGTGCTAGATGTCCTGAAAGTCAGGAGTGCTTGGACAAATGTCACGCTCCGGGGAATTCAGGACCTAGTGATTTTATTGTGCTAGCCACGCCCCAACTGCGCATTGCCACGCCCCCAATTGTGGGACCATACTTATAAAAAATTTAATGACAAACATATCCTCTCCAATATTTTCAAAATTGTGGCATCTGCTATCCCATGTGAATGCTATATACACTATATATACACTGTATACAGAGCCGCCGAGAGGGGGGGGGAGCGGGTACTAATTACCCGGGCCCAGGCATGTCAGAGCCCGGGTAATTTTTTGCTTACTCAACTATAAGGGGGTCCCATGAATTTGTTGTACCGGGGTCCTGAATTCCTTTTGGCAGCCCTGACTGTATATACACGCTATATACACCTTTTCTAATATGGTTGCTGATTTTTTGGTACATTTGGAGACATTTTGGGAGCCTGAGTTTATTAAAAGAAGCAAGTC
Source organism: Mixophyes fleayi (assembly GCF_038048845.1). Lineage (NCBI taxonomy): Eukaryota > Metazoa > Chordata > Amphibia > Anura > Limnodynastidae > Mixophyes > Mixophyes fleayi. The sequence goes on along the minus strand of NC_134406.1, from coordinate 147,791,236 downwards.
ATTTCCCACCCTAGGCTAATACTCGAGTCAATAAGTTTTCCCAGTTTTTTGTGGTAAAATTAGGTGCCTCGGCTTATATTCGGGTCGGCTTATGCTCGAGTATATACGGTAAACTAGATTCAGTAACAACATGTCACGGATACAAGTAGGAGATGGTAGCAACTTGCCAATATTTGCACTACTGACCTAGGAGGCGTAGAGTCTAATGTGCCATTGGTGTTCACCAGGGACCCCCCATGGACATTTGTACTTAGCTTCAAGGGACACGCAGGTCGCGGTTCTCCAAGTCAGTTACTAGCGAAGTAGGTAGGTGAACAGAAAGTAGTCAGACGGTCCGAGTTCAAAGTCAGCAGGAAGCGTAGTACAGAATCAATATCCAAAGGGTGGTCAGGGAAAGCCAGACCTTAGAAGCCAAACGGTAGCTGCAGAACTGAATCGGGATCCAAGAGTGTAGTCAAACCAAGTCGAGTTAGGAATTAAGGGACTAGCAGGATGTTGGGAACAGGGACCATATAAAGAGGAGCAGGATACAGGAACAAGGGAGAGCACTGGAGCAGGATTAGACCTAATACTCTGGCATGCCAGTGAGAAATCGTCCTGTTGCTGAGCAACAGGATGTTCCCTGGCCACCGAAGACAGACAACCATCCCTGCATGGCAGAGAGGAAGCAGCGACCGCGCCTGATACGACATTGCACAGGATATAATTAAGATTGGACTAACCCAAGTCTAAATAATTTAATACTTGATCTGCAGAGACTCCTTGTTCCATGCTGCGGATTCCAACCTATGGATTCTTGCCACTACCTAGTTTCTACAGCACTCCGTACAAAGTCTCTTATCCCTCTGATCTCTACCCTCAATCGCATTCCTATTTGCCCCCTTATTTGCCCCTCCTCTTCTTCTTTTTTCTCATTACTACAGGTAAAGATCTGCAACAAGATACTTAGTACAGTTCACATTTTAAAAAATAACCCCCTGTAGCTTACATTTATGAAACCACAAATATATCCTTACACTAATCTACTGTGACTGAATGCTCAATTTTACTACATTCTCTCTATTCTATTACTCCAAATGTAGCTTATTTGTTGTCTAGGAGAGTGATAAGGATATTTCATTTTCTGACATATGTTAAGGTAATTTCCAGAATAAATAAATATTGTCCAGTCCAATTGAAGATTTTGCAATAAAAAGAGATTTTACTTCATTTTTAGATATTACATAGTTACCAGCCTGCAGACCAGGATTCTTAGCAGAGTGTCTGCACTCAATTGAATGCAGGTCAATTTAAAAACTTTTACAAGTGGGTTTGTTTACAAAATGATGAAATCACAGAGGTCAATGGCTTACAATGAATCCCGGATCTATTTCCCCAGAAGAGATATTTGCACAAGATATAGTTCCTAGCCTTTTCACAGTATTATACCAGCAATTCCTCAATATAATAATATGTATTATAACAATAATATATAATAATATTGCAAATCAGGTTGCTGACACTAAATGTTGTTATTATTATTTTTATATATACAACTTCAACACATACTTAACTACTTTTTAGCACACAAAGTAGTTAAACCAGTTTTAAGTTGAAAAAGGCAGACTGCACTAACATATCAAATGCTGTCAGTCACCACAGACAAATAAGTGCAGAGATAGTGACTACTGTAGGGCATGCTCTGGCCAGACCAAGTTTTTAAATATCATTTCACATGGCTCATAGCTCTCTTACACACCTTGAAGGAAACACAGGTGGAGGTGTAGTCCTCTTTCTCTGTCCTTATCCCTTCCTTCTTCCATTCCCCACTATGGATAATGCAGAGTGAACTATAAGTACTGGAGTTTACATGCAGTACATGGATGAGACTGAGATTGTATAGTTTGTGATTAAATGAAATTCTATACGCTAACATAGTACTGTGTGTACCAAATGTCAGCAATGATTAAGGCTATTGTTTATGCATACAATGGATTCAATACTGGTATAAGGAAGGTTTTATCTGATCTTGTAGAACTATTGTGAGACTGAGAATGGTGGTATGTAGAGAAGTATATGTTATGTTTAAGAATGTACCCCAACTTGTCTTGAGTTAGACAAAATGGAGGACAGCCTGCGTTTTCACACATACAATGCATGCGTATATATACATCTATGATACCATCTATGCTAATAGAGTAAACAAAGCTTGTTGATGTTGTATACTATGCTTAATACACTGTTTAATATTATAAGATTGTTATAATTAGAATGCAACTAGAATACAAAACATTTAAAATGTAGCTACATCTTGCATGCAGTCTTTGTTGATATTATGCACATAAGATTATGATATAAATATTAGTCATGCGGATTTAGAGCAGAATAGGAATTGTATTCCTTGCGTTAAACAGGAAACTACTTGTGCCAGGACTTTTTTGATAGTAATAGTTATTAAATGGTCATTAGCATATTTTCCACATTATTGGACCCTCGGTATTACCAGTCACCCTCCCGTCCTTTAACAATGGCATGCAAACTAGTTCTGCTTTAATTATGATTTTCAAAGGCAAAGAAAGTCCATATTTAATTGAGAGACAAATGAACCAATTGTTATACGATTGAGGACAGCAATTCATCTCGGTAGACAGGGAGATATGCACACAAGTCACTAACACAGACAGTAAAAATCCTAATGTAACAGGAAGATATGATTTTTTTTTTTCCTTAAAAGTTTTTTGCGAGGATTCTGGGGTTGAACCGAAGCTCACTTGTTACCCAGTCCTTTAGGTTCACAAGTCAAACAGGTCAGGAGACAGGAAAAAGTTAATAACCCCTTTTATTAAACAAAGGGCACACACTAAGTAAAATACACCAGTGCTCCCCAGGGAGAAACGTGTTCCCCTCACCAAATATAACCAGTGCAAGTAAATTCCACAACAATGTCTCCAGCAGGTTGCCTCCCCAGCACAGAGTTCTATCAGGCACACAATCCCAGCAATAACAGTCCACACAAGATAGTCCAAGTGGGCCAGGGTCTCTGGTCTGTAGGTAGGTCCATGTACCTTGAGGATCCCAGCTGCACGACCAACTCTCCACCAGCTTGGTGGGACCCTATGTATTAGTCTCCCTGCCAATGCAGGCTCACTAATTCCCCAGAATCTACGAGTGTCTCCCTATGGAGCGATGACAGAATCAGTCCTAGAGGTGTACTCTGCTCTGTCTGAAGAAGCTCCTGCTATAGCAATATTTTCTGGCCCTGAGAGAATTTGTCTACTCTCCCTTTTTGTCCTTTCTCAAAATATACCCAATCCTGGCCCCCTCCCTGGGTCAACCCCCCGCTCATTGTCCCTTTGTGATTGGTGGTGTGAAGAGTTTGGGTGGCAACCGGGTGGAGGTAAAGCATGACATCAGTGGTCTCCCACCTGTTGTGATAGTGCCATTCAGACTGAGTTGAAGAGTTGCTGGAACAATAGTTAGCAAGCAGGCAGAGTCCACCTCCTGGGTTTAGATAAAGTCCTAACCCTCCTGTTTTTAAACCCTTCCACTCTTTTTTGATGTCACAGGGTCCACAGCTGTTTCACACTTCCTGTGAGCTTCCTCCCCCTCCCTCTCTGGACACCACCTCAATAACAGATCTGGCCACTGGGTGGCATTTAAGAACAGATTGGTCCACGGTTGTTCAATTGGTTACATTTTAAGAAACTCAAAAAGGGTGAAGTGTTTAACCTATTTGTTTAACTCTGCTAAAATTTGTAGTAAATTAGGTTATATATTGATAACTTGTAAATGACCTATCATAGCACTCCAGCTACAGACTGGATTATCTCCTTAATATTGCTGTAAAAGTATGTGCAAAATTTATAGGGAATCCCCTAAAAAAGCCTATTGCCTAAACTGAACTGCAAAGACTGTGATAATACTAATAAGGTGCACCATATTTCACGATGCAAAACCCCTGATATGCTACTATTGTCAACATATAGCGAGGAGGCCTTCGCTAGGGTTGATTGGCAATTTGTATCTAGCCTGTTGAAACACTTGGGATTGGGCCCTCAGTGGCGCACACAGGGGGGGTTTCTGAATCTCCAGAAACCCCCCCTGCGCTAACTAAGTGGCCGCTATAGCTGCACTGTCCTATACAGCAGCCGCGGCTCTGTCAAAGAAGCGTCCGCAGCGGTGCTGTAGTGTATACAGCACCGCCGCGGACGCTTCTTAGACAGCGCCGCGGCTGCTGTATAGGACAGCGCTGAAGAAACGGAGCTGCTGCGCATCGCAGGGGGTGGTTTTTTTTTGGGTCGGGGTGAACTCCCCCCCGACAATCCTCCGTTCGCCCCTGGCCCTATCTGTCTTCACATAATTTGTTATCTCTACAAGACCCACTCAACCAGAATTAAAATGAATTACTACTTGTCAGAACCTTTTGAAATAAAAAACCTTACTGGACAGGACTGCCCTATTTTAGATGTTACTAATTCAAATTTCACATATTCAGAAAATTGTTCAGTTTTGAAATAAATTATTTTAGATCTGTTATCTTAAATTTATCTACATCGTCATCGTCATCAACATTCATTTATATAGCGTCAACAAATTTCATAGCACTTTATATTTGTGAACAAATACTGTAATAAAACAATACTGGGTAATTCAGGCAGAAATGTAAGAATCTACATCTATGGATTGAAGGTAGTAGGGTGTCTAAAATAAGCATTGTTCTTTCTGTGGCTCCATCATATAGATAGAATTTGACTGGACCTTTGTGGTTGGCAGTTTAAGAAGTTTTCCTGGTATGGAGGATTAATATCATTAAAATGAATATACTGTAAAAATGTCTATATTTACTAAAAAAAATTCTTTATGCATATGTCGAAGTCGTATAATTGGATGAACGAAAGTATATTGGTTAATATTGTTTAACCGTGCGATTGCGATCAGTATGCCACGTAACACATGGCACAGAGCGATCACACTGTAAAATATGCACGCATACATTTGCACTCTCACATTTACTTATTTATATATTTCATATTTATAATGGTTCCATTCCACAGTGATTTATGAGCAGATGGTATTTGGTTTATAGATATATATATATATATATATATATATATATATATATATATATATATCTATATTAAGGTTATAGGTACACTTTAGTGATACTTAAGGTTCAGGTTACAGTAAACATGTCATGTTAAGTATCATTTAAATCCCCTATTCATCCACAGTTGTCCTGTTCATTCACCGAAGGGAACGCACATTGCATACTCTAGTTAGCAATGCTACGGAATAAATGTTTAAAATGTTACTGACTGTGTATTGTGAATAGACTAGCTTAAACTGGTTTCTGGGCGGGAGAATCATCTGGAATGTTGACCCTCACCCTTGGAGGGGGTTGTTTGAACTGGCCTATGACCTGTTTACACTGGACCCTCCTGAAGTCTGGACCTATAGAAGCAAGCCACAACATCTGTATTGTTTTCTTTGTAACACTGAGTGTATATATACAAGCTCCCTGGGAACAGCTAGGCCAGTCACTCTCTGACCACAGTATTCTGGAGTGAAGTACTGTTCTAGCTGGATCCAGCAGAGCGCGCAGCGATCGCGGCGGTATGTATGTATCTTTGGTATTGCCTGTACTGTATTATAATTATGTACTGAACTGCTAACTTTTGCTTCTGCTAAATAAATTGTTTGTGCTTTGGAAACACGAGAAATCCATTAAACAATGCTTATTGGAAATCGATAAAATTACTTTAATAATTTGGGAGCTCTTGGCGGAGGTTACGCCACATACAGGAAAGAACGTAATGTGTTCAAAACCTGTTGTTCATTCTGTGTTGTGAAACCAAATGTCCGTTGTTGCATAATCAAAAGGAACGGTAACTTGAATCTAGGGACAAGAAAGAAAACTGTTTCTTTTTTATTGTCGTTTTGCGCTTTAAAATGTTTTGCATTGTATAGCGTATGTGTACTTCCTGCATTGAGTATGCTCCCTTCCGGTGATGTTGCCACGTGTTTAAACAGTCGTTTTTATAGTTTGTTATATGTATAGTATAATGATTTGCTAAAGCCTCTGAAAAGATATTACTATTGTTTGGGAATAATTTTTCTGTGGTTGTATGTGAATGTTATGCATAAAGACAAGTTTATTCAATGTTTAAAATAAACAGATAAGAGAAAAGTTGATACTGTTGAAAAGAGACAGGTAAGAGAAAAGTTTGTATACTGTTGAAAAGAGACAGATAAGAAAAAAGTTTGTATACTGTTGAAAAGAGACAGGGCTGTTGTTCAGGGGTGTCTGACGAGGCACGGTAGAAAGATGACCTGAAAACAAAGGTTCTGTTCTATAGGTGAACAGGATATAAAGAAACCTTTGTGTGAGTGGCGTTCTGTTCTAACAAAGAGCAGGGGAAAAAGAGACGCCACAGAGTATACACGGCAGGTATCAGGGCCGGACTGGGACTAAAAATCAGCCCTATTCATTTTGAATAACAGAGTATATAAATTAAGGGGGATAGAGGAGTTGGGTGAGAGATAATTGTATGTGATCCATCAGTTTGATTAGATAGGAAAAATTTAGATTATTTACCTGGAGACGTCTACCCGCTTGACTTACAGGCAGGGTCAACGAGGAATTTTGGGCCCCGGTACAGTAACTTATTTGGGTCCCCATTATATTTAACAATGATAGACTTGACTTTGGCAGAAGTTCATATTATGCCACACCATAGTGCTCCCAGTTTATATTATGCCACACTGTAGTGCCCCCAGTTCATATTATGCCACATCGTAGTGCCCCCAGGTCATATTAGGCCACATAGTATTACCTTCAATTCATATTTGGTCATGCAGTAGTGCCCACAAATCATATTATGGTATAGTAGTGCCCCCAAATCATATACCATACAGTAGTGCCCCCAAATCATATTATGCCACAACAGTGCCTCCAAATCATATTATGCCACAATAGTGCCCCCAAATAACATGCCATACAGTAGTGCCCCCAAATAACATTAGTGCTCAGACAAAAACTCATTCACAAATAAAAATTGGTACAGCATATCAGATACTGAGGGACATATTAAATTCTCGGCGGAAACGCCGAAAATCCAGCGTTCCGCACACTATTACCGTTATTACAGTAATAGTGCATGGAAAAACAGTTAATACAGTAATTTTCTCGCTGGATTTCAGCTCGCACCTCCCTGAGCCGCGAGCTGAAATCCAGCTAACTACTACCGTAATAATGGTAATAGTTTTTACGCTGCGGGACTTCCGGAGAATTGAATATGCCCCTGACAGTGTGAGTCACAGGAGCAGCTTAATACACCATTTACAATGCAAACAAAAATAGATATATTGACACAATCACAGATGAAATTTATGACAAGCAGTGTTTTTTCTCTTAATTAAAAATCTCTGTACAGATAAATATGCAAGAAACATTACAGTGCAATAATGATCAGTACATAGTGTTTTAAACGTCATTGGATACACAGTAGTGCCCCCAGTTCAACAAAGGATGGTTAAAATTACATTGCACACCAGAAAATATAGGAACTTGCCTAATTATGGCATCCTGTATTCTGTTCTCCTACTGGGCGCGCTAAGCAAGGAGTGATCAGCAGCTGTCAGCTCACACAGCAAGTCGGGAGCAGGGACAGAGGGCAGTGGTCGAAGTGGGGGTATAGAAAATATAAGTGAATCGAGTATGAAGGCTTGATTTTTTTATTTTTTTTTAACTCTTGTCCCCTCTGTGCATTCCCATTCTTCATTACTACTTGTGTTTTATGATGGCTGCATCCCTGACATTCCCATTCTTAAGATGTCTCTCCCTTTACACTTTCTTTTACCTATGCCCAGGGCCATCTTAACAACATTATGGGCCCCCGGGCAAAGCAGTGCACCGGGGCCCCTAGATATAGATATAGATATAGATATATAGATGTATACAGATACAGATATAGATATAGATATATAGTGATAAAGATAGATAGATGTACTTGCTCAGTGACCCTTGTAGGTTTTTTTTGCAGGTTTTTTCTTTTGCAGGATTATTTATTCTCATTAAGAGCCGTGCCTATGGGGCCACCTTCCCCGTGGGGCCCCCGGGCAGCTGCCCATCGTGCCCAATGGAAAAGATGGCCCTGCCTATGCCCCTGCACCATCTTCTCCTTTGTCCCTCTCACATGTCTTCCTGCACCACCTTCTCCCCTGGCTCTCTCAGTCCTCTCCCTGCACCTCTTCCCCCTGGCTCTCACCCCTCCATCTACACCCCTTTATCCATGGCTCTCACCCCTCTATTTGCACCCCCTTTTCCCTGGCTCTCACCCTTCTATTTGCACCCCCTTCCTCCCTGGCTCTCACCCCTCTATCTACACCCCTTTATCCATGGCTCTCACCCCTCTATTTGCACCCTCTTTTCCCTGGCTCTCACCCCTCTATCTACACCCCTTTATCCATGGCTCTCACCCCTCTATCTACACCCCTTTATCCATGGCTCTCAGCCCTCTATTTGCACCCCCTTTTCCCTGGCTCTCACCCATCTATCTACACCCCTTTATCCATGGCTCTCATCCCTCTATTTGCACCCCCTTTTCCCTGGCTCTCACCCCTCTATCTGCTCTCCTTTTTTCCCTGGCTTTCACCCATCTATCTGCTACTCCTTTTTCTATGGCTCTCTCAGTCCTCTACCTGCACCTCTTCCCCCCTGGTTCTCTATGTTCTCTGACTATAGGGCATAACCGCACTAAGTGAGTAAATAGATTTCCATATCATACATCCCCAATTTTACTGACTATGCAGTTTGTACCAGTTATTCATAGATATATAATTATTCTGGTGGGTGCACCCTCTTACTACATATAATGTATAGAGAAACAATAGGAGAGAGAAAAGTATGTATAGAGGCACTCCAGGATGTGTAATAGATCTAAAATATAATAAATTGTATTAATATATATTAAAAACTGTTCCATACATGAGCGAAAATAGAAATAAAAATATTAAAATAAAAATGTATGTTCAATGTGACACATTGCCACATTGCATACATCCTGGAGTGCATCTATACATACTTTTCTTTCTCCTATTGTTTCTCTCTCAGTTCTCTCCCTGCACCTCTTCCCCCCTGAATCTCTCAACTCACGGCACCCCCCCCCCCCCCCCGCGAAAGTCGGGCAATTGTGTCCAGATTGCAGGGCACAATGCAGATGAAGAGGGAGGAAGCAGAGAAGCCGTCATCCGGCGTGTAACAGAGGTGGCTGGTTCCTGGAGAGGAGCCAGCCACCAGGAAGTGTCGGGCCAGCCCATCTTGCCATCGGTCCTTCTGGCATTTGCCAGAAGTGCCAGATGGCCAGTCTGGCAGGTATACTCAAAGCGAAAATAACAGGTTTTCGAGGCATTCCCAATAGTATTCGCAAAGCTTACTGATGGTATCTGTAGACGGTGCGATTGGATCACATGGTTGATTGTGCAGCCGTAATTGTGACTTGAGAGATGTGGGAGGAAATACGCTGCAACCACTGATATACGTGATGGGTATCGGGTGCTAACAGTTGTAAAGTACTCAAACTAGGAAAGGCAGGATATTGCGAAGTTGGTACTTGTCTGATCTCAGTTGTGTTAGGTTGTTTCTCCAGTGAGTAGGTTGACAATCACATGTTATTGTTCAGTGGTACTCAGTAATGTGGAGTTAAGTGGACTTACCTGTTGAAATCGTCCAGGGCCAAGAAGAGATGGCCAATTGTGTGCTGCCTAAGGAATGGCCGGTTGTTGCGGCAAAGTATGTTATGCATAATAAGTATGGTGCGTACGCAACGGCGTATTGCGACAAATGGGTCAAGATGACCCGGGGAGTGTGTGAAACCTTTCCCAAACATCGGTAGTTTCAAGTCAGAGGTGTAAATAATGTTAGAGATAAAGAGCGGTTGATTAAATCAACAAAAATGAGAATTGAACATGATGTCTGTTTAAAATTGTGGCAACAAGAAGGGTACACGTGGCAAGGGAGCGCGTGCTCAGCGGCAGTAGGCGTGGTGCAAAGCGCTCGCACAATGGAAGTGAGCGTTGCAAAGCGTGGAGAACTGAATGCATGCGCGCCCTCGCCGCCAAATGCTGTTGGGGTGGTAAGTATAGTCGATACCAAAACTGTTAAAAATGTAATGAGTAATTTGTATGATGTATTAAGTTATGATGAGAATAATGTTTTAGAAGAAGGAAATGTACCCACCATCATTTCGGCCATTGCCCATGCTGGTAACGTGAAAGGGGCACCACGCAGACAAGGAAAAGGAACGGTCCTACCAGCAGGGGCAGCGGCTGAAATTGGTGAGAATAATGTAGAGGTTAATGGAGGGGGAGACATCCATTATACTGCAACAGCAATTCCAGCAACTAGTTCAGAGTGTAGTGATTTGGAAGGTCTGCATCCTGTCCGCACAACAGCAGTTCCCAATGGGAACGCGGATAGAGATGGTGTAGTTCCCATAAAACATGTAGCAATGCATTTTTCATGGACTAGGACGGAACTGTTTACAATTATGTCTGTTTTCCCTGATCCTAGAAAAGATTTGGCCAAGTGTCAGAAATTTATTAGACATTTAGGTAATGCACATGAGCCTACTAATAAAGATTGGCGAGTAGTGTTGAAGACCTGTCTTCCTCTCGATACTGATATACAAAAGTCCATTAAGGATTGTATGTTGGACGAGGATAAATACTTAACTGAGGATGATAATCAGGACGATATTAGACGTATAATCACACAGTTGGCCATATATTTTCCAGTGATAGTGGAATGGGGAAAAATTTTCACTATCAAACAAAAAGGTAGTGAGATTACAGATGACTATTTCGCTAGGGCACTAGCAGCCATGACTAAGTACACAGGGATACCAGATATAAAGGAAAATGTGGAACACAGGGAAGTAGCTGTTGCAGTACTAATGAATGGTCTCCGGGAGGATCTAAAGACCAGGATACAAACCTCTTTTCCTAATTAGAGAGGTCGCTCGGTAAATGAAATTAGAGAGCATGCCGTAGAACATGATAAAAACATATGTAAAAAGGAAAAAGCGCAGAGTGATAGGCTGATGATGGCGAGTATCCAGGCTTTAGGAAGATTACATTCACAACCTCAGATTTATAAAAACCATTATAAGGGACGGAAGAAACAGAAATCTTTGAAGTCTTTTAACTGCTTAAAGAAGGGACACTTGATTGCAAAGAAAATATTAGAGCGAAAGCTAGAAAATTAGGACCAGGCAAGGCAAATGCTAATCAATGTTAAGTATCAGTGTGCAGGTTTAGAAAGAAACTGATTTAAAAGTATATTTTGTTGTTAGTGCTTGTTTGTCTTATATTGTCATATGTTTGCTTTCCTGATCGCTGGCTGATGGTAAGGAATGAAAACGTTCGTTTCCTTTGTTGTTAACAAATAATTATCTTGGTTGTTTTTTTTCATAGGTAAGGATAAACAAAAGAAATATAGGCTTAGTGATTAAAGGGTGGGATGGAGAAGTGGAAAAATTACTCTTGAAAAACGAATTAACAATGGATCATTGTAACACTCTTTGTTTTAGGCTGTAGTGGCTCATGATAATTTGTTTGGCTGAGAGTCATTATTCAAAAATGAAGTATGTACATACTTTGCTCTAAAATGTTGTTTTATGTATTTCAGATAGAAACACACGTGATATACTAAGTATGAGTCACTAAGAGTTAATGTTTCACTTCTCTATTATAAGCTAGGAAGTCTGTCACAAAGGTATATAGTTATGGTGATACCGAGTTCCATATGAGCTTACAACGGACGACACTCTATTGCATGGTTGACGTAAGACCCTCTAGTTAAGTATAGGGAGGGGTCATAGTTTAGCGAATAACTAAGGGGATTAGTGAAATAAATACAGCCATTGTCCCATAGTGTCCAATCCAGCTGTCATGTTTGCTGTAAAATCTCCCTTTCTGCCCTTCTGTTTGCTTTCAAATCCATGTTTTCAAATCCTATTTCTCATTCTTTACATCTCTGTTAGTATCTCGCTCTTCTCTTGTATAGTGATACAAAAAGACGTAGACACGGTCTCATTCATGGGACTAAGACGTTTGTGACATCAGACGGACTCAGACACACAGACACTAGATTAACATAAGTCACAAAAGCAGCTAGGGGGTTGTTTTTCTGTGTATAGAAGCTGCTGATTTTAAGCAGAAAGGTTTTTGTTGTGGAAATATGATTTATGTTTTATAGATCGCATATCTGTTTTTGGTTTTTTTTTTTATCTCTGGTGCAAAGTGTGCCTTTATATATATGCACAAAGGGTGGACAGGAGATTGCTGGAGGTTAGACATACAGATATGCATCTCTGTGTAGAACATTGGAGTAGGACTTCCAAAGAGGTACCCCAGAAGCCTCCAAATAGCAATCCAATGTCAGCACTCCCCCTCAGCTACTGACACCAACATGCCTCTCAGACAAATAAAGAAATGGAAGTTGCTCAAATCAATTTATAGGCTATAGCAGGTACATGAAAGGGTGGGGTTATCCTAAAAGAAACAAACACAGACAAATTCCCCAGCACACTACTATAGCCAGCAACAGATCTGCTATTTCTACTGTAGATAAAAATGCAAAAGTCTCAGTTGCACACATTTGCAAATTTACATTGAAGCCACCCACCACTTCACGGTGATTTTGCTAATAGGGTGGTCCTACTCTAAACAATGAGAGTCCCATATATTTGGGCCATACATAGGTGTTTTTAAATTGAGAGCCACCCTTTCATGCACCTGCTATAGCCTATAAATTGATTTGAGCAACTTTCATTTCTTTATTTGTCTGAGAGGCATGTTGGTGTCAATAGCTGAGGGAGAGTGCTGACATTGGATTGCTATTTGGAGGCTTCTGGGGTACCTCTTTGTAAGTTAGCTCTCAATTTAAAAACACATATGTATGGCCCAAATATATGGAACTCTCATTGTTTAGAGTAGGACCACCCTATTAGCAAAATCACCGTGGAGTGGTGGGTGGCTTCAACATACATTTGCAAATGTGTGCAACTGAGACTTTTGCATTTTTATCTACAGTAGAAAAAGCAGATCTGTTGCTGGCTATAGCAGTGTGCTGGGGGGATTTGTCTGTGTTTGTTTCTTTTAGGATAACCACACCCTTTCATGCACCTGCTATAGCCTATAAATTGATTTGAGCAACTTCCATTTCTTTATTTGTCTGAGAGGCATGTTGGTGTCAGTAACTGAGGGGGAGTACTGACATTGGATTGCTATTTGGAGGCTTCTGGGGTACCTCTTTGGTAAGTTAGCTCTCAATTTAAAAACACATATGTATGGCCCAAATATATGGGACTCTCATTGTTTAGAGTAGGACCACCCTATTAGCAAAAGCACTGTGGAGTGGTGGGTGGCTTCAGCATACATTTGCAAATGTGTGCAAATGAGACTTTTGCATTTTTATATACAGTAGAAATAGCAGATCTGTTGCTGGCTAAAGCAGTGTGCTGGGGGGATTTGTCTGTGTTTGTTCGTTTTAGGATAACCCCATCCTTTTCTTGCACCTGCTATAGCCTATAAATTGATTTGAGCAACTTCAATTTCTTTATTTGACATTATTAGAGTGTATATACTAGCGCAAGCTGAATGAGATTGTATATGACATTATTGATAGACATAGGATGATGTTATTGGTGAACATGAAGTGTTTAAATGTTGTCTGAGCTTAAAAACATGCGTAGGACGGATGAATCTGTCAGACATGAAGAACTGTAATAGAATATTCTATATTGTTGATACATGTTCAATCGTACCCTGTACCATTCCAAATAATGTATTACATGTTTTATTGCACCATTGAAGGGCATACAAAAGGTTATCTCCAAGCTCCAGAGGTATACGGTCTATAGAAAAAGTAAAAATTGTTTCTAGGATTAAGACTTTCTCTTATGGTAACCTGTCTGGGATCTACAAACAGCGTGGTCATACACCAAGGGGGACTTACATTACAGAGCAATTAAACGTGATACTGAGATCCTGCATATAAAATCTTTAAGGTGATAGTTTATTATACTGTACTATCAAACGGTGGAACTGTCGAAGTCGTATAATTGGATGAACGAAAGTATATTGGTTAATATTGTTTTAACGTGCGATTGCGATCAGTATGCCACGTAACACGTGGCACGGAGTGATCACACTGTAAAATACGCACGCATACACTTGCACTCTCACATTTAGTTATTTATATATTTCATATTTATAATGGTTCCATTCCACAGTGATTTATGAGCAGATGGTATTTAGTTTATATATATATATATATATATATATATATATATATATATATATTAAGGTTATAGGTACACTTTAGTGATACTTAAGGTTCAGGTTACAGGAAACATATCATTTTAATCCCCTATTTATGTGCAGTTGTCCGGTTCATTCACCGAAGGGATCGCAGATTGCATACTCTAGTTAGCGATGCTAGGGAATAAATGTTTAAAATGTTACTGACTGTGTATTGTGAATAGACTAGCTTAAACTGGTTTCTGGGCGGGAGAATCATCTGGAATGTTGACCCTCACCCTTGGAGGGGGTTGGTTGAACTGGCCTATGACCTGTTTACACTGGACCCTCCTGAAGTCTGGACCTATAGAAGCAAGTCACGTCATTTGTATTGTTTTCTCTGTAACACTGAGTGTATATATACAAGCTCCCTGGGACCAGCCAGGCCAGTCATTCTCTGACCACATTATTCTGGAGTGAAGTACTGTTCTAGCTGGATCCAGCAGAGTGCGCAGCGATCGCAGCAGTATGTATGTATCTTTGGTATTGGCTGTAATGTATTATAATTATGTATTGAACTGCTAACTTTTGCGTCTGCTAAATAAATTGTTTGTGCTTTGGAAACACAAGAAATCGCTAAGACAATGCTTATTGGAAAATGATAAAATTACTTCAGTACATACCTAAAAATATTTAAATATAAATACAGAAATTAGTGAGATATTTTGTGTGTGTCAAGAAAAGGCTTTGTTTTAATCAAGTTATTTTATATAGACGAAAACATTTACATGGGTAAAAACTCCCTGATTTTGCTAGCTATTTCAATGTAGTCATGCTCAATAGGATACTATAGTGGAGTAGTTCAATTACAACCAAACAATGGATCTCCATTAATAGCTCTCTACAGATCTCAGCAAATATTACTCTAAGAATGTCAAAGCTGCCACAAATCTCTCATCCCACAATTTATCCCATGGTTTTGTGTTGGGAATACCATAGAACACATCTTTTCACTGTTATGTACTTGTTATCTCTGAATACCATTGCAAACATCACAGTAGCGTTAAGGATCGATTTCACAAAAACAAGGCTGTTTTAGGATCTACTAAACTACCATCTCTGTTCAGCTGCCCACTGAGCTCAATTGTTATTGCTGTTGCCATCTCTGTTTAGCTGCTGAACCCTCTGCACCCAACTGATAGGATCCTGTACCCGGTCATGTCAGAACTACCAAAACAGCTTACTCTATTAACCCTAGCCAGCGGCAGTAATTCCTCAACCTTGCCATTTAAGAGACCTGACTCAGCTGCTCTGACACTACATCCACTGCAGCTCTCACCTATGAGGGACTTTCCCTCTGCCACACTCCCAGACCCAGAAACAGACAAGGTGATGAATTAGGCATTCTACTTTCTCCAAGCTGCACCTTTTAAGTCATACCTGTTAGGACTATTTTCTTATTCTGAATTTGCCCTGCAGTACCTCTGTGCCACCAGAGGGGCTGCTGGTATACCTGTTTCTCCTTGCTTGCAAGGGGTTACACCCTTATCATCTGAACTGGATGGTGATCACTTGCTTCTGGCATTTTTAAGACTGCCTTTTCCAACAGACTACTGCCAGCTCGTTTGTTTCTGCTGCTGGTTTCTGAGATGCTCCTGTTTGGATACTGACCTCCTCTTGTGACTCAGACCCCAGCTTCGTTTGGCCTTGCTTCTGCTTACTCCCTGGTATATTGTGGATCTTCCAGCTTCTGACCCCTGGTTGCCTGACCCTCCTTTTGCTTGATTCTCTTGTGGATCATCTAGTGCAGGAGTCGGCAACCCCCTGCACGCATGTGCATGCGCAGCAGTTCAGTGTCAGGAAAGGAATAAACGACAGCTGGAGAAGAGCTGAACCGCTGCACCTGCACAGCAGTTCAGCTCTTCTCCGGATGTCATTTATTCCTTTTAGTTTAGCTCTGCTCTCCGACATCTTGCGGACAGTGAACTGTGCAGTTCCTCGCAAGCACCTTTGTGGAATGGATCACGCCTTGAAGAGGTAAGTTCACAATTATATAATTTTTTATTCAGTTATTAGTGGCTTAAAATTATTTTTGAGGCGCTTGTGAGTCATAACAGTCAATGGAGGCATTTTTGTGTGGCTGAATATTCATTTGGGGCATTTAATGTGTGGCTTAAAATAATTTGGAGGCAGTTTGTGAGGTATAAAGTGAATTGGTGGCATTACTGTGGCAAACTATGTATTTCTGGAGGCAACTGTGGCATACTGTGTATTTCTGGGGGTAACTGTGGCATGCTATGTATTTCTGGAGGCAATTGTGGCATACTATGAATTTCTGGGGGCAAATGTGGCAACTATGAATTTCTGGGGGCAACTATGGCATTCTATGAATTGGGACAGCTGTGGCATAGTATCAATTGTGGGCACAACTATTTAGCATGATATGAATTGTTGGCACAACTATGAGGCATAAGATGAATTGGGGGCACAATTATGAGGTATGATGTGAACTGGGGCATTACTGATGGTTCCTTACTGTTAATATGATATTAGCCTCATAAAATGAGACATAATTTTATATATATATATATATATATATATATATATATATATATGTATGTATTTATATATATATATATGTATATATATATATATATATATATATATATATATATATCCGAGAGGGGGGGGGCTACAAATTGCCGGGCCTGCCTGGGTGGCCTGGGGCCCCACTAGAGACCTGTCGTTAAAAAAATATATATATTTTATAACTACTTTTTTTTTTGAGTGCAAGGGGAATCAGTAGTGGCTAAATTCCCTTCAGCTCAGGTACCTTTAGACACCAGATTATGTGACTGCAGCGGTCACATGGTACTCAGTGCGGGCAGGCTGCTGGATATCTTCCTATGCTGGAGTGGAGAATAAGGTAACAAGAAGAGGGGCCATTTGTGACTAACGGTGATGGAAAGGGGCATGTGTGACTAAAGATGCTCGGCAGAGGGGGGGGGGGGCAAGTGTTATTAAAGCATGCGGACAGAGAGAGGCACGTGTGATTAAAGCATGTGTGCAGAGGGGACATATGTAAGCAAAGCTGCTGGGCAAGGGGGCATTTGTGAATAATGCATTTTTCTATAAGAGGGTGGCCTAGTGCTTTTCACCTGCTAGACATGCCCCCAATAATGCACTGCTACGCCCCCAATTATACGACCATTTGCAGTTTTGTGCCGCATTTTTTCGGGGGCTTGGTATTCACACATTTTAGGATTAAAAGCTGCTGACAAAATAAGAAAATATCACTGGTGAGTATATTGGGGATTTATTATTTTTAATAAAAGTATGTGGTATAAATGAGAGTGTTTAGTATCCTTATTGGGGTTTTATTATTTTTATTAAAACTATGTGGTTATTAAGAGGGTGTTGTGGTTTTTTAACATTTTGCATTGTGGAACTACAGGTCCCAGCAACCGTGGGTGTCTGGGCATATTGACACTTGTGGTTCTCCAAGTGCCAACATGCCCTGGCTGCCATGGGTATGCTAGTTCTTGTAGTTATACAAGTATCAGCATGCCAAGACTGTTTATGGCACCCTGGCTGGCTGGGACTTGTAGTCCCACAAAACAAAATGGCGTCTGTTTGTTTTTTACATTTATATTGCCGCTATTACCCTACTACCCACAGCACACAGGGGTAGAAAGAGCCCTAATCACTGGGTTGGTTGTCCCCAGAGGGGGGACCCGCTCGTTTTTTTCGGCAGACTCCACTCCCTAGGGAATCCAGCCCCGCGCTGAACAGTCTGGCGTTGGTTATCATTATGACAGCTGCTATAGTGCCACCCATCCCAGGCTAGTTTGCCTAGTGCTGGTTAAGTGAAAATCAGAGGGGACCCCAATCAAATTTTTCTCCCGATTTTCACGCCACCAGCAGTAGGCTGGCACCACTAGGGTTAATAGTGGTTTGGTGGGCGGACATCACGCTTTTTTTTTTTAAACATTTATCTATTTGTAAACATTTGACAGCTTCTGGAGCTCCTGCTGTATAGGTAGGTTAGTGTAACAGTGATGTGTTTATTCAACACGCAGGAAACACACGAGAGTTAGCTAAACACGGGAGTGTTTGACATTGCAGCAAAGCGCCAGAGATGACCAGTGATTTGGAAGATCAGGGTAAAAATCGCAGGTTAATACATTTGATGACTTTTGGACTAAAATCGTGGGTTATCACCCACGATTTGCCGTGATTTTAACACGCCGACAAAATCGGACCTTGATACATTTATCCCTAGGACTGCTTGCTTGTTTCTTGAGAAAAGCCGGCCAATGCTCAACTCCACTTAGCCTAAGGAGCAAAACAGAACAGCAAGTATAGAGGAACTCTTATTTAATCTACAAGAACAATTTTTTGTGACATTATTGGTTTTATGGACTGCAATTCTGACTGCAGCAAAGAGACTGTTTTGACTTAGTTGCCTCTTATAGTCACGCCAATTTGGATTTAATGTTCAGTTACTCCTATGATTGACATTTTACCCTATATGTATATTAATGCCTTGTCTAGTTTTTATTTGTTACAAGCAAATAAATATCCATGCTAGTTTTTATTGATATTGATGTTAGCAGCCTTTGTGAACATACATGTGTATACAGCAATACAAAAGAACAATTTTTAATCATTAAGGAAATTCGCTATTTATCTTTTCTATCCTCCTTTGCACCCACCTGGATCGGAATGTGATACCGTAGAAGCTTTGCCAGAATATGCCATTTTCTTACCCAAAACTCTTATCTATTCTCTCATCATCTGCCGTCTTGACTATTTCAACCTCCTGCTATCTGTCATTCCTTACACCCATGTATCCATACTTCAATACAGATTTACTTCAATACATCATAAATGCCTCTGTAACACTGATCTTCCTCTCTCACTGCTCCATCACTTTGAAAATCCCTACACTGACTCCCTGTTTCCTCCATAACTTATTCACTCTTACCTACAAAGTCCTCAACAATGTTCCCTCTTCATGTATCTCGAATACTATATCAAAATACACTCCCTCCCAGCCTCCTAGATCTACTCCTTATCACATCTCTGGTAGCCACCTCTCCCTTCTGCCTACAAGACTTTTCCTGTGCTACTATTCACGGTATTCCCTATTACTGTCAGGATTCAAACTCAGAGCATTTACGCCTGGAGACTGCTGCTCTTCTGATTGAGCTCTGCTGTCTTCTGGACAGCTCTCTGCCTTTACTCTGTGTTCTAGCTCAGTTTAACTGTTCTCCTGATTTTCCAGCATGTTCTAGCTTGACCCTCTGACTTCCTTTATAATTTATGCCTGTTCCTGTCTACCTTGCCAAATTATTGTGCACCAGCCAGTAGTTTAGTTCCTGCTGTTCTTGCTGCATCCTGCCTCCAGTTATCTATTATTCGCGTATTGAGCTAGGATTGTCCTCTACTGTAACGCTTATGCCTGAACCCTTTGCCTTATTTGGTTCTCTGTGTAACAAACCAGCTGTTTTTGACCATTCTAATATTAACTAACTTTTACTGACCTGCACTCCTTCTTGACACTGGACTCCAATTTAGTCTCCAGACCGTTACAAATAATATGGCCTAAATTAGAAATGAAGGAATTCTCCGATTTTAGGGAGGAACTTTGCTACATAGTTGCAAGAGTTTGCTTGCACTTGTCTGAACGGGGAACTACAAACCCTTGTTAACTCTCAGCAAGAACAAATAGCTAAATTGCAGGACGATTTTATAAATAATGAAACTGTTGCTGCACAAATTTCATGTCCACCGATGCTTTCAAAATTCAGTAGTGATCGTCACTTTTACAGATGCAACCTACACTGATCTTTAATGATAAGATGAAGATTTTCTTCATAATTAATTTTGTTGAGCAAGACAGAAATACTCTGAAAGAATTGGACACTTTTATTTCTGCTGTTGGTCTAGTTTTTGATGATCCTAATCAATGAGCCACTGCTGAAACTAAACTCCATAGAATGCACCAGGTAAAACACACTGTGGCTGAGTATAATGCTGAATATACACGTTTGATTACAGACACCATGTGGAATTTTTATGCTAAAAATGCCCACTCTATTGTGGTATTTCTGAGCAAGTAAATGATAAACTTACCAGGGTGGACACCCCTGATGATCTAGACACATTAACCCAACTATGTGATCAAAGACTATGGGCCTGATTCATTAAAAAATGGAAATGTTGATAAGTGCAGTATTTTGCATAAAATCACTCTGCGCATTCCCAGAACCAGACCATACACCAGTGAATGCATCAACATCCAATTCATCTTCAATTGCAAAGTACCCTTACTAGAGGATATGATTTTGTGGGTGGAACGGGGAGGGGAACAAGCGAATGCATGTAGTTAATGTACAGTAAGGGCATGTCAAGCTCCAGAGCATGCAGCAACATCTGATTCAAGCTTTGAGCATCTGAAAGGTACACATTTTTCTGTTATATCACTTGCACCAGCTACAAGTCGGATGTAAGTGACAATTACTAGTGATGACTGTCTAGTATGCGTGCTACATCATGTG
Source organism: Mixophyes fleayi (assembly GCF_038048845.1). NCBI lineage: Eukaryota > Metazoa > Chordata > Amphibia > Anura > Limnodynastidae > Mixophyes > Mixophyes fleayi. The sequence goes on along the minus strand of NC_134406.1, from coordinate 147,770,393 downwards.
TTTACAAAACAAAAGCAACTGTAAAAATGCATTTTATGTAAATTAGACATTCATATCATACTCAGAAATATATTTCATAGGGAAAAAAAATGTAGAAAGAATTTTTTTATTTTTTTTTAAAATGGTTTGTTGTGCATGCCTTAATGAATCAGGCTCAATGTGAGAGGAAAAAGTGAGAGATTAAATAAATATTATTAATATTAAAAATTCTTAAAAAACATTTAATAAAATGAATAGTTTTTTTTCTGTGTGTGTTCTTTTGTGACTTGTCATATATTTATTGGAGGTAACCTGCAGTGTGTTGTCTGTTAGAGCAGAGCGCTCCTAGACCTGTATCCAGCAACAGACATATCCTTGTTGAATGCAGACGTGCGTATGCCCAATTTATATATATTATATATATATATATATATATATATATATATATATACAAAAACAGACATAGATCCTCTGCACTCACCATGTATAATATATATATATATATATATATATATATATATATATATATATATATAATGTATATATATAGTGTGTGTGTAAAAAAAATATATATGTATGTAAATTACTACCTTAACAACTCCGATGACAGTCTATTTCTTCAATATGATGTCATCGGATGCTGCTGGCTTCTTCATCTGCCATAATTGAGTCAAATCTGATTTTCAAGCTGCCTTTCTTTCCAGTTAGTCAGCGATCCGATGTTCGGTGACATCCTGCTGGAGTAAGTACTGTCGTGATTTATTGCGTCGGAAAAGCGAGTACCATAAATATGTACGGCTTCATTTAGAATACTGTGTTCATTTCTGGAAGCCATATTTCAAGAAAGATATAAATACATTAGAGACTGTACAAAGAAGAACAACTAAAATGGTTCATGGTCTACAGCACAAAACTTACCCAAAAAGACTAAAATATCTTAATATATATAGTTTGGAGCACAGAAGGGAAAAGGGGGACATGATAGAAACTTTCAAATATAGCAAGGGTTGTAAGTGGGTACAAGAAGGAATCATTCTTCAAGGGAAACTGGAGGGAAGTAGGTTCAGAGAAAATTTGAGGAAAAATGATTTCACAGAAAGGGTAGTGGATACGTGAAATAGCCTCCCATCAGAAGTGGCAGAGGGTAATATAGTAGAGCAATTTAAACATGATTGGGATAGACATAAGGATATCTTTTCAAAAGAACTAAGGATTTAATTGGGTTTGAGGTTACCATGTGGTAAAAAAATGGTCAGAGTAGATGGGCCAAGTGGTTCTTATCTGCCGTCAAATTCTATATTTCTATGTTTCAACTGGAATTCACTCCTTCCCAGATATTTAAATCAAATGGGCTCTTTCAATGACATAGCATTGGCGGTATCACCAAATCAGCCATAACAGTAGTAGAGAACTAACCCCCTTTAAGTGGCTTTGCAGTACACACAGGAAGCTACCCATGTTATCTCTTCTCTAAATAAGCTTGTGAAGATACCGGGTTTAATGTAACCTTCTGCGCCGCACAACTGGGATACACGGTACCTATGCAAGGTTCAAAATCACCCAGGCAAATATCCGAAACAACACAAATAAGTTTATTTAACAAAATTGTAGCAACAAACAGCATGAAGCATATTTAAATAATAACTTGAAACACATAACACTACAGTCTGGCACAGACAACATACAGGATTTAATGAAAACACCTCACCAGTATACTTGTTACTTTCAGGGACTGTTGTCTATCAACCCAAGCTTCTACTCTTTCTCCTTTAAGACTACCAGCAAACGTAGTGGCCCAAAGTCACTGTCACTCTGCTTTTGGCAGACACACAGCTCCCCAAGACCTGGAGAGGTAGATCGGGGCAACAGCAGTACTCCAGGGACCGATTGTCCCTTTCCTGTCAGGGGCAGAGATCTATATGTCTCAACACCAGCCTGACCTCAGCTATCACTTTGTAGTGAATGTCAATTTGTCTCTAGTTGTCTTTTAAGTCCAGAAATGTCCTCATCAGCAATTCCAGGACTGGCCTGATTGGTCCTATTCTGTGTTTACCTTTTCCAGGTAAACATACAGACCAGGAGATAGCAAAGGAGTCACTTCTGATTTATTTAGGAACAGTTATTGTGATGTGGCTATACAGCAGATTTTGTGTAAACAGGAAAGATCACACTCCAGACACATTTACATTTAAATACACAATGCCTTCCTAAGTAATTAAACATACAGCTCTTTCTGTGGACCCGTTTCCTATGCTAGTACACATAGACCCACTGCTAAACAAAGATAAGAGACCCCCTGGTGTGATGTACATTCATACAGAACTGGTGGACAATAATCCTTTTTGCCTAGACTGAAACAAGACTGAAACAACTAGTCTGCATGCTAACGATACAACCTGGCAGTTATTTTAACTACCTTCAAAATAGAATATACACAAGCTTAAATATGACTGACAAATATGGGGGAACCAGAGGACTAGAAAAAGTATATGTTCGGTAGTCTGCAGTCACCTCCTTCACTCACAAAGCTTCTTATAGGAAATATCTTCTTATAGGAAACACATTGCCTAAACATATGAAGACTTGGGAAAGAGACCTGTGGGTAAATTTGTTAAGCCGCAAGATTCTAGTTATGATTTATTTAGTACATTCTGCAAAATGACAGCTACAGTCTGATTGGTTGCTCAATTAAAAACAAACACTGGACAAAAATTTCTCAATTTAATCATGCAGTTCCACTAGTATATCATCACCATCAAATTATGTAGCGCCACCAATTACACAGCACTGTACAGAAAATATTTGTCATTCACATCAGTCCCTGCTTCATTGGAGCTTAGAGTCTAAATTCCCTAACACACACAGACTAATATTAATTTTTGGCAGCAGCCAATTAACCTTCCGGTATGTTTCTGGAGTAGGGAAGGAAACCCATGCAAACATTGGGAGAATATACAATTTCCACACAGATAAGGCCCCGTTCGGGAATCAAACTCATAACCCCAGCATACTGAGGTAGAAGTGCTAACCACTAAGCAACCGTGCTGGCATAGAGTTTAAATTCTCTACCTCACACACACACATATACTCGGGTTCTTTTTTTTTTCCGTCGGAAACCAATTAACTATACCAGTATGTTTTAACCTATACTACACCATTCACTGCACAATATCACTAGTGGATTTAAAGTTGAAACGACAGCAGTGTCAAAGTGAATTACACCAAGAGCAATTCTATATGTAAGTAATGAAATTACATAAACATAACTTTACTTGGAAAAAAGTCAGTTAAAGATATTGATTGATTGAAGTTGCATAGATTATACAGTAAATGATTGGCAACAAAGGAGTCCAGTAAGAATGAGTTTACAATAGTTATACAATACAAAAATAAAATGCAGCCATCAAATGTATTAATAGTGATATCAGATAAAAAAAATAGCATATATACAGCAATTAAAGCTATTTATATTAAATGCAAATTCTGGTCATCTTATTCTAGAAGAGTTTTAGTTTCTTGCTTTTAAGCCGTTTCAATCATATTTCATTTTCCACTTAAAATTTAAAAGGCCTGATTCATTAAGGAAAGTTAAGTAGAAAAAGTTGAGTAAATAGTCTCCTGGACAAAACCATGTTACAATGCAAGGGGTGCAAATTAGTTTTCTATTTTGCACATAAGTTAAATACTTTCTGTTTTTTGATGTAGCACACAAATACTTGGTAGTTTATTTGTACACTGCAATTTAAAATAGATATTTGTGTGTTACATAAAAAAAAACAGACAGTATTTAACTTATGAGCAAAATAGAAAACTAATTTGCACCCCTTGCATTGTAACATGGTTTTGTCCAGGAGACTACTTACTCTTTTTTTTTTACATAACTTTCCTTAATGAATCAGACCCATAGATGCCATTCCACATCAAATCAACACAGGGTTTAAAACTGACCGTTTCAGATTGCAATGAAATTTAGAATAATAAATTCTATCATGGGTATAAAGAAAACACCCAAATCTTAGGCTGATATGTGCACTGGTTTTGAAGTTATACGCATTTAAATTTGCACTTTTGAAATGAAACATTTGCTTTAATGTTTGTTTCAATTGCATTTGTAAATCTCTTTTTATGGGCTTTTATATGATTTATAACACAGTAGTATGTTTCAATAAAAATAAAACATTTTCAATATCAAAATTTTGATTTTCTCAAAAAGCCATATTTTTATTCAAATTTTAAAAAACATCTAAAAAATTGTTCATACCTCTGTTAATGAATCCCCAAAGTTTTATTTTGGGATCATGATCAAATCATCTACTACAGGAGCTTTCACTTTGGACTGTTTGTTAAAATAATGAAATTAAGAACTATCTAGGCCTGTTCATTACTTTTAATTTATCTCCTGTAACAATCCCTTTGATGTATATTATGTACAATGACATAATATTTAAAACATTTATGATAATTTTATGTCTTTCACATATTTTTAGAAGGCTTATTACAGATCATTACCATTTGGTGCTGCTGCTCTGGATGGATGGTGCTTACTGTTGTTAATAAATCTCCAACATTTTATTTTGGGATCATGATGGGATAATCTGGTACAGGAGCTTTCAATTTTGAGTGATTCATGAAAATTGTATTTATTGAGGCACTACACATCTGAGACAATCAACAAAACAATATGGGCCTAAGTCATTAAAGGAGTAACTTGGCACAGTGCCGTAACTAGACATTTTAGTGCCCTGGGCGAGACAGGGCACCGGCGCCCCCCATCTAAGTGGGAGTGACATTTGCCAAGTGGGTGTGGTCAACCTAATGTGGGGGTGTGGCTAGCACTTTACTGAATGAATTCTTTTGTATTGCTGTGTAGTTGGTAGCCTCAAAAATACAGGTGTAACCTATACAAATTTCTCTCACTATAGGGAAGAAATATAAGAGCCCTTGGCTACACCTGTATTTTTTGCAATAGACACTATGTGGAGGAAAATAGAAATAATAGATTATGAATATGAAAATGACAAATTTTCTATTTCCTGTACTTTACACGACATACACTATATAAATTTGGATTTTTAAATACATATAAACCCAGTGCTGGAAGTGGGCTGCAGGATGACAAGAGGAATAGGGGAGAAGATGGTGCAAGGGGGTAGATGAGAGGGACAGGGGAGAAGGTGGGCCTGGGGACAAGGTGGCACAGAGGGGGTAGTAGATGAGAGGGCCTGGGGACAAGGTGGCACAGAGGGGGTAGTAGATGAGAGGGCCTGGGGACAAGGGGGCACATGGGGGGGGGTAGATGAGAGGAACTGTGGAGAAGGTGGCACAGGGGGGTAGATGAGAGGGACTGTGGAGAAGGTGGGACAGGGGGGTAGATGAGAGGGACTGAGGAGAAGGTGGGACAGGGGGGTAGATGAGAGGGACTGGGGAGAAGGTGGCACAGGGGGGTAGATGAGACGGACTGTGGAGAAGGTGGGACAGGGGGGTAGATGAGAGGGACTGTGGAGAAGGTGGCACAAGGGGGTAGATGAGAGGGACTGGGGAGAAGGTGGCACAAGGGGGTAGATGAGAGGGACTGGGGAGAAGGTGGCACAGGTGGGGTAGATGAGAGGGACTGGGGAGAAGGTGGCACAGGTGGGGTAGATGAGAGGGACAGGGGAGAATACATAAATGCAAAATACAAAAAAATACAATACCAAAAAATAATCATTATACATTTTCAAGTCCCCTGCCCCCATAGCTTTTGCTTCCCCACTACACTCCCTCAGTTTTTGCTCCTGGATGGAGCACCCTATTTCCTATTTTTTTTTAAATATATATTTTAATTACAATATAACATTTAGTTACCTATTTTTCTTCCCTCCTGGATGGTCAGCATAGCAGTCAGCAGTAGATGCAGGGGACTCACTCTCTCTGCTCAGCAATGGCCGCTCCTCACTTTCTTTTCAGAGAGGGGGGGGGTGGAGCGGAGCACAGCATCCTGGAAGGGGTGGGGGCGGGTCCTGACAAATAACTTTATACACATTGACAGACAGTGTGATCATTGTTTGACCAGCCACCACACTAGCCCCTCCCCCGACTCGCAGCACCGACCCCCCCTCCCCCGACTCGCGGCTACCGGCACCCCCTCCCCCGACTCGCGGCACCCCCCCTGCATGAGTCGTGGGCGGGGGGCCCCAATATATATATATATTTTTTTAATATATTTTTTTTTTTACTTTGTGCCACAGAGGGGAAGGTAGCGGGCGTCTGCTGCGCCCCCTCGGGCTTGCTCTCGGGGCGACGGCACCGCCCGCACCACCCTAGTTACGGCTCTGACTTGGCACCTGGGTAAAACCATGTTGCATTGGAGGGGGAGGTAAATTTAAAATGTGGGAACAGATTTATATTTGGATTAGGACATGTCCTAGATCAACTTTAAATGTCAGTGTAAAAATAAAGCTATCAAGTATTTGTGTGCTAGATGAAAAAACTGCCAGTATTTAACTTATGTGCAAAATAATAAACTAATTTGCACCCCTTGCATTGTAGCTTGGTTTGTCCCAGAGAACATTTACTCCTTTTTTTTGCCTTACTTTCCTTAATGACTCAGGCCCTATATTTCCCAGTTTACTTCATTAGAAGAATGCATGTTCCTCTTCAGGTGTGCTTGGGGACAAGATTTTAATTTTTATTGAAACATACTGCTGTGTTATATATCAAATGAAAGTCCATAGCAAGAGGTTTAAAATGAGACCTTGCCCAACTCTCAAGCTCAATCAGGTGAACTACAAATACAATTTAAATAAATGTTAAAAACAAGTTTTTCTTTATGAAAAATGTAGCTTTAAAAGCATATAACAGCCTAAGATTTGGGGGGTTTCTTTACACCCATGGTAGCATTTATTATACCAAATTTAATTGAAATTAGAGAATGTAAGGTAGAATTTTTTTGTAAAACTGTGTTGATTTGATGTGAAATGGCCATATAGTAATATATCACTCGGAAACAACATGAATATAAGTGTTAATAGCTGTGGCTTTTCATTTTGCAATGCAGTGCAGGTAAACTACCATTTAATCTTATTACCCTTTTGGCTTAAAAACATGACTACATTCACAGTTGGCCTCTTGTAGTACAACCTTCAACACCTAGTATTAACACTTCATACTAAGTCTCTCTAAAGAGAATAATACATAATGGGGAATATGTGTACAGTGCACATATAATGATCTCTGGGCAGAATGCCAAGACAGGGATTTGAATATGTTTATTCTTAAAAATTGTATACAGTATTCACCATAAACAAAAAGTATGTTAAACGTCTGAGAATAACAAAACATATGTTTTTTCATGCAACATTTTTTTACAAACTAAGCAGTAATTACTATTGTTAAAGCATATAGAAGTTTTAATGTGTAAATGGTCATTTATCACTATGTAATTGTACAGCACAAAATATTTTTGTAAACTCAATTTGAAAAAACAATTACTACAGTTATGACTAAAAAAAATATCACATAAGTCTTGGCATTCTATCTAATTTACAGGGGGAGTTTTTAATCATGGTCTCAGAAATTATCGTTATGTTTACATCTACAGTAAATCATTGCCTCCAAAGTCTTTTTATGTAATGAGATGGTTATATATTATATGAACATTATCATAAGCCAGATTTAATAAGTAAAAATAAGAAGGTTTTCAGACAGGCTGAGGACCACAGTAAGTATATTTGTGTACCACATTCATAAGCAAATAAATGTGTTTGTGTTTTTTTACAAGGGACTGGATCTTTGCTTCTTCCATATTTATATTAATATAGTGGTTGAACTGAAAATTTAGAAGTGGCAGCATGCAAATTTAGAAGCGACGGTATGGAAAATGTAATTGAAATGTAAGTGAATGGAATTTGATAGATTAAAAGAAGTAGGAGTAGCGGTATGGCATATTACTGTATACCAGCCCACTTTGAGCACTGTATATATATAAATCAATGGTCTGTTTGTTTATCTGTCCAGTTATGCATTCGGACACACTTGCACCAATTGGGATTAAACTAATGCAAGATGGTCCAGTTGTATCTTAGCCAGGTTTAAGGGGGGGTTAGGGCCGGACCTCCTGTTGGTGTACACTGGGCAGAACTTTGACCCAGGAAGCCTGTTCTGAGTCTTCCACTGGATGGATTTGGATGAAATTTAATATAAAAATAAATAAACACTTGGCTGCCACCTCATCGGTGTGTTGGAGGAGCTGTTAAGTTGCTAATTATTTATAAAAGGTCGACAGTAACATCCAACTCATTGTTAACTTCACAACTTGGAGATTTGAACCTGGGCAGTACACCTTTCTAGGTAGGACCCCCTTTTGCCCTGAAACAGACCCGAAACAGCCTGAATTCTTTGCAATATGCATTTACAAGCAAAGAAGAAAATAGTTACATCTATTGTGGTGCTACTAGGAAAAGAGGTTTGCTTAAACCTTAGCCTTTGTTCAAAAAATAACTAAAATTAGTATATCTTGACCTGTCAAAATGTAAAAAAAGTATAGATTGTATCTAAACATCACTGTGTGCCTGTAGTCTCTTATTGTCACACATGTATACTTTCATAAACTGTGGTTATGAAACTGGCTATTAAGTTACACACTTTAAAAAGCATCTTGAATTCACATTTAGCTTATATAGTTAGTATTAATATGATAGGGTAATCTGGATATTCTTGTATACAGATTAGAGATGCTCAGGCTCGGTTCCTCAAGTACTGAACACACCTGAACTTAGCATATCTGAGTTTTGTGCTTTTTCGGAATCAAAAATGAGGCAAAACATCATCGTTACGTCGTCGGATCTCGGATTTCGCAAGTTTTGAAATCTACAAATACAGCCCTCTACGGCGATCTAGCGCCATTTCAAAGAGGGACACGGAAGGGGTAACACAGTGTGTAGAGCGGTTGGGCAGCAACATAGATAGAATTGAAAGAGGAGGGGGTAGCAGTGTTCAACAAAGTCTACAGTGACATTTAGGAGAGCTCCATTGCTCCATTTCTAATTCTCATTGCTGAAAAATACTGTCACAGTTTGGTATTCTGGACTCTTGGGGGAGTGATAGTAACTGGTGTGAAGTAGGCACACTGGTAATGTCAGTTCTATACCCAGACAGCGAATAGACAACAGATGCAGAATAAGGTACAATTAGCGATTTAATGATGCTTGAATGATCACAGAAAGTCTTGGTAATTAAGCACAAGGAACATAGGAACAGGGTGAGCAGTACGAGTGCATACAATATATCAGTATAATCAGTGTATTCCAATACAGCGATAGCAGGAACAGTCCAGCAACAAAGTGGAGATGGTAATGCAGCAGGTATATGAGACCACAATGAGGCAGCACGATACAGGAGGTACAAGTAACAGTCCAGCAACAAAGTGGAGATGGTAATGCAGCAGGTATATGAGACCACAATGAGGCAGCATGATACAGGAGGTACAAGTAACAGTCCAGCAACAAAGTGGAGTGGGTAAGAGCAAGCAGCTCAGATGATACGACCTGTAATAACCACTGAGCCACCGAGATAAATGTGGAGTAGATGATCTTGCGTGGTGCAGTCCATGGAGATGTAGTTTGAGCAGTATAGCCTTTGAACAGCACACAGCAGAGGTAAGTGCAGTCTGAGCAGTATAGCCTTTGAACAGCACACATCAGAGGTAAGTGCAGTCTGAGCAGTATAGCCTTTGAACAGCAACACAGCAGAGGTACTGACGATCCAGGTGAGCAGTATAGCCTTTGAACAGCAACACAGCAGAGGTAAGTGCAGTCTGAGCAGTATAGCCTTTGAACAGCAACACAGCACAGGGTACTGACGATCCAGGTGAGAGCACACAGAATAGGTAAGAACCTAAACAGCCAGGTAACTTGATGAACAGGCCCAGAGGAATGGGAGGAGGTGCCTTTTTAAGTTTAGAACCAGAACCTGAGACCAATAGGAATCTTGCCAGAAACAGACAGGTGCTCAGTCTGCACATGTGCAGATCAGACTAAGGGTTTGAGGCTGCTAATGAGGCACAGGTGAGTGTCTTAGTCTTTGTTTATGGAAGCCGAATAAGCGCCGTGTGACAAATACAAATACTAGTGCTGGCAGGCTTGGTGTAATTCTGCAGTCACATTCTACTGGGTTATATAGGTAACACACAAAGAGGAGAGCTCCATTGCTAATTCTCACTGCAGAAAAATACAAATACTACTGCTGGCAGGTTTGATGTAATTCTGCAGTCACATTCTACTGTGTTATATAGGTAACACACAAAGAGGAGAGCTCCATTGCTAATTCTCATTGCTGAAAAATACAAATACTAGTGCTGACAGGCTTGGTGTAATTCTGCAGTCACATTCTACTGTGTTATATAGGTAACACACAAAGAGGAGAGCTCCATTGCTAATTCTCACTGCAGAAAAATACAAATACTACTGCTGGCAGGTTTGGTGTAATTCTGCAGTCACATTCTACTGTGTTATATAGGTAACACACAAAGAGGAGAGCTCCATTGCTAATTCTCATTGCAGAAAAATACAAATACTAGTGCTGGCAGGCTTGGTGCTGCAGGATGCCATTCTACCCACTGTACACTTAACCACAGATATGTGAAAAAGTGGAACTGGGTAAACTAAAGATTATATGACTGTGACAGCCCACTGGGTTGGTGATTCGCCTTCACCAGCAAGAACAGCAGCAGCATGTACCCAAGTACGTCACATTTGTCAGAGGCAGGCTACTCTGTGTATCACCGGGTTCACTAAGAGGCATACAGCTGTTACAAAAATTAAGGGATGTCATTGCAACACGGCTTATCTCGCTTGGACTCTCCTCAGGATATGTCATTTCTGATAACGCCACCAATATTGTGAGAGCATTACAGCTGGGTGAATTCTATCACATTCCCTGTTTTGCTTACACAATAAACTTGGTGGTGCAGAGTTTTTAAAAAAATGACAGGGACATGCAGGAGATGCTGTCTGTGGCCTGTAAAATATCTGGAAATTTCCGGCATTCAGCAAAAGCGTGTAGTAGATTGCAGCAGCTGCAAGAGCAATTTAATTTGCCCTGCCACCAACTGAAGCAAGAGGTGGTGACAAGGTGGAATTACCAACCTGTATACGCTTCTGCGGATCGTGGAACTGCGAAAAACCATCCATGCTTACTCCACAAGCCATGACATTGAGAAAAGAGGGGGATGTATTTTAGTCAAGTGCAGTGGAGAATACTTTCTGTGCTGTGCAAGGTGCTGAAACCATTAGAAGTAGTCACCTGTGAAGTGAGTTCAGACACTGCTAGCTTGAGTCAATTGATTCCCTTAATTAAACTTTTGGAAAAGCAGCTTGAAAAATTGAAGCAGGAGATTAAACAAAGCAATTACGCTAAGTATGTCGGACTTGTAGATCAAGTACTTTATTCGCTTTGCCAGGTTTTAAGAGTTATCAAAATCTTGAAATCAGATCACTACATTTTGGCGACTGTGCTTGATCCTTGGTTTAAGAACCATGTCTTCTCTTTTTTTCCAACTGACCCAGATCTGAAAAGATGCAAGGAGCTCCTGGTGAGCAAGATGACAGCTCAAGTGTTACGTGAGAGGATGGCGTCTCCTCCTTCAGATTCTCACTCAACTGCTGCTAGGAAAAAAATTAGCCTCCCCAACAGACCCAGGGATGATGCAGATGACTCAGCACCAAATTTTGACATCTGGTCTGGTCTAAAAGAATTGACCAAAAAATGTGAAACCTCTGCCGTAATTTCACCTGATCCTACTATCAACATCCAAAGGCTGGTGGAGGATTATTTTCACAACAGCATAGATATAAACACATCAGACAGTCCCTTTACATACTGGGAGGAAAAAAAGGGAATTTGGAGACCCATGTACCAACTCGCTTTGCACTGTCTAAGTTTCCCACCCTCCAGTGTGTATTTGGAAAGAGTTTTTAGCACAGCCGGGAACCTTGTCAGCGATTTCCGTAGGAGGCTACTTCCTCAAAATGTGAAAAAGATGATGTTGATAAAAATGAACTTCAAGTTCCACGAGGAAGGCCTTTCCTGCCAATTACATCATAATGCTGAACGGTGGATTCCAACGCTGATGAATTAATAATGTGTGAAGATGATGTACACACTGATGAGGGTGAGGATGAGGCTGAGGATGATGACAACAACATCTTGCCACAGTAGAGTTCATTAAAAGCATTGTTACCTTAGGTGCCTTAAGGCCATTGTTAATTTGCTTTGTGGGGGCCCAAACAAACCAAACACTTCAGCCACAAGAAGTGGCACTTTTGTGGCTGAAGTGCTTTGTTTGTTAAAGTGTGCATGTCCTTTTTATGATCCAACATAAGGGTGGTTGGGAGGGCTCAAGGACAATTCCATCTTGCACAATTTTTCTTTTCTGCCACTGCTGTGTGCCAATGTGTCCTAGATGTGCTAGGATCCCTGACTGATTAAGAGGGATCCTAGATTAGTTCAGTGGCGGAACTAATACATGGAGATTGCCTCTTTAACATTTTATATTGGAATTAACCCAAAATTGGCTCTTGGTTGGTAAAATTTACTCTGACATTTGATTAAATAATTCATATTCACATTTAATAAATAGACCTCATGTTCCTCAAACTCAGTCCCACATTCAATTAATAGCCCCCGAACCACCCCATCTTAAATTAATAGTCCCCACTATAAAATTAAATTGCCCCACCTTCACCCTACAAACAAAATAGCACCCATTATTTAGCCACCTCCTACCACATACACATTACATTGCTACAAGCCCACTGTGCCATCACACACACATTGCTGTGCCTCCTTATGATCATCCTGTGCCATACTGCTTGTGCTCCCCCCCATTCACATTCTGCCATGCTGCTTTGGCCCCCCTTCACACTCTGCCTTGCTGCTTTGGTCCCCCTTCACACTCTGTCATGCTGCTTTGGCACCCCTTCACACCAGGGCCACTTTAACTACATTATGGGCCCCCGGCCAATACAGTGCGCTGGGGCCCCTAAATATATATATATATATATATATATATATATATATATAATATTCCCTACCAACAGCTATAATTGTTATTTCACTGCCTTATGCATGAAGTGTTCCCCACACCTCTTAGATTATAAACTCATTTGATCTATACCTTCAGGATCCTCTCAATGTACAGTGCTGCAAAACATGTCAGACATTACATCTTACAGTCCAAATTCCTAACACCCAGCAGATGCACACACAGACTAGTGTGAATTTTGTCAGCAGCCAATCAACCTACTAGTATGTTTCTAGAGTGTGAAAGAAAACTGGAGAACTCGGTGGATTCCCACGCAAACATGGGGAGAACATATAAACTCCACAATGATAAGGCCCTGGTTGGGAATCAAACTCATGACCCAGCGCTGTGAGGCAACAGTGGTAACCACTGAGCCACTATGCTTTCCCATGATAATAATAAAAATAATAATAATAATTTCAATATTATTAATAATAAAAATAAGATTAAGTCAGCAATGTAAAACAGTTCCTTCAGGATTCTCTGGTGTATTTTAAAACTGTAACTGATGCATTCAATGAGTCATATTTTTAAATTATATTTTTACATCCTTGATACATGTTATATAGTATAAAATACATTTCAGATTACATTTCTATAAATCTCAAAAGATAGCATGGGGAATTAAAATTTTCTGTTTCATTTTTATTTATTAGGATATATTGGGCGGTCCACTTGTCTCTTGCAATACCATCTATGTCCACTCTTATTTATTTGGTGTGTTCCGTTACCCTATGTGATGTCATAAAATGAATTGAACTCAAAATACTATGTTGGAGAAAATGTTATATATTTGCATTGTATAAATGTGTAATTTTACTGTGGCTTATTTTATTTGCTCAGTAAAGAATCACTCCATTACAATGGCACAGTCACAACTTTTAATTACAGTAGGTACACTCAAAAAAATGTAATTAGCGTTAACTTGATTTCCAGACTATAACTGAAGAATTAGCCTCAGTGACATTTTATGTTGGTAAACCTTTTCATTTTACTGTATACCTCAGAGTTTTATTTCATTTGCTTTCCAAAGTATGTCATACTGCTAATGATTTCCTGTTTGGTTATTTCCTGGAAGTTTTTAGCCAGATTATGAACTCATAGCTCCAGGCATACTAAGTTCCACCACCTGATGGAGGTCTAACACACAGTAATGTGCTATTGACTGTGTTTCATTTAAGGAACAAATGTAATAATTATATTATTATGCACTATACATTGCTATATATTTGTGTTTGTTTAGTAGAAGAGATGAGAGAACCTAATTTGATTTACAGATCAGTTTTCATTTTATTCCCTGTTGAATACCAACAGGGTATTCACATCTGCCAACATCAGTTCCACTTCTATCACATAACTTGTGTTATATTGGGAATAAGCTATGCAAAAGTTACATTGAATCACATTTGCTCATATATTGAGTCAAACTGTCAAAAAAAACAGTTAATTAACTCAACATTATAATCTGACTATAATGTTTTATTATAGTCTTACACTTTACTTGTTTTTCCACAATACAGGTGCTTATTGAAAGGATATGTCTACTTTGAATCTTTTAGTGTTATCAATACCCACCTTCCCCCAGTTATCAGAATTGTTGGGGTCCCATGCCAAAACAAAGGACCTCCACGGGTCAGGAAAACCTTCTTGTCTTGTCTACAACAAACACCATATTAGTTTCTAACACATATACTGATTGCACAGAGCCACAGCTCTGACCATTTAGTTTCTGTATTAGAAAAAGAATTTGTGAATGCAGAGCATTGTGCCATGGCAGTGCTGGTGAGAGTGAGATATCCCTAAATGCAAGGGTCCCTGGCACATTCCTGCTAGTTTAGAATGGTCTACTGATTATAAGTGACATTTGAGTGGCCAAGTCCTTTAATTAATTACATTGTGTAATGTGCTTAAAAGTGATGTACCCCACAGCAAGCAAAGCAATTACATTATGGGACATATTTATTAATTAACAGGTTTTTGTCCTGTTAATTATCATTTGTCATCACAACGATGACAGATGATTTTCAACTCCATTTATTAAAAAATCATCCCAGGACAGCGTATTTGACAGGAGGCTGGCCCAGCGATGATTTCACTTACCTTAAAAGCCCCTTTTCTGGTTCACCTCTCAGGTCACTATGGCAAAGTTGCTTTGCATATGCGCAGATACACTTACAATAGTGACCACTGGGGAGGGAAGGTAAGCTGCAAGGGATCCAAAGATCTTTCTACCACAATGCTCTCCCCATAGGCTGCAATGGCTAAATCCATCTTAAGATGGCGTTAGCTATTGCAGACAAATTGTTAAATCACGCAAAGTAGCAGCTCTCATATTATTATTATTATTATTATCGTTTATTTGTTAGGCGCCACAAGGTATCCGCAGCGCCGTACATGGTACAAACAGTAGACTATACAGGGTAGAACAATACAGAACAATAAACACAAAGTACCAGAACTTCAGAAACTCCATGCAGGCAAATACTGTAAAGACGGAGTGGAAGAACAGGTCTGGAGACAGAAGGGGAGAGAGGCCCTGCTCATACGAGCTTACATCCTAAGGGAGAGTAGACAAAAATCAGGCACAAGAGGGAGCCAGTGAAGCAAAGGGGAGAGTAAAAAGGAGCCAGGGGAGAAACAGAAGGGTGAGAGGTTAAGTGGATGGTTGGTAGGTCTTAAGGAACAGGTGAGTTTTAAGAGCCCGCTTGAAGGAGCACAGATTGGGTGAGAGACGGATGGAGCGAGGGAGGTCGTTCCAGTGAAGGGGGGCAGCTCGGGAGAAGTCTTGTACTCTAGAGTGGGAAGAGGTAATCAGAGTGGAGGAGAGGCGGCGATCATTGGCTGAGCGCAGGGAGCGGGCGGGAGTGTGAATGGAGAGGAGGTTAGAGATATAAGGGGCAGTAGACTGGGAGAGAGCCTTGTAAGTGGTGGTGAGGAGTTTGAAAAGGATTCTGTAGGGGAACCTATAGGGACTGCTTTTACATATGATAATAGAGAGACCGCTGTAGATATCTGTAATATCTGCTGCAGTCGTTTAAATAACTACCTTACTTAAAAATGTGGTTAGTTGAGGCTAAAGGACCTTAATAAATAGGCTGTAATGTTTCAAGTACAGTCAAAAATAAAAACTAATTTCTGATTGGATGTTTTTTTTAATGCACACTTGTGCATATCATGCTGTGTAATTACATTTTCTCTAATGTGTTTTTCTATCCAAATGTTGGTATGCAGTATATCAGACGTTCCTAAGCACATACTATCTTTAGTACTATAATAATTTACAAAATTATTATTTTGCCATTTTTTTGGCTGATCATGTTGTTTTTAGATTATCTTGTTGACATCTAAGTCTAAGTAATTAGCCACATTAACTTTGTTGTGCTTTTGTAATTAGAGATAATTTGCTCAAATGTTCTTGCTTAGTAAATCCCACTAAGTATTTACCATTTTTCATGATAGTGTGGTCACCAGGGCACTGTTCAACAACTATTTATGAGAGATTGATAAAAGTAGTAAAACTAAAATAATTGTAATTTACTATTTAACTATAAGCCCTCAAAGGAATGTAGTTCAGAAAACCCATCCAAGTATCACTACACTCAAAAAATAATCTTACATGCAAAATATGAGATAACACATAAGAACATTCCCCGAGAACATAGATGCAAAAAAATTAAACCCAAAACCCAAATAAAAATTCCTAAGTCTCCCAAAATGTTCTCCAACATAGGTGAGAAATCTATTCTTTCCACGAAGTAAAGGTCAATTTGCACTCCAATGCAACATGAAAAAGAAAATGATATATAGTGCAATAAAGTTTTGAAAAGGCAACCAATCTACCAGTGAATATTATCATAAGTGTGCATCCCACTCCCCGTCACTCACATTAATGTTTCTCCAATCACTCATGTAACACAGTTTATGTTGATTGCACCTCCTTATCATGGTGATATCAACACAGCATACAGCTCAATTCCAAATTGAATCTTGCGCAAATGAATGTTTCTCAAAAGATCGATTCTCCTCGCATATTACAAAAAGAGGAAAAAGGAATCTAGCAAAATGCATTTATTTAAAACATAACAAATAAAAACAATATCCACTGCACTCATATTTGAAACAAATTGTTGTGCAGAGAAATTTTATGTTTTTAGTATAGTTGGCAGTGGGCTGGTATACCCGATATGATATACCAGCACTTCTCCCCACAGACTTTGAAGCTGGCTGTAGAGACCCTAATCCATCACCATTCCAAGGATAAGAGCAGGAAAGAGTGTTGGCAATCATCAGCTCCCAGCATATACCATGTCCACGAACCCAGCTCTGACATTCAGGGAGAAGCCCAGCCGCTATAATAGACACATGGCCTAGTGAAGCATGGGAAGAGCAAGCCAGCCTCCCAATTTATCCCCCAGTTCAGATCTCGACCCCACAAAAGGATTCAACATCTGAAGAGAAATGGGCCGGACACCAGTCGGCATAGAGATACACAAAGAGAAGCCGCCATCTGATCTGCACACACATGGTAGAGCACAAGTCTCCCTGCCGCTGATACAAACCACTGCAAACCTGCCTCCTGGTTTCACTGCTAGGAACCTCACATCTATTTCTGAACATCATCCGGATACTGAAGGGTGACTGTTCCCAACATATCAAAGTCCACCACTGCGAGTGGCAGATGACTCTCAATCCGGTAAATTGGCAAAACATTGCAGTGAGAACTTCCTTTGAAAATCACACAGGGTTCTCGGGGAAAAATATCACACTTAGGTGTCTATGTATTAAAATCATTCAGTGCCAATCATCAATATGCATTGCTGCAAAACAGTGATGCATATTAAGCACCGCTGAAATGTACCATGCTGGGGCTACTCTAAGAGCCCCACTTAAGTCCCCCGTCCCCCCCACCTCTGGTGCAAACTGTTTTTTTCTATTTATCTGCAGCCTAGCACTGCAGGTGAATGGAGGAAGTGCCATGAGCATGCACAAAGCACTTCCACGGGTGATGGATTCAGCGAAGTCGGAGATGCTTCAGCTGGATCCAATAAAAAATGACAGGTGACGCCATCCTGAAACAGCATTAGCTTTCTACGAAATGCAAAGCTTTTCAAAGCATGATGCATTGCAGAGCTTCGCATTTTACCTATCAGGACTGCATTAATAAACATTAACTGGTTTATGGCAGGAGAAAGCTTTGATTTCTCATGCCAAAAATCCATCATACATTTTGCGACTGCCATTTTATGGAGCAAACTGCTGTTTTTCTCCATTTTAATGGCTGAACGCACTTTAATACATAGACCCTTTAGACCACGAATCTGTATCCATTTTCAGGGACGTCTATGGATACCACTCGGGCACACAAAATCCGCTACTAGATGAGACAAGCTATGCAGCCCTAAAAAAACGCATCCTTTTTGCCTTACTTCTACTTAATAGGTGCATTGTGAGCAACATGGACTGTCTGGAGGTCAGACAATCTCAAGCACCAGGGGAATGATTTCTCAAAATAAAAAGAGAGAAGCAGGTGATATAAAAGTAAGGTGAGCAGATGGGGAGTGAGAAGGGGTTTACCTATACATCCCAACTCTCCCGGAATATCCAGGAGACTCCCAAATTCTGGGTAGGTCTCCCGGGATCCCGGGAGAGCTGGCATTTCTCCCGCATCAGAGGCGGCATGGAGTTGTGTATGGGCGGAGGGGGCAGGGCTTCACAAATCGCTGCATTTTGGCCCCGCCACCAGTGACGTAATGCCTGCTTTGGGTCTTTTTATACTGGTAAAAGACATTACGTCACTGGGGGCAGGGCCAAAATGATGCAAGCTGCGAAGCCACGCCCCTATCCGCCCTTTACTTACACCCCTGTGATCTCCCGGAGGGAGCCAGCCAAAAGTAGGCAAGTATAGGGTTACCTGGAATGAAAATAGGGGTACATGAGGAGTGTGGACAGGCAAATGAAACAAGATAAGGGAAAAGAGAAGGCAAAAGGTGAACAAACACAGGGGAGACATTAGAGACATATAGGAACACAGGTGACATTAAGGAAAGGTGAAGTTACGCAGCAGACATGGGTAAGTGGTGAATTGACACAGGGGAAATGGGGGACATAGAGTTGTTAGCCTTACATCATGTAATAGGTTTTATTTTTTTTATTTTTATTATTACCATTGATTTATATAGCGCCACTAATTTCGCAGCGCTGTACAGAGAACTCACTCACATCAGTCCCTGGCACATTGGGGCTTACAGTCTAAATTCCCAAACACAGACAGAGACAGACACAGACAGACACACGGACTAGGGTAAATTTGTTAGCAGCCAATTAACCTACCAGTATGTTTTTGGAGTGCGGGAGGAAACCGGAGCACCCCGAGGAAACCCATGCAAATACGGGGAGAACATACAAACTCCTCACAGATAAGGCCATGGTCTTTGAACTCATGACCCTAGTGCTGTAAGGCAGAAGTGCTAACCACTTAGCCACTGTGTTACCCACATTTTATACTGTATAGTCTTCAAAAGCATATTTAACATGATCAAAATCCATACAGCTTATGGAGCAGCATACCAGCACTTCTAAATCCTCACTTAAACCATAACTGAAATAATTTTGCATTTTACACCAAATGGTGCAATAAGGGGAGCTGGATTGGATAAGAAAGATGGGATACTGAAGGAAGTATATGGTAGATAAGGGATGATGGATGGACAGAGCACAAGAAAATAAAGCAGAATGAGGAGAAAAGTGAATGAAGAAAATGGATGAAGTTGTCAGTTGAATAAGTGATGAAAAAATTGCTTTAAAAATGGAGAAATGAAGGAATGAAGGAGCTGGGTAGAAGATACAGAAAAGTGAGCATAGAAACAATTAAGTCAGAAAATTTAAATTGTGAAGAGAATAGTTTAATTCAATTTTGTTTGTGTACTGCTCAGGACAAGTGGATTTAAGTAATTTTAAGTGACTGAATTGTGTTAAAAGATTTCCATATTCTAAGTGAACCTCCCACAGCCACAGTTTAGCTTGATATGCTTTCATATGGTAGGACATAGTTGAGATTAGCTGGTTTCTGCCAAAGAGTTTCAAAATGATCCAT
The DNA here is from genome assembly GCF_038048845.1 of Mixophyes fleayi. Lineage (NCBI taxonomy): Eukaryota > Metazoa > Chordata > Amphibia > Anura > Limnodynastidae > Mixophyes > Mixophyes fleayi. Next base: position 147,750,261 of record NC_134406.1, on the reverse strand, counting down.
GTTTATTTCAGAATTTTATTATCAATTTTGTCATCAATTTTTGCAGGTGTCACTAAAGTTTGTAAGGTAATAAAATCAGAGCAATATGTAGTTTCTCTACACTGGGACTTGAATAAGCTTGTGGATTGGGTGGTCTAATAGAAGATGAAGTTTAACATTGATAAATGTAAAGCTATGCATTTAGGGATGTAAAACAAGCACACAATCTATAAATTAAATGGGATAAATTTAAGTGAATCTATAATGGAAAAGGATTCGGGAGTGCTCGTAGACACTAAACTTAGCAATAGCGCTCAATGTCAAGCAGGAGCTGAAAGGGCCAATATAGTGTTGGCATGCATAAAAAGGGGCATAGGTGCAAGGGGAGAAGATGTCATTTTGGCACTATATAAATCGTTGGTAAGACCTCATCTGCAATACGGAGTGCAGTTCTGGGCAACACTCAACAAAAAAAGACATTTCTTTAAAGGCTTCAGAGAAGGGCAACAAAATTGATAAAGGGTTTGGCGTCATTAAGATATGAGAAAAGGTTAGCTAGTTTAGGCATGTTTACTTTAAAAAGAGGCCTCTAATAGGGTGTATAATTACTATGTACAAATACATTAAGGTTCAATACAGAGAACTTTCATGTGAACTTTTTTTTTTTTTTTTTAAATGTTTTATTTAACAAAGTCACATATACAAGGAGTACAGTAGACAACTTGAAAATACGAGTAGATAGTAAGGAGCAACTCACACAGTAACTGTGTCCAGCACAGATCAGTAAAAAAAAATTCTACCTGTCAACCTGCCTTTAAACAAGAATTATAAAGTGTGACCCAAGGTTTTTGTGAAAGGAGAAAGAATAAGGAGGAGAGAGAGAAAGAGGGGGGTCAGGTAAAGGAAAGAGAAGATGGAAGAGAGAAAGAAGAGAGAGGGAGGAGAGTGACTAGATCCATTATTATGAGTGAAAGAAGCTCAGAAGAAAAAGAAAAGAGAAAAGGGGACAATAGACTAAACTTTTTAGTAGTACCGAGTTAAGTAAAGGGTGGAGGTACCTGAAAGAAAAATATTTAATGTGAACTTTTTACCCCAAACACTGTACTCAGGACACGTGGTCACCCTCTAAGGATAGAGGAGAGCAAGTTTCACAACCAGCAAAGGAACGGGTTCTTTACAGTAAGGGCAGTCAAGATATGGATTTCACTGACAGGAAAGATCGTGATTGCAAATTCAATTGGTATATTCAAAAAAGGATTAGACAACTTTTTAGAGGAAAAGGGTATCCAGAGTTATGACCATTAATTAAAATGAAGGATATTAGTGAATCCAGGGAGAAATAGGACTGCAGGTCAGGAGAGATTATTCCTGATTGAAACAGATTGGTGGTTGCTTCATATGAATCACTTTCAAATATAAGATCGCAGGAGATCCAAAATGGGTTGAACTTTATGGACTGGTGTCTTTTTTCAACCTCATCAACTATGTTACTATGTAATAAAATTTCTCTGGGGATCTCATATGCTAAAAATATTAAAATATTGCACACTAATAAAACACAAAAAGGTCCTTGCCACTTCAGCACAAAAAAAAATGTTCCCAAAAATTCCCATTTTTCCTGGTATATAAGAGCCTCCTGAATATTTCTTTTTTTTGTCGGGACGTTTTTTTGCATGCATGTTTGGACTCCTTGATTCTCCATAAACAAACTGAGCGATGTTTGCAAGGCTTCCAACTGCAAACAGTTACTCAATTACCACCAAAAGGCCGCTTCTCTGCCTTTTCGCTAAGATCAAGTGTAGTATCTTTCTTGTTTTCTGTGAGAGAGACTGTGCTGCATTTTCCTTCCTATGCCACAAACTGTCCTTGTCAGGACTAAGCAAAATTGCTATACACATCTGCCATGGAAGCAATAAAACAATGAGGAAGATCGAGTTCAGGAAAAGAAACTCTGCTAAATCCTGCCAGCAGGAGAAAATATCAGGATCAACCCCAACAGAAGAAGCCTGCAAAACTGTGGAAGATCTTGCCCTTCTCTCCTCTACTCAGCTTGAGAGAACTTCAGAATCAACCACAGCGAAAGAAGCACCTCTTCTCAGCAGAAGATCCTGCTCTTCTCTGCCCAGCAGAAAGAAATCTGCATAGCTCCGCCCAGTTGAAGAAGACCTTCCTCCAGCCAATTTGCCCCAGAAAAAAGAGACAGGAATATGATTTCAGCTTCTCCTGCTCCTTCCTCCACCCCTGCTCCAGCCCCTAGAAAAAAGGAAGTAAAGGACCCTGCACCAAAGCCTCTCCGTGAGGCTGGAATCCCTGCCTTCACCACCCCAGCTGCTTCAAGACAAGGGAAGCCCAGCCAGGATCCCCCTAGAGAACTTCCACCCTGGAACCTTGGGTGAGGCAGACTGTTGTCCTGAAACTGAGGAAAGTGAATGGAAGAGTTCCATTCATGACAGCTGAGACCTTTGGTAAGTAGATGGTCCTTGAACAAGACTTCTCGAAGGCAGAAAGCCTCAGCGTCCAGAACTACATCAAGGGCATTTTTCACATCACCTTTGCCTCCATAGTGTTAGGAACCCCTCTAGCCAGTACAGCAAAACTTGTGGTCTGCTCTCAAAGTCTGGTGTTCACTGTTGCCCCTAGTGGTGGAGACAGACTTGGCTGCAGACAAACAGAGGGTCATAAGATGTGCACTGGCTGGGGAGAACCCAGGAATAGAGTTACTGAGGCCGTAGAGTAGGAAGTGCAGGAGGGAGTCCGGTGAGACACCGAGTGGATGGTGTCAAGACTGATATATTGTGGCCACTGGAATAATTAAGGAACAGTTGATAGAGAAGCCCCCTGATATACAGCGACTTCTGTACCGGTGCTTGTCTGAATAGGAACAGAACTTGCAGTGATAGGTAAGGATGATGAAACTGAACGTAGGCAGTAGCCAAGGGTAGCTACAACCCACAGTACCGGTGAGAGTCCGGTGATTTTAGGGAAATAGTTCTTAGGCTGTTGCCAGGGGTAACTACAATTATGGGCACACGGTGATATATGTAAACAGTCAATAGTACCTGTGGCAAGTTTGAGTCCGGAGCCAAAGGAAGATTGTTGAAATCTGAGCGCAGATATGCTGCAGGGCCTGCGTCCCCGTATAAGGTAAGTTGAGCATAGGAGCTGTAGATGACGCTGGAGCCATGCCTGGGAGCACGACTTTACCGGGGTTCAGGAGATAACTGACTGGAACTGGTGAGCAGATAGTAGAATCAGGTCTGGCACACGGGATATCAACACAGGAAAAGAGTCAAAGCAGAGCTGAGTCGGTACACAGGGAAATCCAATGAAGAGTAGTCAGGAACAGAAACGGTCTTGTACACACTGATACACTAAGCCAGCAGGAAACAACAGGAACAGGTAACAGGGCAAACACAAGGGAGCAGAACACTAAGGTAAACGTATTACCGGCAATCCTGCAGAGGATTAGCCGGCTATTTAAGGAGAGTAGAACCAATGGGTTGTAGGTGATAATGAGGAGCCAGGTGAGTGAGCTCAGAGAAACAGGCTGGCCAGGTGAGGCATAATATAGAAATGACAGCATGAATTGAGGGCAGATTCTGACAGAGAACAGACCTAACTGACCCTATCTAATGCCTATCTAATCTATCTAGCTAATCTATCTGCCTATCTGATCTACCTAAACTGATCTATCTAACTAAACTAACTACCTATCTAAACACCCAGTGGCTATCTAAACTACCTAACTACCTACCGACCTATCCCTAACTATCAATCTATCTATCTATCTATCTATCTATCTATCTATCTATCTATCTATCTATCTATCTGTCTAGTTACTCTGACAGAGAGCCCGGCGAATCATAACACATAGCAATATGCAAGATGCAATATGCAAGATATATTGGGAGGCAGTGAAGTCTTTAAGACCTGAATCCCCATTTGCTTTCTTTGTGGGTAACTGTCCCATCCAAAGAGAGGAATGAAGGGTGATGGTCTCCATGAGAAATCCTCACACACCTGGCAAAGACATTGCTACCTTCCTGAGCTGCCTCTGCACCGTGGTCAAGAACCCTTTCAAGATCCTGGACGGTAACAACTTTTGGACAGGCAAGTGGTCCACCATTGTCTGGCTAAGAAAAAATGACAATGCAACAGATGGTTTCCTGCCAACAAGCTTTGCCCTGGGTGGCTTTATAGGACTTCATCAGCCAAGAAACTGCAGGAACTTCAGAAAAACTGACCACATATGGAGAAGTTGCAAAGTCTCACTCAGCCTGCAGGACTTGCAGAGTGGCAGGGCATGAGACCAAAGACTGCCCAAGGAAGATATACTACAACCTCTGTGGCCTGGCCAGCACATCTACAGGGACTGCCCCAGAGGGCAAGAACCTACGCTGCAGCAGCTGAAAAAGGACTACTCTAACGTGGACCTGCTCCTGCCAGGCAGACCAAACCAACCCAGAGGAATCATCAGAAGCCTCAACCTTAGCCATGAATGGGCAAAAAACCTTCCAACCCCCCTCCCTTTCCAATCCCATCACAACTCCCCTCCCCACTCTTCTCTCCCCACTCCCTCCTTCCCAGATCCCATTGTGAAAGCATCTCCCTCCCTTCTTGCTGTCACAGCCCCCCACCATCCCCCGCCAGCTCCTGCCCTTGGCCCATCGCTACCCCCTCTTTCTTATGCACTAGCAATGACCAACTCCCACTCTTCTGCAGTACACTCCCTTTCCCTGTGAGATTTTCCCCCTCTTGTGCCCGCTGCAGGTAAGGAAAACAAATTGAAGAGAAAGAGAAAACAGCTTCACAGCACAGCTGCCGACTCTACCGAATCTTCCAAGAAACTAGAAGTATAGCTTGTCGAGGACCCCCTTTCGCAGGAGGAGGTCCTGGAAGAGATGATGGATGAGCTGCTGGCAGTTCAGGATTCCGAAGCAGAGGAAGAGTTGGAGGTGGACGAATTCATGCAGCTGCCAAACATCTTTTTGAACAGCTGGACAGGCCCTACTATTTGTCTGGGGGGGTGAGTGTAAGTTTGCGGGGATTGCCATACTTATCAGAAAAAGCCTCTTCACACTAGATTCCATTCAGGAGTTTGTATGCGGCAGATTGCTTATCATAGATTGCTCTTGGGCAGTTGAGCCTTCTTTTAATTAGAATGTAAGCTCTTTAATGAGCAGGGCCCTTCCAAACCTTTTATTTTCTTTATTATCTGCATTTATTCATCTAATTTATCTACCATGTATGTCATTGTTTATTTATGGAGCTGTGGAGCAACGTGGTGCCTATTAAAGCTACAATAATAATAATAAAAAAAAATGGAAGAATGGCAAATGCTATTTTGATCGCATGTCTGACTGGTGGGAATATGTTAAGGTCAAAATTTGCATTTTCTTTCAGACTAAAGGTAGACAACAGGTGTGTGAGAATAGAGGCTCCAAAGACAACTGCTATCCCTGCTGGATCTCCAACTTAGCGACTGGGATGTGAAGGATAATCTGGTGGAGACAAAGGGGGACCTGAAAAGACACTTTGAAGAATACAGATGCATATGGAGAAGTGGCCACACGCCACTGACTGAGCTGCAAGATCAGACCGACATTCCCAGTAAAGGAAAAGAGGATGTCATGGGAGTCGTCACAGACTACTATAACAACCTCTACTCCCCAAAAACAATTGACACCAAAGCAGCTGATTCATTCCTGTCTGGTATCACTAACACTATTGATCCTGTAGGACACCTCCCTGGCATTGGGGGAACGGTTCTCTCCGGTTAGATCCTTTAGGAAGGGTAGGGCCCTGGGCAGTGATGGTCTCCCAGCGGAGCTCTGTGTAGCGCTGTGGGTCCTCACTGGCCAGGACGTGCTAGAGCTGTACGAGGAGATGGTGGTGGAGTGCAGAATGCCTCATACTCTGAGTGAGGGACTGAATAAGCACAAGTGGGAGGGATGTGACCTTAAAAATTGGCACCCCATCTCTCTCCTGAACGTGGCCTACAAGATCCTTGCCAAGGTACTAGCCACCAGGCTAAGGGTTGTCATTGGGCAGATTGTTCATCCATCAGACTTGCGGCATTCCTGGTTGCAGGATTGCAGATAGCCTTGCAATGAAGAGGGACATGGTCTATTCATCGAAGATCGCCATGTGGCCTTGATCAGTCTTGATAAGGAGAAGGCATTTGATCGTGTTTCGCATGAATTTTTGCATAGGGCTTTGCGCTGATTTGGTATTGGAGAAATGTTTTGTTCATGTGTTAACTTTATGTACCTTGATATTTACAGCTCAGTTAAGGTGAATGGCTGGAAGACTAACCCCTTTTCTGTTATGTCTGGGGTCAGACAAGGCTACCCCTTTTCACCTATCCTTTTTGTTTGCTGTATAGGGCTCTTCACGATGTGCATCAGACAGATTCTAGAGATAGGAGCAATCATCGCACGGGCCAAGACAGACTAGAGGCCAAGTGCTCGCTCTACATGGATGATGTCACAGTCTTCTGCACTGACAATGTTGACAACACTCGTCCAGACCTGCAACAACTTCGGCTGAGCTTCAGGGACAAAGGTCAACTGTGGAAAGTCAGAGGCAATGCTCATCGGGCAGTGGCATCTGTCATCCCCCGCTGCATTCCCCTTCACAATCAAGTCAGACTTCAAAATATTTGGTGTTTGGTTATTGTGGAGAGGAGGCAGCCCTGTTTGGTTTGAGGAGCCTCAGAGACCTCAACATCGAAGGGAAAGCATTGATGCTGTGCAACAAGTTTCTTCCCTTTCTACAGTACACAGCCCAAGCTTGACCACCTCTTGCTGCTGTCTGTAAACCCATCAACTGGACACCCTTTCACTTCACATGGGGCTCCAAAATGGACAGACTTAAGCAATCGGTTATGTATAAGGAGGTCCTCAAAGGCGGGAAAGGGATATCAGACATCCCCACAATGCTGCGAGCCTTCTTTGTTTGTAACTGGGACTTTGATTGAAAAGAACACTTGCTCTGCTGGGAAGTCCATGTCTCGCTTTTCCTTAATGCCTCTTTGGAGGGTTCTGGGCTGGGACAAGTGGGACAACTCATTTCCTTACAAATGTACTATACCTTGATTTTACCTGGATGTTGGATAATTTGTGAGGGAACACCATCTGGAGGGATTTATACCAGACTTGTGGAAGCCAAAAACAATCCCCACCATGCTGCAAGCCTTGTTTGTAACTGTATCCGCTGGACTTGCTCTGCTGGGAAATCCATGTCTCGCTTTTCCCATATACTAGACTTGTGGAAGCCAACAACTGTCCACAAGCTCATCAGAGCTGAGGACATTATGGAGTCAGTTCCAGGACTCCCTGCAGCAACTACAAAACATGTGTGAAGAATGTGGCCTCTAAGAGGTTGACTAATAGACATACATTACATGACATTACATGGATGACTGTCCAGGGGGGTTTGACTGTCAGGACATTCATGCACTCCCGGAACCTGTGCAGATATGTCCATTACCCCTTCTTCATTGCCAGAAGGCTAACAGTTCAGCATATTTTTTGGGACTTTCCCATTTCATATGAACTGTTGGATGCCTTGGAACACAAACTTAAGGACAGTGGGCCTGATTCAGTAAAAGTAACACAAAAACTGGACAAAACCATGTTACAATGCAAGGGGTGCAAATTAGTTTATTATTTTGCACATAAGTTAAATATTGGCTGTTTTTTCATGTAGCGCACAAATGCTTGATAGCTTTATTTGTACATTGAAAATTAAAGTTTATCTTAGACATGCCCTATTCAACTATAAATCTGCCCCCACATTTTAAATTTACATCCCTCTCCAAAGCAACATGGTTTTGTCAAGGTGAAAAGTTACAATTTTGTTTGCCTTAATTTCCTGTTAATACACTTTGTAAAGATGACGTTCGTGACACTTTGTCTTTTCATTTATAATGTACTTTTTCTTAATAATTTTACTGTGGTCAACAATTTAAATGGGACTGTATTATTTTTAAAAAAAAATAATGAATAGAAAATCAGGAACTTTGATACAGAATTTATTGTATAACATAATTATTATCCTGTATATCAATTGGTAGTGTATAATACTTTGACAAACAAAGGGTCATTGGCGCCTATCCTAAAATTCTTGCTGACAATCCTTGGGGTCCCACGCATAGTTTGAAAACCATTGTTTCTGTGTGTAGAGAAAGAAGTAATGTGTACAGTAAGTTAAATATAGAAAAGTAGTATGAACCTATGGGCCAATTGTGAAATATCCTTATCTTTGGTTCTTACTGAGGTCATTACTTTATATTTGTATCTTACTAATTTATATTGTGACAAATATAACAAAGTATTTTGTAGATGCTCATACAAACAATAGCTTTCTTACTCTGCTCTCATTTCAGCCAGAGTTTAAACCAACGACACTACATGTACAGTAACAGTCAATATCAAAACTGAATAATGGCCAAGGATCCTGTACAAATTGGCTGGCAATAGTTGTCTGGCAATAAATATCTATGCTGACAGGGGGCTCTTTGCAAAGAGGTATAGATCTGCAATAAGTGGGATTTATATATTTGGGGGGTTGTGTAAATTGGGAGTATGTTTAAATAAATGGCTGGCAATTGGTATTGTGTAAATGATGCACTATCTGTGCAAAATGGCTGGCAATGGGATCTGCATCCATGAACATATATAATCTTGAGGGTGAATTGCTGGTATAATCATGTGCAAGGGTATGGTGGGGGAGCAATCATGTGGATATCACTGAGGATGTGGGGGGCAAATCTACTACCCTGTCAAGGGCCCGATGTATGTTAATACAGCTCTTTTGATGGTCCAAGCATGTATAATCACTATGCCAGCAGGCATTCAGCCCCATACCTGAATCATCATGGAAAACAACAAATCTCTTACAACCTGCAGCTCTAATACAGTTTTTCTTTATCTTATAATAAAACAAATAATTAAACTAAAATGTTTTATAGCACTCCTCTTGCTGAATAAAACTGGACTCATGTCTGAATATTCGTACAAATGTATGCATGTCCTCTGGTTGAAAACCATCTTGTTCGTACAGAAATCTTACCCACTGCTTCAGAATCAGGCAAATGCAGCAACGTATCTTGTATACAGAGGTTGGGTAAACTGCAAAGAGCTAATGTTTTTCCTAATGTTTACCCTTTTGTTTAGTTTAAGCTCCCAAACCCTGAGAAGTTCTCAGTCTATACCCCCTTGCACTAGATCTGATGCCAGCTGGAATGTAGCTAAAGCAGCTCAGGAAGTTGGAGGATTAGATTGTGCCAGCAGTAACAGCAATATATTTGCACCTCGTATGGTTGATTCTGCTGTGGGTGCTGACTGAGCTCATTTTAAGGATAGGAACTGAGAAGGCAGCTGGGTCTCCCCCTGTTTACATTCAAGTTTACATTAAAGATATGGCACAGTTTCTCATTTCCCTCACCTCTTTCTTACAAATGTGACTTATTGGTGACAGGGTCAGGTAGAACCAGGAAACTTTTTACCTCTTTCCCAGCATTATGAACCATATAGCACTGCCTAGCATAGCTAAGGAACCAGGCTAAGATCATTGCCAGGATCTGCGTTCACAGCAACACTCAGTGATTTGTCCCTGTAAGGCAGTCATGCCACTAAAAGTGCTCTTGGCAGTAATTTGTGACCCGCAGTACAGTCACACCAGCCTCTAAGGCCACATTTGGGTATGCTAGTCAGTAATGATAAACAGTTTGCACCTATATGAGTCAGCATAAATGCTTTGTGATATTTAATAGTAGGTATCTGGGTATGCTATTATTTGTAGTTCTTATAGTGTTTTGACACTGGATGACTCCTGATCTTGTCTATTATCTGCCTGTCCTACCTTTGGTTTAGGATTTGAACTGTAGATTGTAAGCTTGTGAGCAGGACTGTCTTTACAATATTGTTAATACCCAATTTTCTTTCATTACTGTGTTTGCTCTGAATTGTAAAACACTTCAGAGCCATTCGGTGCCTTTAAAGCCTATGGGGAGAGCATTGCTGTAGAGGAATCTTTGGATCCCTAATTGCAACTTACCTGCTCTCCCCTCTGGATATCTCAGTCCTTTTATTTGCGATGAGGATTTAAATTAATTGTGGTTAAAATGTCACCGGTGGGTAATAAGTATGCATGTTTAGCTCTAGCAGTTTGGTCATACATACCCTAGGCATAAAAGTATGTTTACTTACGCCCCACTATAGCATAGAGATAGCGTAGAGATATTGCTTGACAGTGTTAGTAGTAATTCCTAAAGTTGCATTATCCTATTTGTACAAAATATAGTCATATAACAGTGTCATATACAGAAGAAAGAATATTGGATTCAGCGAAGGAACTATCTCCGTTGCAGGGGGTGTAATAGCTATTGATCCCAGAGGTGAGTTGCCCTGATACTGTGTTAGTTCTGTCACTGCCTGCACCCACTATAATATAAGAGCCAGCACAATGAAACCAAAACAAAAGATCGGAGCTGCTGGAGGAAATTTTGCTATAAAGCCTGGCGACATAGTACACCAAAACAGGCACCACTATTTTCACATGTAAAAAGAATTCATGAAGGAGCACATGCAGAAAACCAACTGGCATATGCATGGTGTGAAACATGTCTTGCACTTACAGAAATCTCAAAGAAACCTTAATTTGCAAAACAAGTATAGTTTTATTTTGCAAGACAATTTGAAAAAGTAACACTTCCTGTTAATTGATAAACAATAGAAACATGTAAAATTATTTGTTAGCTATTCAATCCACTACATATTTCTTGTAATTCATTTATAAGTTGGTTTCAATCAGTATTTGTGACAAGTTGCTTTTGCTAAATAGTAATTACAAATATGGGGCATATTCAATTGTTGGCGTTTCCCGCGGCGTTAACAATATTACTGCTATTACGGTAATTCTAAGATGGATTTCAGCTCGCAGCTCCCTTAGCTGCAAGCTGAAATCCAGCGTTAAAGGTACCGTAATAACTGTAATTATGCACACTATTACCGTAATGAAGGTAATAGTGCGCACACAGTGTTACTTTTCCGTGTAACGCCAACAATTGAATATGCCCCTAATGGCATAAGTTAATTCACAAAATAGAAAAAGTGCACTTACATTTGAAAGAGTTATATTAAATATTGTGTATATATGTTTTTAACCTAAATAAATAGTGCCACAAAAGTGCATAAACGCTGTGCTATAGGTAAAGATTGCACAATGAATAGTTTGGAATGCATAGAATCATTTGACATCTTTGTATCTAGAGCAGGCGAAATAAAGTTCTCTTAATCTGGATTCAGGGTGTAGTGTTAAAGCTCCTCCGTTTCAGCTGAGCTACGTCTGGATTTGGAAGTCTTCCAGACAGCCAGGTTATAAATCTTATGGGGTGTTTCCCTCTCTCCTTCCCAGACTCCACAGAATGGTCACCTTGACCTAGCCTGCTGTGTCACATCTATACACAGTAATAAGAAAGGAGAGCTTCATATCTCAGTCCACACTTTAGATTTCAGGAGATTTCTCGCTCCCATTTTTCTTTAATTGAGAGCTGATGGTAAAAAGAGCTCCTGGGGGTATTGCAGGAGTGAGGTAATACGAAGGGAAGGGATCATGCCTGACGTGAGGGCTGGGAGGGGATAAGGGAAGGACTGCAGGCTGCTGACCCTCCCACATTTGTCCACAGAGTATGAATGTTGGGACAATATCTGTTCAGTGTATGATAATGTAGTGTATGTGTGCATATTGCAGATAGAGAGTTGTCTACATTACCTCTGACATATTCAGCCTCTTTGTGCCTTAGGAAAAACTCTTAAAGCAACAAGTTACTGCGTCGCCCTTTCCCAAAGTGGATGTAACGGGATGATGAAGACCGCTGCTGTGTGATCACACTGTACTCATATACCGTGCATGGATAAAACTCTGTCTACGTTTCCATCCTCCCTCTTGTGGATTATAAATAATGTCAGGGATCTATCTGTGTGAATTTCTATACACTGCAGTCTTGGGATTGGAACCGTCTGAGGGTTGTATCAGTGCCCTGGGAAAGAGCATCTGACCTTTTTTTCTAACTCATTAAGTGGGTCTTCAGTTTTAATTGCACCAGGCTATGGAGGGGTCCGGTGTGTGTTTTATGGTTTGCCCAGTGGAAATGCTGTGTGCTTTGGTGATGAGAGCATGAAGTCTACAGGATGGGAGCGAACAATGGCAAGTACGGCAGTGAGGGTGAGTGACACTGCCCACACAATACTTACTCAGACCTGAGGAAATGGGGAGGGGGGCTCTCTTCCTTGCCTTCACTATTGTTTTACTGAATTACAGTTGATATTGCTTTGCACTGTATGTAGTTGACTTACATCTATATTTGTGTCTATTTAATGCTTGCTAATGTGTCTAATGCTAAATAGGTGAATATAAACAGGTCATGATTTGTAAAAGGCTCTGGTAATACTCTGCGAAATAATCAACAACCTTTATTTATCACTCTTTATTTATTGTTTTATTTCCACATTAGTGCAAGTTTATATATGAGCTATCATTAAGCGGGTTTAGACATTAATGTCATAGTGAAACAGGCTGCGTGAGTGACAGGGAATTGGCTGTCTCCTGTCAGTCTTGTTACTGTGCTTGGTGACAGAGCTAAAGAATGCTCAGTTCAACGCTTTGTTTAGTGAGCCTGATGCTATGTAGACTGGGCAGAGTGTATAATGCCACTTGAGGATGGATAGATTGTAGCCAGGCTGAAATTTAAACAGGGGCAAGTTACATGTAACAAAGAATAAAATCACATTCCAAGCAGTTTTAATAATGTATACTTTCTGAAATAGCAAACGTTTCCTATTGACTTCTATGCAAGAATAGACCATTGGTTTGTACAAGTCAGTAATTGAGTAATGTATATTAATTGAAAAATTCACATTCAAATATGTTCATTTAGCAGTAAGGATATTGATTTTTTTTTTAATGCTTAAGCTGTGCAAAAAGTATATGGGAAGTGAGCAAACAATATCGCATGCATTCATTACATTACATTTGATACATACATGAAATGTCCATCATGTTTGACTAAAAGTTTTATTATGCAGAAACTACAATTAAATATCATGACAAAGTGACAAAGTTAAACAATCCAGGACCACCACTTCTCAGATTCTTCAGTACTGCTGCTGGTTTGCAACTAAGACAGAATGCTCCCCCTTATTTCTACAGATGGTACTACAAAGCATATATAATATTTTATGGGGGGGGGGGGGGGGTCAGAGGTCTGTGACAGGAGGAAGAGAGATGACAAATTAAATATTTTCATGCCCCCAAAAATTAACTGTACACCTATGGAAATGAGCCATAGGCTGTAATGCTATATATGTGAGATATGGTACAGCAACACCCTGTTTCATATGCAGGCACAGTTGTTCTGTTCCAACTACAAGCCACCAGGGGGTGCATGTGCAAAATTACTTGGAGTTCGGTTCTTGTTTCATTTTGAGAGGTACAGTAAAATGTACTTCTGCAGCTTATAGGGAAAAATTCTTGAATAATGATGAATTTTTTAGTGTTGAACTAATAGAACATGCTTGGAATAATCTTAGTGTATATAGTTGGACAACAAAAGTAAATTTAACATGCTTGTTATAAAACACTGGCTTTTAATGGGAAGTGTGTCGTCTACTAACTTCTCTGATGTCATGCTCTATTGTCAGCTTAATATATATCATTGTGTCCTGTTCAACATTCTACATATTCAAACCGTTGTAAAATATGTATTATCAAAAATATTCTACCATTGTATCACTCTTCATTTTTCCTTAGTAACTGTTTTATTAGTACTTTGATGCTGCCCTTACTATCAATTTACTTCTATAAACACCTCCTCAATGCTTCACCTAACTACATATCCTTGTTAGCTTGCATATACCTCCGTAATCATGGTCTCTGATCTGGTAAAGACCTATGCCTATCATCCTCCTTACTAACTCAGGCCTATTGGACCCACATCAAAACTTACCCAAGTGCTGCACCCATACTCTGGAATGTACTGTCTTGTTCAATAAGACTAACCCCTTCCCTTCAAAGTTTTAAATGTACCCAAAAACATATATCCTCAGAGACATTTAACAAACTCTTTCTGTATTCCCTCTGTTCAGAGCAACTGACAACATTTATCTTTGTGGAAATATATGTGTGACTGGATCACTTATAAATAACTTATTGGAAAAATGTATTTCAATAAGTGGCAAGGTGCACCGCTGTATATCATTGCAGATATACCGTTTTTTTTTCATATTGTGTTGTGTTTCTGTTTTGGAAATTATTAGTATTGATTTCTGATGCAGTAGCTAGATGTTGGAGGAAACCTATTTTATAATTTCTAAAGGCAGACTATTCGCATGCTAATTAAGTCTTTTCATCTCAATGATCATGAACTCTTTTAGCTTGAATGCACAATAGGGGGGTCATTACTTTCCATCTTCTGTAGCTTTTATTCTATGACTTAGAACATGTCTGAATAATGCAACCAGCAAGCAATTTAGGAAATTGCAAATTGATGTACATATTGTTAAAGTTTAAAATTGCGTTATCTCAGGTGGTGCCAGGTAAGAAGGGGGCTGGGTTACCCTGTCAACATGTGTATCAGAATCTGTATAAAAAGAGCCTTGTTTGACCATGTTATGTTATTATACTATCTGAGCTTCTGGAGATCACCACTAACTCAAACTAGCATGTAATTGTCCTTGTCAGGATTATTGAGCAATACAACATCGCTGCCTGTAGATTCTGCCTGAGACTATTACACTGCTGTATCCTGTAACCAACAAATAAGAGCTAACACTCTAATCCATTTTCTGACTGTTCTGTGTTGAACCCAGCGTCTCTGTCAATGCTCTGCCATCTACCCAGCAGTCCTGAGCTATAGTAAGTGGTCAGGAGGTATCGGTTAGCCCACAGCAGAGAGACCCTGCAGCAGCTATACCAGCTACCCATAAGCCCATCTAGGCACCATTAAAGGAGCCTAGTTGTGGCTGCTGCATTCTCCTACAACTAATGTGCAGTTGACGTTTGCAGATGGTGAGTGTCTGATGGCATGTGACACCAGTAGGAGTAGTCTTTAACAGTCGGTTACTGACCGTGAAAGAGAAACACAGATAAATTGTGCAGGAAGTACATCCCTTCATTCTTCCTTCCCCTAAAAACCGGTTGGCGAAGAAGCCCATGTGACTAGTCTATTGTTCAAAACAGATACTTGTGACTTTTAGTTTAAAGGACAAAAAATCGGCCAACCTTCAAAATTCCCTATGCGTCTACTTCCACAGCTGTTTCAGTCAGAAAACCCACTGGAGAAAACACCATTTCTCCATTAAGAGCCTGTCCCACGCTTCACCGCTTAACTCTCCTCTGGGGAAACAATGGTACTGCATAAATAAATAAATTATATTACTACTACGACAACTACTGCTGCTAATATCTGCTGTCAACATTCTGTGTGTTTGCTTTTCATCACAATTTGGATATTTAATTTGTAGTGAGTGTTGTGGAAAACAGCTAATTTTTATATTTTGATGTTTTGTAAAATAAAATACCTTTAACGTCTCAGAAGTCCTGTTGCATTATGCTTGCACTGCAAGCCCCCGTATCCCTTTTACCTAAAACCAGAGTAGCGGCAATCATTAGAATCTGCCAAGCCAGGCCTCATTGATGCCCCATACTATGGGTTTATAGGGGCATTTGTAGGTCCTTCATGACATATCTCTCATCATCTGCTGCATCCTAGAGAACAGTAAATAAGGGCACCTAGAGGTTCCTTTGCAGTTATACAAATTGGGGGAGGAGGCTTTATATTAAATTCTTACTCCGATTGGAATTTTATTTTAAGAGAGTTCCCTGCTTGAAATCCTGTTTGTAGCAGTGTGGACCAGAAAACATGGCCTGTCGGTGATACATGAGAGAAGAGGATTATTTTGACTTCTAATATTAGGCGGTCCATGCATAGGTTATAGGAATGCACTTCGTATTTTGCCTTGGTTATATGAATGCACTTTGTATTTTGCCTTTGTTAGGATCACTATATTACTGCATATTAATTTCAATACCAAATTTGGAGAAATATATTTCATTGGACTAACATCATAAAGAGCAAAATAGTGCCAAAAAGAGTTTCTGAGGTGATTATGTATCCCACAATTCCTAAATATAATGCACAGATCCTGACTGCATTCCTTCCAGGCAGCGATAGACAAAACCCCTGGAGAGAGAGGGTGGAAGTAATGTTTTCCAGCTGCTTTGTGTAAATGCTACCAATGTCATTTCTGCTCACGTTAGGCATACATTTTTGTGCGATCAAATGCACATTTCACTTTCTAGGAGCAGTGATTTGGATTATCCACATAGACTGTAAGTCAGATATTTATACAACTTTAATTCAACCGCCTTTTTGTCCCTTGAAAACACAGTGGTTATTTGCTCAGTTTGTGGTTTACTTAAAAAAAAGTTGTATTTACTGTTTTCCACTTTTGTTTAGTTAGATATATTACTATTCATGAATCTAAGGCACCTCCCATCTGTGTAAATTGTCTTCCTTTAGAGACATTTATAATAGCACAAATGGTAACTCTGTTGAACATAAATGCATATTTTAGTGCAAATGTTAATGTAATAAAACACAGATGATTTTTATGGTACATACAGCAATACACATGAATATAGTACACATACACTCATCCAACAGTCATGGGCTTATAACCACTGGAGTTTTTTACATGCGTTTTCTACCTTTAAAATGCATTTAAATGGTTTTGGCACTAGAGACTATGGGCCTCATGTAGAGACGGACGTAAGTCTGACTCGTAAGAGCAAAGGATCCCTCTCAGTCTGCTTTCATCCCTTCCACCTCTACACCCACACTTAGGGGCACATTTATCAATATTCACATAAAGTGAAAAGTAGTTTTCAATCCTTATCGCAATGATAAGGATTGAACTATTTCTCACATTTATGTACAGCCCTGCACAGAAACAGCAGTTCCGAAAAACTGCTGTTTCTGCTATGTAAAAAATCATACTTACCCCCCTCTTCGGAACGCGCTGCCTCCAGGTCTTCTCCTCGTTCTTTTTATTCTTCAATTGCGCATGTCCAGTTCCAAGAACTGGACATGCGCACACAGATCCCCTCTCTATCGTTGCAGAGAGAGCGCGCTGAGTGACAGGGAGGGATCATGTGATCCCTCCACACATGCGCTGTCCAGCTCTGCTCTTCGGAGCAGAGCTGACAGCATTAGATTTCTTCCATTCCGATGATGTACGCCAGTTTCAGCTGGCGAACATTAGCATGACAAGTTCCCGAAAAAAATGTTTTTTCGGGACTTGTGAGATTGCGGCCAGGAGCAGTCACCATTCTGTTGAATGGTGACTGCTCCCAAAATCGAAGAGGAATGCAAAGCAGCAGATATCCATGATATCTGCTGCGATGCACCCTTAATAAATTTGCGGAGGGCAGGAGGCACCTTAATGACCCGTTAAAAGCACTATCGTGCTTTCTTAAATATGCCCCTTAGAGAGGTGGAACAGGGAAAGTAGAGGGCGAGCCTAGAAAAGTAAAGGCGTTTTCATGTTTTTATGTCCTTTGATGAGGGGGAAGTAGCTGCAGATAGGCCTCTAGGAGACATATCTGTTGCGTGTACATCTCCCTGGTGCAAGATTCATGCTGATAATGATGACCTTCCTGTAGTAAAAAAATAAGAAAAAGAAAAATGTAAAAAAATAGGCTGCTGATAGCAAATTTGGGGGGGACAGAATGTGCGGAGTCCCCCCGAAAAATTTATTAATTCCAGCACTAGGCTCTACCAGCCTGGTCTGGAGGCACTATAGCAGGGAAAGCTGCAGTGTGGGGTCCCCCTGATATAATGCCAAACTAGCCCTAGGCCGGTCAGAATGGGGCTGGACTCCCTAAAGAGTTTGGGCACAAGAAATAAAAATGCCCAACCCCCAGGTTTAACCAGCCCAGTTCTGATAGCACTAGGGCTGTTCCCATACCCCTGAGGTGATGGGTGTCTGATATTAATTTAATAAATGTAACTATCCATTTTGTCTGTAGTGAAGGATTACCAGAACCAGCATACCCATGGTACTTGGAGAACCACAAGTAACAGTATGCCCTGGCACCCAGTGCACCACGAAAAAATGTAAATAAAACATACATGTTTAAGTTTATTTGAAATATAAACACCCCAACACATCCCTCATTCACTCTCTTTAATCGAAATACTAGCTGCTAAGAGCTCCTCTCGAAAATGAGCTCAATTGTTAGGGGTATTCAATTGTTAGCGAGATGCGTTAAAATTTCGCCCTCAAAGAAAAAAAAAAACGCGCGCGTTTAAAAGAAAACCCTCAATTCAATTGTTTTTTTGCATGCACCCCCTCGCGCTCTATTATTGGTCCTAGGTCCTAGCGAGTTTGAAATGAGGAGTGGTTAAGGCAGTCATTTTACTATAAAAAAAATAAAAGTAAATTAATGCAATCAAGAATGGCCCCAGCACTGCAAAGGAGGTTGGGCCCCTACACTGCAATCAAGAAGGGCCCCAGCACTGCAAGCAACAATGGACCCCCTGTACAGCAGAATTAAAGATTTTACAAGGAGGTATATTTTTTGAAATTTACAAACATTTCTTGAACACTGGCCAAGCATGGACATTTTATTTGTAAGGTACAAATATTTGTGGGACAGTGGGCAAGCCGGACCTTTCTTCGAAGGTACAAATATTTGTTGGGACTTTGCGTAAATGAGTGTGTGTAGGTAAAGCATCATAAAACTGAGGATTTCGTCCATGGTGAGTATATTTTTTTTTTTTTTTTTTTTTTTTTATTAAAAATCTATGGTGTACATGAGGGTGTTTACTGTATTTCTTGGGGCTTTATTATTTTTAATAAAGATTTGTGGTTGGAATGAGGGTGTTGTGCTTTTATTTAACATTTTGCTTTGTGGAACTACAGATCACAGCCAGCCGTGGGTGTAAGAGCATGTTGGCACTTGTGGTTCTACTACAAGTGCAAAAATGCCCTGGGTGCTATGGGTACGCTGGTGCTTGTAGTTAGACAAGTAGCAGCATGCCCACACTATTTAGGACAACATGGCTGGCTGGGACATGTAGTTCCACAAATCAATTTATTTATTTTTTATTTTATTTTTTATCCAAAATCCCCATTTATTACCCTACTACCCATAGCCCAGGGGTAGTAGGAAGAGCACTAGTGCTATCGGCACTGGCCTGGGTGTCCCTAGGGGGGTGGCCCGCTTACATTTTTCAGCGGACCACAATCCCTAGGGAATCCAGGCCAGCGCTGAACAGTCTGTGGGTGTTTAGTCATTATGGCCGTGGGACCCAAACTGCGTTTCCCCCCTGTCCCCCCCCGTCCCCCCCCCTGCTATAGTGCCTATCACCCCGGCTGGTTTGCCTAGTGCTGGTTCAATTAAATTAGGGGGAACCCTACGTCAAATTTTTCACACATCAATAGCCTGCCAGCACTATGGCGAAGACTAAATAGAGTGGGGAGCAAACGATTTTGCTTTTAAAAAAAAATAAAGATAACATGATACTTTGGCACAACCAACCCCCCCCCCCCCCTTAAAAACAAAAAAATAATATAAAAAAAAGTTTAAATACATGCACCACTATGGTTTTTTCTAAAGGGGGAAATTTCCAAAAATTATTAATTATTATACACTTTTTTAAGTACTTTTCTGTTTTTAGGTTACTTTTATGAACTTTTACACCTATTTTTTCAGTTTAATGTATATTTTTCTTAACTTTAATAAAAAAAAAATTTCTTTGAGCAGACCAAGGAGGTGCGAGATGAAACAGCAGATTTGCCTGTTTCACACTCAGCGTTAAAAAACAATTGAATAGCTTTTTCCGCTAAGGGTTCGCAGCCAGCCTATACTTTAACATTGACAAACGCTTGGAGCGCGATAACACCGTTTCGGTAAAAAAAAAAGATTAGAATTGCGTGAGAAGTTTTCGCGCTCGAAAATAAGGTAAAATAGCAAAAAAATGACTTAGCACGCTCGAACTTCCAAACTCGCTAACAATTGAATACCCCCCTTAGTGTTAGCGCAGTCATATACTTAACACAGCGATTTTCCCCGGCCTGTACTTAAGTCCTGAACTCAAGCCGTCGGTTCAGGGCTTGCGTATTTTTTAACATTTATTTATTAATTGATTTATCTGCCTTACCAGGCAGCTG
Organism: Mixophyes fleayi; assembly: GCF_038048845.1. Classification (NCBI taxonomy): domain Eukaryota; kingdom Metazoa; phylum Chordata; class Amphibia; order Anura; family Limnodynastidae; genus Mixophyes; species Mixophyes fleayi. The sequence goes on along the minus strand of NC_134406.1, from coordinate 147,730,042 downwards.
TGACTGATACCCTTAAAGTGCATCAGGCGAAGTAGTGCTGTAAGACAGAAAAGATGTGTGTGCAATTTGCATATTATTCTGTATATAAAGACATTTGCGACTTGGAATCCTATGTAAATTACAGGATGCAATTTGTACTTATGCTGTAAGTGTAAATTATTTCCAACTCTTCATGAGACCCTATGTTTCTAGTGTTACCATGTCCACTAGCGTCTTTACTAGAAGTGCAATGTATTCCATTTGTGTTCTGGTCTCCTACTTTTGCGTTCACCATTGGTAACCAGGAATGCTTACAATTATTTTTTTAAAAAAAAAACACTAGTAAGAATATGTGTCAAACGTGAACACATTTGGCACACATTTGTTTCTAGAATTAACAAAAAAAAAATGTAAAAATTGCTATTTGGTATGTGGTCTAGCTTGGCAATTGTTACTTTATGCCATTAAAAAGACCTAGTCATATAGAAGAGTTTATTGTAAAATTTTGCTTCCCGATATCTCTAGGTGAAATAATACAAAAAATGCAGTGAATTTCTGCATTTTATAGTGGGGACACGCCCCTCCTACCCAGTCTCACATGACTTCTGGGGGAGAAGTTTTGAAATTTGGCATGTATGTGTTAAGGTACGATGCTGTTTCAGTTGCAGTCATTTTTCAGTCATATTGAAACACCTAGGGACTGAAGTAATCTTGACTCTCTGTAACACCCATAGCAACTAATAAGATTCTAACAGTCAGGGACGGAAATCCGCATCACTGTGCCCCATAGCAAAGTTTGGGTATGGATGGGGTGTTGCAGATGTTTCCTACCTGGGCCCTCTGTCTGCACTGAAAAGAGCAGAGTAAGAGCCTCTTCTGAGCATGCGTGACCAGAGCATTAGCCCAGTGCACATTCGTGGCCATGCTAAGAGGAGGACTTCAGTTTGCTTTGCCTTTTTTTAAAGAAGACCATTAGCATAGGGAGATAAATAAGATTTTCAGAAATATGATTGGAGATGTTATGGTATGTTGTTTCAACTGCACTCATTTTTACAGTCATATTGAAGCACTTATTTTTAAAGAACTGAAGTAATCCTGAGTGTCTGTATCTGTATAATACACTGACATTATCTGTTGTCTCTATACATTTGCAGGGAACCTATTACCAATGTGTTGTGTAATTTTTTTTATTTCCGTTCGTTTTTGTTTTACAGAAATCGTAATGGGGTTTACAACAATAATATTACTTTGGTAGGATCCCAGCTATATGTGAAAGACCTGGCATAAAAATTGTATATAACAGCCAACTGCTGACACTATGAGGAATAGGCCTTAGAGGGGACCACTTATAAATGAATGCACAGCAAACTCTATCGGACCTTTTGGTTTAAAAAAAAAAAAAAAAAAAAAGTATTTTTTTTTTTACATAGCAATCATTATTTCCAGTCTCTGCTCTCTAGTCCATCTTATCTCACTGTTAATGACTTCTGTAGATTTTACTAAGTGAGTATGTTAGATGATAACCAAATCTGGTGTTGCCATTAAGGCACTTGGCTGCTGAATTGGTAAACCCATTTGCTGCTGAATTGGCAAAAAGGGGGAATTAGCAGTTTATAAAAGGCAACCACAACGCACTTTTCAGCCTTACAAATCCTCCCTAATTCTGACTATGCATTGAGTGATCCATTTAGATCATCAGCTTGATTGGTTATGGGGATAAAACAGGTCAAATTATGATTAAATTTTTCATATGTGTGGAATCATTGTTTAACCCATACCCGCAAGCAGTCTGGTTGCTTGGTTTATTGTCTAAAACACCAGGTCTGTGCAATTTGGCCACAAACAACTAGTGTGTACTGTTTAGTACAGCGCTACCATATATTACTATAAAATTGAGAAAGTTGTGCTGATCCAACAAACATACATAAAAATCAACTCTCTGTTAACATGAAATAGAGGTGTATATGGTAACATTTACAATATATATATTTGGTCCAGTTGTTTAATATTATACAAGGAGCCTTTATAAGTTGATGGAGAAACTAAGTCTCCAATAATGGCGCAAATCAGTAATCTAGTGAACTGTAGGTACATACCACATGAATCAACTATCTTTGCATAAACACAAGAATTTCTGAGCATACCCATAATGATACAAAGCAAGACAACATGTGGTTTTGATCCTAAGAAATATGTAATTCTCCTTTGGCTGACATATGAATTGTAGAACATATTAGAGAAATCAGATGAATTTGCCAAGGTTAATCTCTGCAGCATGTGATCAGTGAATTAAAACCGACCTTTTGGTGGCACACATTGGCTATTGCTGTGATCTAGTTCCAAGGTAGCTACAATAGATCTAGAGATCTAAAAAATGATGTCTAACTCTTTAATGTAGGGTAACATATATGTTATAAAACATGTGTTATTATCTGTTCCTATTGAAAGCAAAATGCTTTATTATAGGTTGGTCAGGATATTGAGTAAATCCATAAAAGTACTATTCTGAAAATGAAGAATAAAGAGGAGCATTATATGGAGAGGCTGCAATCTAATTGTTGTAATATTTTAAGTATTCCTCATTTATATGTCAGTGATTGACAGATTAGGAAATATGAAGAGATGATTTCCAGTATTGAGTCTTTTGAATCTTAGCAAGTATGCATAAATAGGAGCAAAACGTACTTGTGTCAGTGGTCGAAATGGGACTTTAAAAATGGCAGTATGGAAAATGTAAGTGAATAGATAGAATTAATACAATGTAAGCAGCCCACTTTGACCTCTGATATGTACCCCGGTACCATTATTTCAAACAATATAGTAACAATGTTTATTTCCTTTGTAGAGATATATTTTTTCAATACAGCCATCAATCAAAATGTACTGTTTTCATTTCATTGTTGCACATTGTTCAGTGATCCTGCTAATAGAATAATTAAAAGCACTGTAACCTCAACATTTGTTTTTCCTTGTACAAGGGGATATATTCTCTAGACATATATACTATACAAGCTATGAGCAAACTCAGGAGGTTAAATATATTTCCCCCTTGCCTGCTATCTGTCCAAGCCAGACTGGCAATGTGGCAATTCTAGCATTCTAGCACTTGCCAGAAGGGCTGATATCTCAAATAGTATAAACAGATCAGGCATTACAAAATTTATTTTAAAATATGCTGCTCAACATCAGTCAGCCCTGATTTTATTAGTATCAAGCAACAGCTACTGCACATAGTGCACTCTATCCCCACTATTGTACTGGGTTGGAGATAGCCAATCACATGCAACCCACAACATAATGTCATAGGTGGGCTGTAGTCATCATCATCAACATTTATTCATACTTGCCTAATCTCCCGGAATGTCCGGGTGACCATTCATAATAGTGTCCAGTTACTTTGCACCTTGTTTATCTTGGATTTTTTTTCCGTTTTTTTTTTTTTAAAAAAAATTTTTTATTTTTGCAAGGGTCAACCAAAAGTAACATTCTATACAGCACTGTGTTAAAAAAGAACATCTGAAAAATACATATGCATTAAAACATACAGCTTCTTGTTAGAAAAGAGTATTAATAAGAATGTTGACCCAATTTTTTCAAGAAAGCAACTATTTTAGAAAGAGAAATAAGACTGAGAAGAGTAAAGGGGTGGGGGGGAGTGGCGGCGTGGCGGGCCGCCTCTTTTTTTCCGTTTTTTATAAAGATTTGGAGCATTTTAAAAAATAATTCTACTAGCGTCTAAGATAATTTGTTTTTATGGTTAACTAATATAGATGCATGAAAAATAATAAAAACATCAGCTTTTCCATGATACTCCAAAAATACTTTTTTTTTTTCTACTTTTTAAAAGGCAGTTATCTTCTTTTACTACCCTAACTGCAACAAGGAACATACAGTGGATCATAGCTTGCTGCATATGTGGCTGCATAGCTGCAGAACAGTCAGAGTGCCCATGCTGACCCCCACCCCCCGCCGAAAGCACATACAAAGGGCGCGAGAGCACTAGAACTGAACCATGGATCAATGGAAGAAGGTGGTCTGGTCTGTTGAATCGCATTTTCTTTTACATCATGTGGACTGCCAGATTCATGTGTGTCGTGTACCTGGGGAAGAGCTGGCACCAGGATACACCATGGGAAGAAGGCAAGTCAGTGGAGGCAGTGTGATGCTCTGGGCAATGTTCTGCTGGGAAACCTTGGGTTCTGGCATTTATGTGAATGTTACTTTGACACATACCATTTACCTAAACATTGTGGCAGGCCAAGTACACCCCTTGATGACAACGCTGTTCCCTGATATCAGTGGCCTCTTTCAGCAGAATAATATGCCCTGTCACACTGCAAAAATTGTTCAGGAGTGGTTTGAGGTATATGACAAAGGGGTCTATGCATCATACTTTTCTGACACTAAAAGATGTGGAAACTGCATGTTTGCAATGTATAAACTGCCTATAGGCAGTATTTCATATTCTGTCAAATATCGTGCAGCATCACAGTCCCGATAGATTACTATGGGAACTGCGATAATCTGCAATGCTCTGCTTTGCATTGTGCAGACAGGTAACACCATCTCAGGATGGCGTTACCTGTCATTTCCTATGGGATTCCGCTGAAGCCTCTTCGGCTTTGCAGAACTTCTTCCAGTCACCGGCTGCACAGGAGAGGGGTCACTTCATCGGGGCTCCCAGAGTAGCCTCAGCATGATGCATTCAAGTAATGCATAAATATGCATCACTGTGATGTGCAGTGATACATTTAGTTGCACCATGTCTTATTGATGCATAGACCCCAAAGATTTTAAGGTGGTAACTTGGCCTCCAAATTCCCCAGATCTCGATCCGATTGAGCATCTGTGGGATATGCTGGAAAAACAAGTCCGAGCCATGGATCCTCCACCTCACAACTTACCGAATTTAAAGGATCTGTTGGTAACATCTTGGTTCCAGATACCACAGGACCTCTTCCGCGGTCTAGTGGAGTCCATGCCGTGATAGGTCATAGCTGTTTTTGCGACACAAGGGCAACCATTGGTTAAACAGGTGGTTTGAATGTTGTGGATAATTGGTGTATGTATGAGCTTCTTTTTTTTTTTTTTAGAATCTCATTCATGTGAAAGGAGAGACATTTTTAGAATTATGGGGTCTACTTATTAAATGCAAAACTTGATATATATTATCGCCGGGTTGGGTACGCTTGAACGATAATGAAAAATCCGACACAGAGGACACCTACAAATAAAATCCGAAATGAGCAAAAACTGATTGAAATATAAACAGACTTACCTGAAAACCGACTCTGCAGATCACCGATTGGACCAGCATGCTGACAGCAAGTTAATTATACTTTTTTAAATTAGTGGAACTAAAAGCTGAAGGATGGGCTTTCAGTTCCACTGAGCATGTGTGAACCAGCTAGCATATCGCCTCCTACCGGCCCAACAAAGCAGTAAGTAAACTCTTAAAGCTCAGCTGCCTCTGCAAGATTTTAATAATAAATTATGTTTAATCACTTCGATAAGCGGAGATTGAAATTCAACCCCTCCACCAGAGATCAATAAATAGACCCCTACATCTGAAATACTAATTTGCTTAAATAACCTTAAAAAATGTGTCCATCTGAAAGTAGTTTAAAAGGAAAACTTATGCATTGGTTTAGGTATGTATTTTATGATGCTTGATAAGAAAGCATTTAGATGCAGATTACTAGAATTTGAGAGTCTTGCAAGTGGCCTCTAAAATGTTCATAAAATAACTGTGTGGACAAGCTCTTAAAGTTATAAAACAAGGTAACGTTTACTATTATTGGATGCTCCCTGCATTTACATAGGATTGGTACTATATTGTATAAATCGAAATAAAAGAAGATAGTCATTCGTGTTTGCTTGTTAGAGCATTTTTTATGTTTAAAAATGAATTAATGGCAGATAAAAAGGAAAATAAGTGTTAGCGAAGTAAGAAAACTGCTGGCCCTTTGTTTGTGTAAACCTCACTGATAATAAAGAGTTCATTAGAGATTAATGGTCCTTGCATTACATGCCCTAGATACATTCTCTGACTTTTAAATAGCTGGCACTTTTTATCACTTTGTGCTGTGTGGGAAAACTTTATGTACTAATTGTATATTTTATTATACTTTCTCAATGTATGTGGTAACATCATGTTAATATGTATTCAAATAAAGTGAGTAATTCATACTTTATAACCCATTTGTTTTTAAAGTAGTAAAATAAGGCTGAAATGAATATGGAATTTTAGACAAACTTAGCTAAAAATGTTTTTGGTTGATATTTCCTAGTGTGACTGACTTATAAATAACTTATGGTATGAATATATTTAAAGGAAATAGCGCAGGGTGCTTATTTATATAATTGCAAAAGTACTTATTTTTGATATTGTGTGTATTTTGGTAAAGGAAATATCTTTATTTTTGAGACCACGGGGGGAAATTAGTTTTTTGTTTTAACTTTGCTAGAGATAACTGATTATTTCTGAAGTATATACCTGATGCAATAAGCCTTTGTTAAGGAATTCTTTTGTGTATTTTGGTAGGGAAATTACTTGCTTGGGGTTTTATAACTTTTCTTTGGGAATGTGTATTCTGCAGCTGTCTCAAGAAAGGACCCATGTTAATCTCATGTTAATTAGACATTTCAATGTGTGTGGGTCACATGAAGGTTTAATTAGACTTGCTGTGTCTAAAACAAGATGCAGGAAATCACAGCAAGTTTTAGGATATCACCGATAAGTGTGAATATTGTTAGCTTTGCATTGCATGTAAATCCATGTTTGGGTAAACAAATTGCATCCTGATTCTAAAAATAGCTCAGAGCTCAGGGGGGCTGGCTTACCCTGTGAGGCTTTTTTTTTTTGTAAGGCTGTGCCCAAAACTGTATAAAAAGCACTGCTGACCTGCTCTCTGATACCTTCGACCAGGGTGAGCAAATAAACATCACTTGCTTCAAAGACCTGCTTGGAAACTTGTCTATCTCTGTGACCTACAGATTAGACCGAACTCTAATCCGTTCCCGGCTGTTTTGAGATTTGGACACAGCTTCCCGGTACCACCGCTCTGCCCACTACCCAGCAGCTCTGCCCAGTGTGATAGGCCAGGGGGGGATCCATCCACAGCAACCCAGATCCATAGGAAGAGTTCAGGAGTACCCTTCCAGGTACACCAGTAAGGGGGTACTCTAGCAGCGTCGGTTACCCAGAAGAAACCCGGTACTGGATGTCAGTAAGGACTCCAGTGGTGGTAGCATTTGTAAGCCCCTCCTAATGCGGTTAGTGGGCACATTTGGGATAACATAAGGGAATGGTGGCACAGAAAGCCCAGCCGGTTCCCAGCAATGACAGACAAGGTGGCATAGGCGGTCCATCCTATGACACCTACCCTATAATAACGGACTGTAGTGTATTTAGCCGTCAGTGGCATCAATAGGCCTACTGCATTCTCTTTATGAGGGTAATATATTAAAGGTTGATTATCCCACCTTTATATATATATATATGTGTGTGTGTGTGTGTATATATATATATATATATATATGTGTTAACCCGTGCATGATACTCATGCATTCTAGTCAAATCAAGCTACTTAAGGTGTTAAAAAGGTTCTTGTCATGCATTTGGGCCATAGCCCAGGCCTCAACTACTAACCACTCCCCACTGTCACCCCCGGCAGCCACCAACCACTCCCAACTGTCACTTCTCCTTCAAGAAATATATATATATATATATATATATATATATATATATATATATATATATATATATATATATATATATATTTTTTTTTTTTTTTTTTTTTTTTTAAATCTTTATAAACACTTTTAACAATTAACAAATTAAAAACCTCTTAGTATACCAAATTTCAGCCCTTTCTGAATTTTTTTCCCCACACACACTAAGAATTTAGTAGGTCAGTGTATAACTCCGCCCAGCAGGTGGCGCTGCAGCTTGGTTTTATTTTTTCCACACACAGACAGACAGACTAACACACGCCACTAGACATTTATATATTAGATATATATATATATTCTCAAATATTAATAAACCATTTTAAGTATACTTGACATACATGTACATTTAAAAAGTTACAGGCGGTACAGGTGCTATCAGAGAAAAATGGCATCACTGAGTCTTGGCTTTACTTCATTGGCAGCAATCAAGTTTAGTATATATAAGAAATCCCATTATCGTCAGGCAGCTACATGTGGCAGAGTTAACCTGTGATTTTTATCGAGATATTGCGGGGTCCCCAAGAAAAAAAGAATGAATGAATAAAGAGCTCTACTCTCTCCATCCTGCATATTGATAACCACCAAGACCCAAGGTGTGGAGAGACCAGAAAAAAAATCATATATTCGTCTCCTATAAAGAAATTGGAGGATCTTGGAAAAACACCCTAGTTTTGTACCAAAGCATCTGGCGAAAGCATTCACGGAGTTTTATTCGCAAGGGAGTAGGCAATATGTTGATATAACTCTCCCAGGTTTCAAAGAGCTTTCGAGTTATTGTTTCCTTCTGGAGAGATGCCTCCAGCCATTCCATCAGCAGGAGAAAGAACATTTTTTACTTGAATAATTCAAGCGTAGAAGGGAGTTCTGTATCCACATGTGGAGAATGGATTTCCTGGCTGCAGCAGAGATTGTCATAAGCAGTCTCCTGCTCCCTGCAGTGATCCTCTTCTCTGGGGGAAATATGCCAGTATTGCCCACTTGAGGATGAACGGTAGGTAATTTACCAATGAGTAGAGGCCTTCATACCCTTTGGTTTTATGTCTGCATTTATTTTGTCTACCTTGTATGAGCCTATTTTATGTATGTACTGTTTTCCTTACTCATAGTTGCCAACATTGGCAGGTTAAGTCCTGGGAGGTCCGGGGATCAGGTGGGTGTGTGGGGGTGGGGCTCGAAGAATCGCACCGTTAGCCATGCCCCCAAAGCCATCACCACCTTTTTCGTCCAATAAAACAAGGGGGTGGGGCCACAATGACGCGTCCATGACGCCAATAAGCCCCGCCTCCTCCATTTACTTTCTACAGCCGCCCGGGAATCAGGAGAATTGCCCTCTCTCCCGGGAGCCCGGAAGACTGACCCAGATTTCGGGAGTCTCCCGGATATTCCGGGAGAGTTGGCAAGTATATCCTTACTGTACGGCGCTGCGGAGCACTGTGGCACTTTACAAATCTACGATAATAATAATAATAAGCAATGATATAAGATTACCTGGGTATCTCCACACCCTTGGGTCACTTAGAATCAGCAGAGAGACCAATAATATTTCTGCGATGAGGTGAGAGGTAGCCTCCATGAATGATATTGAGGAACATTTCAGCATATGTGGAAGCCAGAAAGAGTTTAATCGAGGTAGGCAATGCCATCAGCAGCAGCTCCACGGTCAGTTAGGGAAAACAGCTCAACCATCTATCCAAACCCGAAAGCCCACCTTTTTAAATCGATCAGTCATTAGAATTCCCTCCGTTCCCACCCAAAATGGAAATTTATTGTCCCATCAATGAACTCTGCAATTTTCCTGCAAATTCATATAATTTGTAGCAATTTCCACCAGTGTAAAAAAAATGATTTCACCAGCTATGTTTTGAAAATCTTTATTTTAGTGGCACATTCATTTTAATAGTGTTTCCAGCTTGTACGCTAGGTGTAAAAACCACATAAAAATAAATATCCTCTGGGTCAGCGCTGTTTAAAGAAATAAATAAATGTTCAACAGCCTGAATGCAGGACAGTCTGGGTATGTTTCCCGAATAACTGGGAAACTACAAGCAGGGGAAAATAGAGGGGGTGCGGTCTTTGCTAGAGCCTCTTCTTTTTATTTCTTTAGTATTCTTAAATCTGGTCATCAAAGCTGTGTCGGCGGATCTTTCCATCACTGACACCATAAGCATCTCCACAGCTGATACCGTAAGCATGTAAACATCTCATAGACAGTCAGGGACTCTGTCTGTTTCCTCTGGTGTGCTGCCCGTTACCCCTCTTGGAGCCACGCTAGTGGGCTGCCTGTCATTGTTAGGAACCCCTCCAGCCAGTACAACAAAACCCAGTCTGCTCCGAAAGTCTGGTGTTCACTGTTGCCCCTGGTGGTGGGGACAGACTTGGCTGCAGACAAACGGAGGGTCGTGAGATGTGTACCGGCTGTGGAGAACCCAGGAACAGAGAGTTATGGCAGACAGCGTATCCAGAGAGCAAGCCGAGGTCAGGGGTCACTTGCTTGGTAGAATAGTCAGAAAACACGCCAAGGGTCGGGGTCACGAGAAAATCAGCAGTATCCAAGGTTCAGGCCAGAAGGTCAAGGGCACAGGCAAAAAGGCAAATTCAAGGTACAGGCAGGGATCATACACGGCAATCGAAAGTCCAAAGGTTTACACCAAAAGCACAACAACAGGTAGCAAACAGAAATCTTGAAGCTATAACCGGCAGGGAGGCTAAGCCCTCCCTGCCTTAAATACTCAATGTGACCAATCAGAGCCTAGGTCTGAAACCGCCCCCAGCCTATTCCTAATTAATAAATTATTCCTAATTAGCCCACAGGCTAGTTTCTTTAATTGCGCATGCGCCCGGCTGTTCTCCATTGCTGGGACGCTGCGCTGTATCTTCCAGCATCCCGACCGTTGCCTAGGCAACGGCCGGAACGAGCCCTGGAAGTGACGTCCCGATCGACTCGGAGAGTCGCAGCTCGTAACAGTCATCAGTATATTTGGAAAAATTGGTTTATTTTGGTTTATTTAAAAGCCTTTTCAAATGTTATGATACTTTAAAATAAAGAGAGAAAGAACAGTGTGCATGGGATGAATTTTTCATAAGTAAAAATAGTTTCAATGCCACATACTAAAATTATTTAGAAAGGGATATAAAATAATATCTACCCACATGAAAGAGATTATTTTTTTCAGGCAATACAGGGTTTCACGGCAGCACACTTACCTCTTTTATAGGCACGTATGCTGTACCAGGACCAAAACTCTTCTTGGTAACTCTGACCACAAGCATGGGGTCCTCCTGGCATAGTAAAACCAGCTACAAGCTGGTCAGAACAGTGCGGGTGCTTCTAGAAACAATCTCCTCTTCTCCCAGATACCATGAGCCCTGCACTACAAAGAACTGAGGCTCTTCACACCTCACTTGTGGGACCTGGGGTAAGGAAAATTCTTGAGTCCCCTGTAATGGCATCATTGCCCCCCCAATAATCCCAGTGTGATGGCCTCAGGTCCCTAAGACTCCTCTCTATTATATCAAAAGCTTAAAAATAAACAAATAAAAAATTACAGTAAAATGTATTTGAATAAAGCTGTCTGCCCAACCCATGTTCATGTCTTTATTAGACAGAAAATAAAATTTTCGCTCTTTGTCCTTCCAAATGGAGAATATAGCTTTTCTTCTGTCTTGATCCATCATTGTCCAAATGGGAAATAAAAGCTCACTGCTGACTACCAGCTGACTCACTGACTCACCAGCACTGATCACTACCAAATAATCCATGAGTCCATGAGATTCTCCTTCACTGATAGTCATTCACAAGGCAACAGTGACTTTCTGCTTTGAAAATTTTGTAACGGTCAGTGCAATTGATAGCTAGTTATGGAGATTTCTGTTTTTTTTCCCATTTGGATTACAACAGGTCAAGAGAGAAAAAAGAAAATATTTTCCCTATTTGCACTACAGTGGATAGAGAGCAAATATTTTATTTTATATTTAATGAACTGGTGATTGAGAGTCTGGGGCATTTTTTTATTCAAATTTATAGTTTGTTTTAAAATAGTGTGTTTGTGTGTGTGTGTGTGTGTGTGTGTGTGTGTGTGTGTGTGTGTGTGTGTGTTTTAATTATTTGATTTTTGATTAAACATTCTCTGTACAGAGCTATTTAAATAAATAAAAATAATAAATAATTCTTGTGATACCATCTACAATTTACCATCTCATTCATTTAACTGATTTTTGAAGAAATCTTGAGTGTCTGAAACCAGTTAAAAATGTTTTGGTGATTTACTAAATGGATTTTACATAGATTATCCCTGTTCTATACTTAACTCTGAGAAGTTGGTAATTGCAGTGATTTTGCATTGTCTGGCATTTTCAAGGGGTGTTTGTAAAATTGGTTACTGAATCATACCACCCACCATTTAAGATTTAGGATTTGGGACAGAGTACGCATGCGTGAGAAGGCCATGCTGGACAAATGCATGGGGATATCACATTGGGGGCGTGCAACATCCTCTGGAAATGTGCCCATCACTTTGGTGGTGCTGGACTGCCGACTGTAGCCTTATTTTCACCTAAAAACACCCCTTCACTGTCGTGCACACATGTTGTGGCAATGAACGGGCATCCCTTATTGGCAAATAACTCCAAACTGTCCATAAATCGAGACAAAAGTCCTGATACACGGGATGGCAGGACTGTAAAATCACGACTGCCCCTCTTAAAATGGAACAGTTGGGAAGTAAGCATTAAAGGATTTGGTGACTTGTAAATCACAAAAATAACAATGTTTGTCATTTTTTCTGCAAGCTGAGCTTTACTAGATGCCCCCATGAGTGCAGGGGTAAAAGGGGCCTTTGTCACATTGCAAGAAAGTTTCTTCCCAAGTCTGTATTCTGTTGGCCCCACTAGCTAAACTGTATTCCAAGGTGATAGGTTAACACTGATTAAGAGGGATTTTTGTTCTATGGATAACTAGTGCTGAGCAGAGTAAGACACCTAGATTAGCTGAGCAGTCCAAAAATAATATTTAATTTGGGGAGTAACATTATTGTAATAAGATAAAGGGGTGTACAATGTATGGGTCCTTTTTTGCTTTATGGAAGTGTATCCATTACTCATAAACACTTGAATTTGTATCAGTTCTGAGATGTTGGAGAACAGATCTCACCCTCTACTTTTAATGGGGTGCACTGTCCAGTTGCAGAGAAACACATTTCTTGGCACATTTTGCCCACTAATAATTAATTTAAACCATAAATGAGGCTAAACCACACTGTGTTAAAAGAGAAAAACTGAAAAGTTTTATTTAATGAAAAGTGATAGGGATTTGGACTAGTGATGTTTACACTTTTGCACAGTGTATTCATATTTTTCTGCCTTGCAGCAAACCTACGCCAGGCATCTCCTGAAACCATGTATTTTGAAGTGCTCTGGGATGATTATTTAGGGGCACCAGTGCAAGGAGATTTGAGGTCCAGTGATATCATGCATGGTCAGCCATAAATTACAAAAAATTATCAAGTATACAGAAGAATAATCGATACATTAAGACTGCACTACCAAAAACGGAAAAAATTGAACGAACTTTTTTGCTTGCCCTAGTTGGAGATCCAAGTTGGCTCTTTGCAGCCATTTTTCCGGGAGCATCTCTGGTTCTTCTTAACACCCCGGTGGAACACTGGGGTTTTGTGATGCTACGGAGAATAGGGTTGTGAGTAAATGAAGAGATTGTAGGTTTTGATAGGTCTTTTCACTCATACCCCTGCCACCATTTTACTGTTTCCATATTACAGAACCGTGGAGCCCTGGGAAAGATGGTTGCACAGAACAGTTTCCAGAGCTTAGGAGAAGAACAAGGTTAGTAGAACTCAGAGCCGTAACTAGGGTGGTGCGGGTGGTGCCGTCGCCCAGGGCGCAAGCCCAAGGGGGCGCAACAGCCGCCCGCTACATGGCCCTATCTTCTGCCATGCGTTCCACTACGGAGGTAAAAGGCAGAATCTCTCTCTCTTCTCTCTCTTATCCCTCCAACCAGGTGCACTCGCAGTCTTATCCTGCGCCATCCCTAAGCCTTTGGCCTGCAGTGTATCTGGAACCCAGTAATCGGTCGGAGCCTTATATAATATGGGGGGTCATCAGGGTTTATTGTTCTTATGTCTGGTTTATATATTTTTTTGATACATCAGTATTTGTGAACATATTAATACACTTTCTCCACTACTTGGAGTTCTGAAATCATCTTTTATTAAGTGCAGCATTACTTGCAGTATTACGTGTAGTATTCGGTGCAGCAGTAGGCGCAGTATTAGGGGCAGTATTACTTGCAGTATTAGGGGCAGTATTAAGTGTAGTATTAGGTGCAGTATTGCGTGTAGTATTAGGTGCAGTATTACGTGTAGTGTGTGTGTGTGTGTGTATATATATATAATCATGCATTTGCAAATATGTGTAAAAGAATTCTTTCAGTAAAGTGCTAGCCACACCCCCACATTACAGTGCCCACGCCCACTTGGCAAATGTCACTCCCACTTAGATGGGGGGCGCCGGTGCCCTGTCTCGCCCAGGGCACTAGAATGTCTAGTTACGGCAGCACTGGTAGTACTTATCGAGTAGGTGGTAGTACAGCTTTAAGCATAAAAAAAAATTAGTACTAATGCCATTATAGAAAAAGAGCCCTATTAATTGAGGTTCCTGCACTGTGCATAAAATGTATCCCAACAGAAAAATGCTATGTAACCAGAATACAGGCTCAGGAGTTTCTCTTCCTGAGATGATTATTGTATTTTGCCTGGAAATGATAAGATCATCAGACATCAATGAACGTTAGATCTAACACAGATATTTTCCGCATTATTGTGTCTAGCACAAGTTAAACACCCTGTTCCTGAGCAATAGTGACTATTAACAACCATCAAAGATTTTATGAACAATTACTTTCAAGTAATTTCCCACATAACCATGTACTGTATATCTCACAAGTGCTAATGAATACAATTAATGTTGCCCACACGTGCTGTAATATCGGGAGTAATATCAGATAACTGGCTTCATGTTTCAGTGTGTTTGGTAAAACATGCAAGATGCCTAATACTCCAGACAGTCTTCCGGACACACAACTAAGCCTCCAATGATGACAGAAGTGTGTGGCAAAGTGGATATTAATCCTGTGTAGGTGTGGCCACCTTAGCATTGACTTGTATACACATTTGTCCATTAAGATATTTACCTACAAATACGACACAACTACTTCTGTTAAAAGGAATCTTTTTTTTTTTTAAAATGTCAATATAAATTTTATTTCATTGACATAATTAATGTATAAGTATACCTATCAACTGTCCCAGTTTCTTCAGGATACTACTGATGTGAGGGCTCTGTCCCAGCAGAGCATTGGTAAGTGTGTGCCGTTTGTACCTTTTACTGGTGCATTCGGCATTAAAGGGGTGATGTTAGGGGAAGGAAGGGGTCCATCACATCAAACGCACTCATATGCACTTAAAAAGTTGAAAGATATGTAAGTAAGACTGTTATATTTTTTAATATTGAAATCCAGGTAATCCATATGATATGACTCGGTCCTTACAAGCCACCTCATGCTTCCTTTTGAATGCCACATATTTTAACATTGGTAAAGGAAAACATTCCTGCTAAGACTGTGTTTATTTAGCTTTAATGAAAATTTGAATACAATGAAATCATCAATCATCAATCCATCTATTGCCCTCTGAAGGAGCAACATTTTACAACCCTACAACTGCCACTATCCGGACATAACTTGCATGATGACATCCAATAGCATTTTTTGCAATCTGACAAGTTTGCAAATTATGATTTTAGTCATATTTACCAACTTTTACTCCTTCCCCTTGGGAGATCCTGGAGGGGAGGTGAAGTGTGAGGACAAAAGGACACAGGGCACAGCGAATCGAGTAATTTTGGCCATGCCCGATTATGCAGCAATGTAAAAGTGTCACTTTGCTATGGGGGCGGAGCCAAAATGTTGCGATTTACATGGAGGCTCCTATCCTGTCCACCAAACTAGGAAGAGGGCAGAATGCGTGACCCGGGAGACATATCTGAAATTCAGGAGTCTCCTGGACATTGTGGTAGAGTGAGCCAGTATGATTTTAGTATCAGTAGCAGGCAATGTCCTGGAAATACCAGGATACAAGGTGGTTCTATGCTTCTGTACCATGGCATACCTTAAATAATGGTTTCAATGGGGGGTTGGGATGAAGTGATTTAAAATGGTTTTAGGCTTTGCAAGTTGCAATTGCCTTTCATTGGGAATTTGCTTACATAGGTTTTCTTTGTCGGTCTGCTGACTTGAGCGTAGAATGTGAAGGAGTTTTGCTGTAACAAGTGTCTAGAGTATCTGCAGATGGAAAAAACATGCACTTTAAACCATGCAGCACAAAAGTTAAGGAATACATGTATTTTTAGGGCTGCAACACCAGAAAAAAATTATAATTTATAGCTATTTCTTACTTAGCCACCCCAGGCAGAGAGAGAGCAGATAAAGTTGAACCACATTTTATTCTGATTTCTTTATACTTTATTAAATATTATGGGGCCTATTTATTAATTTTTTTTCATGAAAATCCTGTTTTCGGGGCAGCGATGCACATTGAAGTAACACGCATATTTATTAACAGTGCATCACATATCTTAGATGCTTTGCATGTCTATGGGGACTGCTATATTCCGCAGTGTATCAAGTTCTGAAAAGCCATGATTTTCGGAACTTCATCATCATCATCATCATCATCATTTATTTATATAGCGCCACTAATTCCGCAGCGCTGTACAGAGAACTCATTCACATCAGTCCCTGCCCCATTGGAGCTTACAGTCTAAATTCCCTACTATAGACACACATTCACACACAGAGACAGACAGACAGAGAGGGAGAGACTAGGGTCAATTTTTTTTTTTTTTTTTTTAATTGCAGCCAATTACCCTACCAGTATGTTTTTGGAACTTGTTCACATTAATGTACACCAGCTCAAGCTGATGCCCATTACCGAATGTGTTGTTTTTTATTTCTGCTCTGAAGTGCAGAGCTTCACTGTGCATGTGTAGAGGGATCATATGGTCCCTCCCTGTCACATGATGCATGTCTTTCCGTAAGCATGTTTGTGCACATGCCCAAGATTTTCGGGCAGGGCATGTGCACAGGACTGATGTGGATTGCACAAGAATGCTGGGGATCGTATAGCAGTTCGGGAGAGAAGAGATAATGTAAAAGGTCAGTTTACAACAGTAGTTTTTTTGTGACTGCTGCTCCTGTTTTTTCATAAATACTCACAATATTTCAATCCTTATCTTTACGATAAGGTTTGAAAGGGATCGTTTTCAAAATGCGTACATTAATAAATACTGTATCCTCATTTAAGAGTATATTAATGCCTATGCATTGCAGAGCTAAATGTTATACCTGATAACTATAATTTTGCACGTTTAAGATTTCTAGTGTGTGATTTTGAATTTATTTGCTGAAAGTTAAAATGTTTAAAGTAGTAGGTGACATTAGCACAAGGTGACAAGCATATAGTTTTGTATGTCTAAGCAGCTGGATAGCAATTAAGTAGACAATGATAATGCTAGTATATCCATTATACAGTATTAGCTCGCAAATCAACTATAGATGTCCAGGTTACACTGAATCTATTAGTCTTGGCAGTACAGGAGACTCATAGAGTCTTACGTGACTCTTTGGGATTTCCCTGATAAAATAAAAGAAAGTACAACATTGAAATAAAATATTTATCTTCATTTCAGGTCTGTAATAGGCTACATGAATATTGGTGTTAGAATGCTGCTTTTAAGATACATTTTTAAACTAGAGATGAGCGGGCTCGGATTAGCGCAATCCGAGCCCACCCGAACAGTGTGGATCCGAGCACTGTTCGGGTATTTACGGCGGTGAAAAAAAATTAAACCGAGGCTATGACGCCAAATCCCCGCGTCGGATCTCGCGAGACTCGGTTTGTATAAATTCCCCACTTGCGGCCGCCATCTTCAGTCGGGCTCAGATCAGGGAAGAGGGAGGTTGTATTGTAGTGGTGCTGCTGTGTCCTGTCACTCTGTCCTGCTTAATCCAGTGGTTACTTGGTCCTGTGCTCTGTCCTGCTGATCAGACCAGTGGTGCTTTTGTCCTATGCTCTGTCCTGCTGAGTCCAGTGGTGCTTTGTCCAGTGCTCTGTCCTGCTGAGTCCAGTGGTGCTTTGTCCAGTGCTCTGTCCTGCTAAGTCCAGTGGTGCTTTGTCCAGTGCTCTGTCCTGCTGAGTCCAGTGGTGCTGTGTCCTGTGCTTTGTTCTGCTAAGTCCATTGTGATTTTAAAATTATTAAAAAAAATTATACAAAAATAATTAAAAAAAAATATAAAAAAATTAAAAAAGTATAAAAAAAATTCTACTGCAATATATAATATATATGCAATATAAATACGTTCACTGTTCCTGCAGTCCAGAAATATTAGTACCAGAGATTAAACTACGTTCACTGTTCCTGATTGGTTTGTTAAAGTGCGAATGTCCTATTTCAACAACATCAGGGTGGGTGGGAGGGCCCAAGGACAATTCCATCTTGCACCTCTAGCAAACTCTTGCAAACTGCCATCCTGTCTGCCACTGCAGTGCCACTCCTAGATGGGCCACGTGTTTGTGCTGCCCACTTGTGTCGCTTAGCTTAGACATCCAGCTACCTCGTAGCAACCTTTTGGACTAAAAACAATATTGTGAGGTGTTCAGAATAGACTGGAAATTAGTGGAAATGAATGTTATTGAGGTTAATATTAGTGTAGGAGTGAAAAAAAACCAAAAATATGGATTCTAGCACTTTTTATGCTTTTTTAAAAAAAAATCAGAACCCAAAACCCAAAATCAGAACCAAAACCTTTAGTGGGGTGTTTTGGCAAAACCAATCAGAACCCAAAACCTCAAGCTAATCAGAACCCAAAACACGAAAAGTGGCCTGTGCACACCCCTATTTTAAACACATGTGAAAATAAAAATCATTGTACCAATTGAGACAGTACATATTTATGCCATTACATGCAATTTCAGTATGTCTGAAGTGTCAACAAATTTGAAAACTTATATTAATCTCAGTGAGGCCACATTGTAAATGAATTGTGATGCATTTACAAGCATCTGTAAGATTGAATGTATATGTGGGCACATATATTAAATGCATATAATGTGTATATTAAATACATGTATAAACAAAATGTGGTTATTTTTTTATTTATTTTTTTAAATGTGATAGTAAGTATATTTCAAATAACCGTAAGTACATAGCCTAAGGACTTATATTCACTGGCTTTTTTTGTTGTTAACAAAAGCAGGAGGGTGCCTATGCATCCCCATATGAGATCACTTGTGGAAATGGAAGTAAATGGCTGTTTTTGGAAAGCTGCAATGCTCCAGGAAGTGAGTAATATGCTAAATAAGTATGGGACTATTGGAAACAATGGTTACATTTTCAGACCATTTTTGTACATTGTTCTAGATGTAAAAACATTAGTACAATTACCATATTTTTCGCTCCATAAGACGCACTTTTTCCCCCAAAAAAAGTGGGGGGAAAAGTGTGTGCGTCTTATGGAGTGAATACTGCAAGCCAGCAAGAAAGGAGAGCGGGTAAACTTACGGGTCTAGCGGGCTGAAGAGAAAACGGTGGCAGCGTGGAGAAGCGGGTCCAGCGGGCTGAAGAGAAGACACCAGTGCCAGTGGACTGCGCGGTCCTGCGGATCCTCTTGAACTGTCCGTCCCCCCGCCTATCTGTGAGGACCTAGGTATCACATGGGACGGCACCAGTCATGTGGTGCACGCCCCATGTGATACCTAGGTCCTCACAGATAGGCGGAGAAGTACCGATCTTGCGCGGAGGGAATAAGGTAAGGCTGGAGTCCTGTAAGCTATAGTGTATGTGTTTTCCGGTGGCTATAGTGTATGTGTTTCCCGGTGGCTATAATGTATGTGTTTCCCGGTGGCTATAATGTATGTGTTTCCCGGTGGCTATAATGTATGTGTTTCCCGGTGGCTATAGTGTATGTGTTTCCCAGTGGCTATAGTGTATGTGTTTCCCGGTGGCTATAGTGTGTGTGATGGAGGCTGTAGTGTGTGTGATGGAGGCTATAGTGTGTGTGATGGAGGCTATAGTGTGTGTGCTGGAGGCTATAGTGTGTGTGCTGGAGGCTATAGAGTGTGTCCTGGAGGCTATAGAGTGTGTCCTGGAGGCTATAGAGTGTGTGCTGGAGGCTATAGTGTGTACTTTTTTTCCTGTTTTCCTCCTCTAAAAACTAGGTGCGTCTTATAGTCAGGTGCGTCTTATGGAGCGAAAAATACGGTAATAAAATTGATGCTCAATTGTGTCAGACATTGAGAAATTCATTCATTTTATTTGGTACAGGTTTTTATTCTGTTTTAGTTAGGGCACACAACCACAAAGATGAGCTTTTAGAACAAGTAGAGTAGAGATCTTCACCTTTAGCAGCCGCCTTTCCCATAGAGCTTTATATGCTCACAGGTACACAGATGCCCCCAGGTCTTAGACTCAGAGTAGTAAAAGCTCATCCAATATGTCCGTATTGCAGCTGGAACCAGGGGCGCTAGCCCAGACTGGAGCGGGTAGTCAGTAGCAGGCCAAGATCAGGGGTCCGAAGCAAACAGGTAAATCGATATCCAAGCAGAGGTCAGGGTCACAAGCAAAACAGCGAAGTCCAGGAAACAAGCAAATACGTCAGGGAAGCAGGCAAGGTCCAAGGTACAGGCAAGGGTCACAACAATAGATCAGTCAAACCAACAGCAGGTCAGCACAGCACAGGACTGGAAACGCTATAATGAGCAGGAAGGCTAAGCCCTCCCTGCCTTAAGTACAGAAAGTAGCCAATCGGGGCCCTGCCCTATAACTAGCCCCAGGTGCCATGGAGACGGTCAGGACGAGGGGATCCGGAAATTACGTCCTAGCTGTTGCCATGACAGCCGGGACACTGAATGAGGAAGCGGGCCGCAGATCACCGCGGCTCATGACAGTTTTTAAAGAACCAATTTGTGGAATATAATCTTTTTATGTACAATGATGGTGTTCCCTTCTTCTTGTTGTTTATTGATCTTTGACCCATGAAGACTGTGTAGAAGCTGGTAATCAGCACACCTAATCCGGTTTTAGTGCCTGACAGTGGGTCTCCAATTGACTTGCTGGAGGATCTACACTTAAGAATACTTCCTGGATATGTTCTAGCTTTGGTGTTTTATTGGGGATTTTTTATTTTTTGTAGATCACTAACAGAATTAGTAAAGGACCACTTTTCCTATCTTGCTCCTAAGAAAGGTGGAGTGGAGGTACAAAATTATGAGGCTTGACGATGCGATTTATTTTCAACTGCATCATTACATTCCTGCCACTCAGTGCTTTGTGAGGTGGGCAGGGTTTGATGATTTGCAGCATAACCTCCGCAACTTTTCTCTCTAGCAGAATTGCCTACTCTCTCAGGAGTCCCAGGGGTTTACCCTTACTTTTCGGTAGAGTAGGCAACGATGTTTTTGATATCCTTATACTTGTGTGAACTATGGAACTTATCTATCTACCCCCAGAGAAGTTAAAATTCCTTGAAATCGGCAGTTTTCTGGCGGATTACCACATTAATAAGTAACAAGGCTATTTATTATAGGATGGCAGCAGATATCTGCAGCATTCCCAGCCTCATCGTTGGCAAATCCAGTCCCCAGATGGGGACTGGATTTGCCTATGGATGTGTCTATGGGGAATGCAACTATGCATAATTTATCAAGCTCCGAAATTCAGAGCTTCACCCTGACTGCTATGGCATTAGTCATCGCTGAGAGCATATCAGGAGAGGCATCTTCGCATCCCTCCCAACAGGCTTGGTGCTCATCCCCATCGCAAAATCTGCCTAGCCATAGGGACCTGTAAGTAAACTTTATTATAAACTATTGGCTGGGAGAGGCTCCTACTAGTTCCAGTGAACAATTGTAATAAATAGGTATGTTATATTATTTCTTAAATCTAAATGAATTAAGGGTCCATTTATCAATAGAACAGTTATCTTCACAATTTAACAAAAAAATATAATTGAGGCAGTTGAGCCATACTCAGCTATTCCTACGATACTGGCTCAGAATGGTAAGAGCATACTTGCTTGTTCTCCAAAATGTCAAGGAGATACCAAATTTCAGGTAAGTCTCCCGGACCCCCAGGATAGCAGACCTGTCTCTTGAATGCCGCTGTCACGGTTCTTACGAGGAGAATCGGTAGATGCAGCAAATCCTAGAGGTTCGCACAGCATGGCACTACTCCAGCAGGGCGCGGAGTCTAACGAGAAGACGGTGTTCACCAGGAACCGCCGCAAAGCGGTA
The DNA here is from genome assembly GCF_038048845.1 of Mixophyes fleayi. NCBI lineage: Eukaryota > Metazoa > Chordata > Amphibia > Anura > Limnodynastidae > Mixophyes > Mixophyes fleayi. The sequence continues at coordinate 147,707,969 of NC_134406.1, read as the reverse complement.
TGGGCTTAGCCGCGTCTACCTCGCAGGTCGCGGTCCCTACTAAGAGCACTGTACGGAAGCCCTTCGGAAGGCTACAGGAAATAGTACCTTAGGAGGACAGGTTAATGCTGTAAGTAATGGCAGCGTAGATGCCGGAGATAGGCGTCAGCTCTGCAGACCACTATGTGGCAGATGAGGCAGGAGATGAGCGTCAGCTCTGCAGACCACTGTGTGGCAGATGAAGTAGATTCAGGAAGGTGAGCGTCAGCTCTGCAGACCACTATGTGGTGTAGATTTCAGGAGAGTGAGCGTCAGCTCTGCAGTCGAGTATAGATAGCAAATGCAGCAAGACACCAGGGAAGCCACTTCTATCACCAGGAGGTGACTCAAAGAACAGGCACTGAAGACAAAGAGGAAGTGCCTTTTAAACTTGCCACCAAGGAGAAGGACCAATGAGCAGGAGGCAGAGGAATTAATGCAGCATGCGCAGACTCAGATCCAAGATGGCGGCTTCCAGCGGGAAGCAGAGCGCTGAGCAGAGGTAAGTCTGTCGGGTGCGCTGCCCGAACACCCGGCGCGTGATAGCCGCACACTTCCTAATCACATTTGTCAGCAAGGCAAAAATTACGCAAATTTGCAATATGAGTAAAAGTTAACTTACCGCTTCGTTGGGCCAGTCTTTGCAGATATGCCCATGCAGAGGGCTTGTCCCTATGTATCAACGGCATGGGAAAGCCGATTTAACAAAGATCGTACCAGTAGAACTATTGCCACAATCGTCCTTCTGTTAGCGCCAACTCTTAGGATGGCAATAGCAAAATAAAATTAATGAAAATAAAATCCTCTGTTTACATTTTGTTTCATTTTTTTTTTTTATTTAGAAGTGGAACTTAAAGCCCAAGTCAGGGCTTCCAATACCAGTGCTCATGGGTGAACTGGTAAGTCAAGTTACGCATATACAGATCCACCAAGACTGGCCGAGATGGACATAGGAAGTTTTTTATCGCTGCGATAAGCAGCAATAGAAAACCAGCCCTATTGCCACTTTTAATAAGTAGACCCCCCCCCCCGTCATGTAGTGAAAGGTTTGTGTTGGGAAATTGGGTTATTTGCAGTTTTCTCCTATACGAGTCTCTTTTTCAAAACATTATTACTTTGAACAAGTTGGGAGTAAAAATCCATGGTTGTTTCGGTTGCAAAAATGGCAGAAATGTGTGGGTTGGATGTAATTAGTGGTTCTTGCTAAAAGATAGGAGAAAAGAAAGTAAAATACCGGAAAACACCAAATTCTGGATAAAATGAGAGGAATGTTCCCCATACGACACACATTTTCATCTGCTGCTATGTGATTAGTTGTGTTGATTTAAAACAAAGCCTAACTAAACAGGAAGCTTTTTCTCCTACACATGATTTAGTGAGGAAATAGTTGCATAAATTTGACTTGGATATTCTAATTGTGTGACATTCTTCATCCCCAGGGTTTGCGGAAAGCATTTCATTCTGGCCAGTGAGCTAGGGGGAATGCCAAGATTCTTTCTTTGTTTTTTCATTGGAAAGTTTTTGTATTAGACATGTAGTTTAAGCATGTAGTTGTATGAAATTCACTCAGATGTACACTTTGCCACTTTTCTTACTATTTAGGTATACATCCAAATATTCATTGCAATACTTTACCTAATCATGACTGACACATTTTATATTTGTATTTGATTGAAAGAAAATGGACCAACAACAACAACAAACAAAAAAGTTTTGATCACCCTTATAATTATCCTGATACATTTTCTGTTATTCCCCTTACAAAGCTTACTGGTATGGAAGGTCATGTGATGGCAAACCTGCATCTTTCTAGAGGAATGTCTTGTAGTTCTTAATGTCGTGTTTTTGACCATTTATTGTCACTAATATTACTCCAAGACCAGGTACTGCTAGTTTTTATATGTCACAGTATTCGCAATTATAGACAAATTTTCTAACGTTTGTATTTTTGTTCATTGTTTTACTGAGACTCACAATGATAGGACATTGGGTGTTTTCCAGGGTGCCTATTGATATAAATGTGGAAGTACATATATACTGTTGCTCCCTTACTGGCTCAAGGACTCATTTTATATCAAACAAATAAAATCTGTCGCTGTTGAAAGTCATGTCAATGAAATCTATTGTTCATCTGGTGTTCTAAATCATACATTATACCTCCGTGAAGTAACTACTTTTTAATGAATTGCTAATCTGTATTTTCCTTCTTTACATTGGTTCATCATCATCATCATCATTATTATCGTAGATTTGTAAGGCGCCACATTGCTACGCAGCACCGTACAGTAGGGAAAACAGTACATACATAAAACAGGGATATACAAGGTAGACAAAATAAACGCAGACGTTTACATTCTAAGTGGAAGAGGGTACAGCGTGAAACAAGAGAAGCAGATGCAGTTCAGAGTAGAGATTGGGACACTTGCAGGGCCGGATTAAGGGAATGGAGGCCCCTGGGCTAAGGGGGCCTCCCTTCCTCCGTGAGGGCCCCCCCGTGATCGGAGCTGCCCGCGCCCCCCCCCTGTGATCAGAGCTGCTCGCGCCCCCTGCCCATGATCAGAGCTGCCCGCGCCCCCCCCCCGGCACTTACCTCCTTCTCCGGCGCGCTGTACTCTCTTTACTGAGGAGATCTCGTGAGAGTGAGACTCACGAGATCTCCTCAGTAAGGAGACTACAGCGTGCCGGAGAAGGACTGCAGCGAAAGTGACCGATCAATACTGCTGCTGAGCACTTTCAAGGGCCCCCTGGATGCCATAGTTCCCCTGGACTGTAGCCCAGTTAGCCCTATGGTTAATCCGGCCCTGGACACTTGTGAGGGTTCATTAGTGTGAATAGTATTTATCGGGGGATAAGGTCACCTCTAAAAAAGAGATGGGTTTTCAAAGAGCATCTAGAGATATGAAGGCTGTGGGAAAGCCTGATTGGGTGTGGTAGGAAATTCCATAAGTGGGGATAGCACATGAGAAGTCTTGTAGGCGCGATTGAGAGGTGGTTACCAACAATGAGACAAGGTGCAGGTCAGAGGTAGATCTAGGAAAGCAGGAGGGAGAGTATTTTGATATAAGATTTGAGATGAATGCAGGGGACATGTTGTTGAGGGCTTTGTAGGTAAGGGTGAGTAATTTGAATTTGATTTTGGAGGACATTCTGGAGGTTCATCCTACAAACTGAAAGCCCCCTGCGTAATATAATAGTAGGTAAATTTCAACACCACCTTATTTCACAGTAGTTACCAATGTTTTTATCTGCTTTTATTCACTTTTTACTTGTGTTGTAGTAACTTTAAAATACCCAGTCCATTTGGTTAAACAAAATCAATTATTGCATTTTCAGCTTGACTTCCTTGTCATAGGGATATTTGTCTGACCAGAATTAATGTAATTATTAAAGATGGATTTATTTATGAATGGGCTCCACCATGCTATCGCCAAAGGTAGCCCCAATGGCGAAGAGATTAAGCATCTTTCTCCGGTGCTAGCCTTCTCCATGCACAGTATGTAAAGACTGTTTTACAGGGCAGAAAATAATGCCACAATCTTGATTGGCTATTGCCATCTCATGATGGAGATAATAGGTGTAAAATGCTTTATTTGTTAAAATTATGATTTTATTTTCATATGGTATATTCAAATATGTATTATTTTGCATGATATTTTTATTTTTAAACATTTTTTGTTTCAACATATTTTCTATGGAAGCCCAAGTTCTGGCACGCATTTGTGAACCTTTAAGCCGGGTCATGAATGTGCAGATCCCCTCATACTGGCCCAGCAATGCGGTAAGTTAGCTCTTGTTACTGTCAGCCAGTATCAGTAGTACTCGGCTTCCTCAGCAAATTATTGGCAGTAGGAAGTTTTCCATTGCTTCGATAAGCAGTCCTATTGATGACTATTAATAAATGGGCTTGAACTAAGTTTTAGGTGGTAATGTGTTAGTTCATTAATTTCGTGCCTGTTATCTATTTCCTGCAATCTAAAAAAAGAAGATAGTCAAGTTGTTTGCTACAACTGAGCAGTATTTAAATCAGCATTCCCACATAGATTTATTTTTTCTTTAAATAGCAATTCAAGAACCTTTTAAGCATGCGTTTGATAGTTATATTTCTTGTGTATTAGACTCTGTAATATCAATATATAATGTAATATCTGAAACAAAAATGAGGTTCTTAGTAAACATCATACTTGCCTACTCTCCCAGAATGTTCGGGATACTCTAAAATATCAGAAAGTCTCCCAGGCTCCAGGAACAGCAGCCCTCCCTCTTGGGTCCCATCTACTTTATTATTGAAGTAGGCAGAGGCAGGATGACGCGATTTGTGTCCTCATGAATCTGCAACCTGCTTGGGGAGATTTTTCTAAAATCCCTTTTTTTTTTTTGTTGCTAAAATCACATAATTTGGCTCTATTTTTTTATCCCTACATTATTATTAACCTGAATAACATTAATTTCTAATCATTTCCAGTCAGTTTTTGTCAAGTGACAAGAACACTGCAACCCCTGAGTCTGTGTGAGCAATGGTGCTGGATCTCCTGGGAAGGGAGGTATTTATGGAATCCAAAACCCGCCAGATCCGACAATGCAACAATGACGTTTTGCTTCAATTCAGATCCGAGGATGCGCGAAAGTACAGAGTCGGCTCGCGAGGCTGCTCGGCTCCCCTAAGTTCGTGTGGGCACGGTTCTCAGAAAACCAAGCCTGAGCATTTCTAGATTTTATATTTTGACAAGTATGATGTAAATTTTGATCATTCTGTCCATCTACTGTGACAAGGGGACCTTATTCAGATGGGTAAATAGCAATTAATTTCTATAGCATGGATACATACCTCTCACTGTTGTATCTGCATACAGGTTATAGACCATGCTGGCAAGGGGACAGGGTGGGAAGTATACTCCCCCCTGCCACTAGCAGCAATGTTAAAAGATGTTTAACCAATCTGGGTTGATTCATGCAACCTGCATGTGAATCAACCCAGAGAGTTTAAGGGACAGGGGGACGGATTACCTCCTACTAAGTCTAGTTTCCAAATGTATATAAAAAAGCCACTGTTTTGTATTAAAAAGCATTCTTGTTCCTTCTGACCTCTTGATCACTGGTACCTTAAACCGGTGTGAACTGTCCTTATCAGGGCACTTGAGCAAATAAACATCACTTGCTTCAAAGACCTGCTTGACAACTTCTTCCATGCTGAAATTCCTGTGACCTACAGATTAGACCCAACTCTAATCCATTCCCGGCCGTCCTGAGGTTTAGACCAGCTTTCTTGTACCACCGCTCTCCTGCTACCCAGCATCTCTGGCCAGTGTGATAGACCAGGGGGATCCATCCACAGCAACCCTGATGTATAGGAAGAGGTCAGGGGTACCAGCCCAGGTGTACCAGCAAGGGGATAAACTAGTAGCGACCGTTACCCAGAAGGAACCCGATTCTGGATGCTGGTAATGAGTCCAGTGGTGGCAGCAGTTTAAGCCCCTTCTACTGCGGTTAGAGGGCACATTTGGGATACAGAAAGGGAACAGTGGCACTGTAAGCCCTATCGGTTCCCGGCAACAACAGACAGGATGGCATAGGTGGTCCATCCTGTGACACAGGATGGACCACCAGTTCCCTGATATGTCTATAGTGCCTAAAGTGGCCACAAACACTGCAAATTCTAATGCCTCACCAAATTGACAATTGAACCTGATAAAATCTGATAAGAAATGACAAATAAAGCAGTCACATGACTAGTGATAATGGGCCTGGATAATTAACAGAAGCAAAACTAACGTAATGTGTGTTTTTTTTTTTTAAAAACCCACATACATTGGGTATGCGCACATCGAAATTCAACAAGGAGCTCGTCTGTAGATACGTCTGTTGATGAATACAGGTTCGCTTTTTGCTCTAACAGACAAGACACTGCAGGATACGTCCAATATATATGTGGAATATCAAGTCACACAAGAATGTACAGAGCAAAATAAAATCAATTAATGTCACCTGTTTTTAATAATAAAGTCATTGATAACAATTTTTTTTTCAAGCCTAACAATTGCTTTTTTCCCCCTTTATAAAATACATTTATTAGGATGTTATGAATGTCTACAGTACATAAAAGATTTTTTTACAGTTGCTTCTGATTTCAAACACATGAATACACAGCCGTCATCACTAATAATCGCCACTTGCATCACACCTGTAGCTGGTGCAAGAGATTTACAACTGAAAATCGTGTACTTTTGAGATGTCCATAGCTTGAACAGATGCTGCTCTATGCACTTGAGCTTGGCACGCCCTTACTGTACATTGACTACATGCATACCGCTATTCCAATCCCTGTTCCTCCCCTGAAATTGAAGGATGTAGTGAGGGTCCTTTGCTTAATTAGATGGTGCTGCTTTCTTTAGCAAATGGGCATGTGCAGAGTTATTGTACGCAAAATGCGCAATGTATTGCCATTTACACTTCTTATTGAATCAGGCCCAATGTGATCATGTGGTCATAGTAATTATGCTGCACGAAATAATTCTGTTCTGTCCAAAAGCATAACATCCTGGTTTATCTGATTTGGCTAGACATATGTGTGGTTATATTGGACACATATCAAACCCCTTAAAGTTTGAGTTAAGCCGCCTTATTTGCCTCTGTATGACTACCATAATATTTAATTTGCTAATGTAATTCACTGGACATTTGCAGGTTAATGATATAATGAGCATTGTTATAGAAATATGTGTTAGGTTTAGGAGATGCTATGTTATATATTGCTGTGTTTAATGTATATTTTAGGTCAGTTTGTTTTGAAGACAATGACCTGTATAGTTCATATCCTCTAATAAAATGAAAGGGGTTCCTAACGGGGGAGGATGCCAGATGCTCATCATGGCATATCTGCGTATTTATTATTGAGCCGATGAGAAAAATGTTACTATGCGTGTAACAACTACAAAACTTGGATGTTCTGGTTGTAAAAAGAAATACAATGCATTTTAAAATTATATGGCCATCTCTCGTTACCTCATTAAGGGTTCTATTAATTAACGGGATTTTGCCTTTGATTTAATTATCATCTGTCATCAGAACAATGACAGAAGACATTTTGGATTCATTTATTAAAAAATCATCCGCTGCTCATCTGCTAGGAGGCTCTCCAAGCGAAGACTTTACTTAACTTACAACTATGGTAGTCTGTCTCTCCCCTCCAGTTACTATTGCAAAGTGGGTTTGCGCATGTGAAACCGAAGGTCAGACATGCACAAAACCACTTTGTGATAGTAATCGGAGGGAAGAACAGAAAGATCCCTTTACTGCAATACTCTCTCTCCATCGGGCCCAAGCTCCGAAAAGCAAGGCATTTTGGCTTGATAAATCATCATCATCAGCAGCAGCTATATAGCGCCACTATTTCTGCAGCGCTGTACAGAGAACTCACTCACATCATTCCCTACCCCATTGGAGCTTACAGTCTAAATTCCCTAATACACATACATGAGAGAGACTTAGGTCAATTTAACAGCAGAATCAACCTCATGACCCCAGTGCTGTGAGGCAGAAGTACTAGCTACTAAGCCACCATGCTGCCCATAATAGCTCCAGATCTCATTGAAAATTATGGGGACTGCTGTTTTATGCAAAACTTAGCCTAATGTAAGCGATATCTATGGTATTAGGCAACAGGTTTTGCCAAGGTACACCTTCTACTTGGATTTACTTCTGTCGAACTGTATTAATGTATAGTTCCTAATAGAAATGAGCGGGCTCGGATTTCGGTAATCCGAGCCCACCTGAACAGTGCGGATCCGACGGGATCCGAGCACTGTTCGGGAACTTCCGGGCGCCAAATGAAGCCAAACCGAGGCTATGACATCCAAGTCTCGCGTCGGATCTCGCGAGACTCGGATGTCATAAATTCACCGCTCGCGGCTGCCATCTTCATTCTGGCTGCGATCACTCGTGAGGGAGGTTGTAGTTAGGGAGCTTCTGTCCTACTTTTCAGTTTAGTGTTGCTTTGTGCTTTGTCCAGTGCTCTGTCCTGCTGAGTCCAGTGGTGCTGTGTCCTGTGCTCTGTCCTGCTGAGTCCAGTGGTGCTGTGTCCTGTGCTCTGTCCTGCTGAGTCCAGTGGTGCTGCCTGTGTTCTGTGCTCTGTTCTGCTAAGGGCATTGTTATTTCCAAATTATCCAAAAGTTCTAAAAAAAAAATTAAAAAATTATAAAAAACTTATAAAAAAATAATTGAAAAAAATATAAAAAAATTAGTTTAAAAATACTAGGTACTGCTATTTAAAAGTCAAACTACGTTCACTGTTGCTGCTGTACCAAAAAATACTAGGTACTGCTGTATAACTCCAGTCCAGTGGTACTCTCCTGTGCCGCAGATAATTTGTAAAGGCTTTGCCGAGTGTGTGTGGTTTAGGAGTACGCTCTCTTGTGCTGCATATAATGGAGTACCAAAATTTGGAGGATAAAGTAGGGAAAGATCAAGAACCACTTCCCCCTAATGCTGAAGCTGCTGCCACTAGTCATGACATAGACGATGAAATACCATCAACGTCGTCTGCCAAGGCCGATGCTCAATCTCCTAGTAGAGGGCATGTAAAATCCAAAAACACAAAGTTCACAAAAATTAACAAAAAAAGGAAATTAAAAAAATCTGAGGAGAAACAAAAACTTGTCAAAATGCCATTTACAACACGGAGTGGCAAGGAACGGCTTAACATAAGGGTGGGTGGGAGGGCCCAAGGACAATTCCATCTTGCACCTTTTTTTTTTCTTTGCCAGCTCGTTTTGTGGGGGTCCAAACAAACCAATCATTTCAGCCACAGTTTGGTAGGCCCTTTCGCTGAAATGATTGGTTTGTTAAAGTGCGCATGTCCTATTTCAACAACATCAGGGTGGGTGGGAGGGCCCAAGGACAATTCCATCTTGCAAATCTTTTTTTGGCATTCTGTGATCATCCAACAGTTGTTTGCCATGAGCACAAAGTACGACAGTAGTTATCCTATGGCAAAGCGGATAACTGCGGCCTTAACAGCTATGTTGGTGTTAGACGTGCATCCGGTGTCCGCCATCTCTGCAGTGGAATTCAGACCAGTTGGAGGAGGTATTGTGGCCCCGGTACCAAATTGGGTACCGGGGACACTCCACTACGCAGTCCAGATAGCTGCGTATCAGATATTAAAATACGTTCACTGTAGCTGCCAAATAAAAAAATAATGAAAATGCCCTGTCATCAACGAAAACAAGAGGTAGTGACGCGCTCGAACTCCACCCTCTATATGCTGCAGAGGATGGAGGAGCAGAAAAAGGCCATGCAAGCCTACACAGCCACCTACGATGGTCCACGTGTTTGTGCCGCCCACTTGTGTCGCTTAGCTTAGACATCCAGCTACCTCGGTGCAACGTTTTGGACTAAAAACAATATTGTGAGGTGTTCAGAATAGACTGGAAATTAGTGGAAATGATTCTTATTGAATGTTATTGAGGTTAATAATAGCGTAGGAGTGAAAAAAAAACAAAAAACTGTATTTTAGCACTTTTTATGCTTTTTTAAAAATAAATCAGAACCCAAAACCCTGAATCAGAACCAAAACCTTTCGTTGGGTGTTTTGGCAAAACAAATCAGAACCCAAAACCTCAAGCTAATCAGAACACAAAACACTAAAAGTGGCCGGTGCACACCCCTAGTTCCTAAGTGATGATCGGATTAGGGAACCTCTCTCCTCATAAGCTGATTGTTTATCTTTTGGGAATATTGTGTGTACTCTGTATCACCTTTCATCGTATTCTTTTTGAATTGTATACCCCAGGTTTTAGGTGGGCTTTGTATGGGGTATGGCACTCCTCCTTTCTTTGGATACCTTAGCTACTAGTGATATTAGGCCTTGACAGTTGTCATAGTAACCAATAGTAAGCAGTCTGCTTTATGATTGGTAACAGTAAATGGGTCTTCCTATTGGTTACCAGGGCAGCAGTCACCAGCAATGTTACATTCAATTCAGGGACAAACGCAGGATTTCTAGAAGGGGGTTTCCAAACAGTACATTTCAGAACAAAGCAAAAACAAATATACTGCATTTAACCAGCAACAGTCACTTTTTATGCCAAAATTAGTTTTACTTAAAATAATACAAGTACAGTTGCGTTGTGTCACCCTGTAGGTATGTGCTGACTGTAACTTTCATGGGTGACTGGACAAAATCACATAACAGAGTTTAGTGCAGTAAATCCAGTCCTTCCCAATCTCATGTTCCAGCATGCCATAACAGTCTTTGACATAGCATTCTGGGACATATAGGTCCTCTACAGCAGTCCTCACAGTTTTTAAACATTATAATACAATAGATAATACACAATAATAATACATTATGTATGTTTGGTACCTCTTATAAGATTATGCCAAATATAAAGTATTTATCACAGTGCTATATCGTAACCCTAATAAATCTGATAAGTTCAATTTGTTGCAATTTAGTTTTAGAAGATAAAGCCTATCACTGAGGTTCTGACCTATTCATACCTCCCAACATTTGGGTAGGAAGCACCGGCACAGGGGGCATGTCTAGTGCTTTTGAAGTACTAGGGTAGCCTGCCCTCCCCCCCTGCCCGTGTGTATAGGGACTGTATTGTTTAATAGCCATGGTGGGGACATGATGGAATTTTACTGATATCAGGCATGATGAAGGTAATACTGTTTATTACACTATGTGCCTGGCATGTCATATCTCTCTCTCTCTCTCTCTCTCTCTCTCTCTCTCTCTCTCTCTCTCTCTCTCTCTCTCTCTCTCTCTCTCTAATATATATATATATAGTCGTTGTATACATACCAAGATGACATTCATTTACCCTGGGGGATGTGACATAACTTAAAATGTCCTGAATACCCCACACTCAAGTGATTCCATACTGTCTCAGGGGTTGGGTACATTTTGCCGGCTACAATAACAACTACAGCACATATGTCTATGGAAAAATTATAATTGTGACAAGTCAGACATGTATAGAAGACAGACTTACTACAACACAGGCACACCGTATATCCGGCAACCTTCATATTCAGTGCAACGGAACATAATGCGCCTCTCTTATTGATGTCACTTAACAGTAGAGATGGGCGTGTCCGGTTCCCCGAGAACCGAACCCACCTGAACTTTGGGTATCCGAGTACCGAGCCGAGCCGGCTCGGTACTCTCCCGCCCGCTCGGAATCCATATCGAGGCCGAACTTTATCGTGACGTCGTCGGGGCTCGGTTCTCGCGATACTTGAAGATTATAAATACACGCCTCCACAGCAATCCATCGCCATTTGACAGAGGGAGAGAGCAGGGTGTAGTCACAGGCTGATTAGAGCAGGGACAGAGAATACAATATTCTTATTCCAATTGAGCTACCAAAAATCGCTAGAGAAGAGAGGAGGATAGAGGATTTCTTTTTTTTTTTTTTTCAATATTTGGCACTCCCCAGTGCTTCTGGGGTGTCCCCCATAATTGTGCATAAATATTTCTGGCTGTCCAAATTACTATCTGTTAGCAGTATCTACCAAATAATTTTTAGCACTCCCCAGTGCTTTTGGGGTGTCCCCCATAATTGTGCATAAATATTTCTGGCTGTCCAAATTACTATCTGTAAGCAGTATCTTACCAAATAATTTTTAGCACTACAAGTGCTTTGGGCTCAGAATGGATTCAAAGTAGTCCACATATGATCAGAATGAGCAACCAGGTTTTGTCACCAGTCCTGATGTTAGTGTCCCCGGTACGTCGTCTGGGCAAGGCGATGTCAAACTACACAGTGTTTCGAAATCGGTCCAAAAAACCAAAACAAAAAAAATAATTTACTGTGTTGAAGCGAAAAAGAAGTATTACTGAGCAAAAAATAAGTGCCGATAAAAAAAAAAATTGCCAACATGCCATTCTACACATGCAGTGGCAAAGAGAGAATGAGGCCTTCACCTTTGGCTATTAGTGGCAGATCCCAAAATATTACCGAGCCTACAATTGTGCACAACTACTGTTATGCGTCAAAGCCGAGCTGCAAGATAACAGTAAGGCATTAGAGGATAATGTTTGCTCTGATTCAGAAATGACACCAATCCCTGTGGAGAGTCCATCCAACAGTGGGATGTCTAATCATGAGCATTCTGCTGATGTGTGCCTTAATAGCCCGAGTGTAGCCGGTGATACACAAATTGAGGATGCCACTTTGGAATTAGAAGCGGATGAGGGGGAGATTTGTGTAGGTGACGAGGGCGCTAATGAGGATGTTGATGAGGATGAGGTTGTTTGTGTAAGTCCTGCGCCAGTGGCAGCAGTTCTGGCACTTGACAAGAAAAAGGCCATTGTCATGCCTGGCCATAAAACAAAAAAATCCACTTCTTATGTGTGGAATTATTTCTACCCAAATCCAGACAACAATTGTATAGCCATTTGTAGTGTATGTCAAGCCACAGTCAGTCGAGGGAGGGACCTCAACCATCTTGGAACCTCGTCTATGTTACGCCATTTAACGAGAATTCATGGCAAAGTGTTGGGAAAAGCTGAAAGTTCAAAAATTACAAGCACTCCATCATCAGCTAAGAACCTCCGCTCACCGACAATCCAACGGCTACAAAATACACCCACCACACCATTCTCATCAATATCCTCAGTAGCGCTCGCAGTTAGCCCGGCATCCCACTTATTAAGGTTGGATGACTCCTGCACTATTATTGATTCCTCTGAAGAAAGCGTTAGTCCCACTGCTGCTGCTGCTGTTGCTGCTGCTCGGGGTGAATCGTCAGCCCAGAGGCAGGTCAAGAAAATGAGCAGTCCTACATTTCAGCAATTAACTGTGAAACAATCATTTGCTAGGGGAAGCAAATATGACAGCAGTCATCCAGTTCTCAAGCGAATCACAGACGCCATGGCTGCAATGTTAGTGTTAGATCTGCGTCCAATCTCCACCATAAACACAGCTGGTTTTTCACAGTTAATTGAGGTTTTGTGTCTGCGTTACAGAATTTCATCTCAACACCATTTCTCCCGTAAAGCAATTCCACAACTATACCAAAAAAGTGCGTAAAAATGTAGAGATTGCGCTGAAAAATGCCATTCTGCCCACTGTCCACTTAACCACTGATATGTGGACAAGTGGAAGTGCCCAAACCAAAGACTATATGACTGTGACAGCCCACTGGGTTGGTCATTCACCTTCACCAGCAGGAACAGCAGCAGCATGTACACCACTACGTAACATTTGTCACAGGCAGGCCACTCTTTGTATCACCGGCTTCACTAACAGGCATACAGCTGACAATTTCTTACGCAAACTGAGAGATGTGATTGATGCATGGCTTATACCACTTGGACTCTCCCCAGGGTATGCCATTTCTGATAACGCCAACAATATACTGCAAGCATTACAGCTGGGTGGTGCAGAGCTTCCTACGAAATAACCATGAGGTGCAGGAGATGCTTTTGGTGGCCCGTAAAATTTCAGGCATTCAGCCACAGCATGTAGGAGATTACAGCAGCTCCAAGAGCAGTTTGACTTGCCCTGCCACCAACTTAAGCAAGAGGTGGTAACTAGGTGGAATTCCACCCTGTACATGCTTCAGAGGATGGAGGAACAGCGCAAAGCCATCTAAGCATATTGCACAAGTCATGACATTGGGAAAGGGAGGGGGGATGTATTTCACTCTTGCACAGTGGGGATTCCTTTCAGTGCTGTGCAAGGTGCTGAAACCATTTGAAGTTGTGACGTGTGAGGTGAGTGCAGACTCTGCTAGTTTGAGCCAAGTCATTCCTTTAATTAGACTATTGGAAAAGCAGCTTGAGAAAATGAAGGAGGAGCTGAAAGCCAGCAATTCAGAAAAGTATGTTGGCCTTGACGATCAAGTTCTTCATTCGCTTCACAATGATCCTCGAGTTATTAAGATCTTGGATCAGTACGTTTTGGCCACTGTGCTTGATCCAAGGTTTAAAACCTACATTGAGTCTTTACTTGTAAATGAGCGAGATGTGAACTTTTGCAAGGAGCTATTGCTCAGCAAGTTGGCCGCTGAATTGGGCCTCGGCTTGACGACGTGTCCTACTTCACTTTCTCAAGCTGCTGCTGCTCGTAAAAAATTAAATTTCCCAAAAAGAAGCAGGGAAGACGCAGGGGGCAGACCAGAACAATTTAACATCTGGGCTGGTTTGAAGGATTTTTTAAAAAAAATTGTCACTTTGCCCATAACTCCATCCAATACGAGTATAAACATGCAAAGGATGGTGGAGGATTACTTTCAAGAGGTAGTTGATATGGAAATGTCAGACAGTCCCTTTCCTTACTGGGAAGAAAAGCAGGCCATTTGGAAACCCATGTACAAACTTGCTTTGCAATACTTAAGCTGCCCACCCTCCAGTGTGTACTCTGAACGAGTGTTCAGCACAGCAGGGAACTTAGTCAGTGATCGCCGTAGAAGGTTACTTCCCAAAAATGTGGAGAAAATGATGTTTATAAAAATGAACTTCATCTTCCAAGAGGAAGGCCTTCACCATCCAAGACATCCAAACATTGACTGTTCTGTAATGGCGGATTCAAGCGGGCGATGAATTGATAGTCTGTGATGATGACGTACACACTGATGAGGGTGAGGATGAAGCTGAAGATGATGATGATGATAACATCTTTTTAAAAGTTTCTATGTAAGTGTAAGGTGCAATCTACCCCCAAAGAGGAAAGGGACTTGTGGCATTTCCATATCACGTACCGTCTTGAAAGGCTGCTGTTTGGGCAATTTATCCTTAAGGGTAGGGTGCCATAGACAGAGTGACCCCAAACTGGCTTTGTCCATTTCTCTTAATATTGTACAGTCTATAACGGCTGAATTTTTTGGTATTTTCGACAAGTGAAGGGGGGCCTATAGAGCCAGAAACCAAACTGGCTTTGTCCATTTCTATTAATATTGTACAGTCTATAACGGCTGAATTTTTTGTTTTTTTTCAACAAGTGGAGGGAGGCCTATAGAGACAGAAAGCAAACTGCCTTTTTACATTTCTTTACATATTTAACTATAAGTGTAGGGTGTAATATACATCCAAAGACAATGGCTGCATTGCCAATATGCATAGATGGAGAGGAAGACAATCTGTTTTGTGTGTAGAATAAATGATGGCCTACCTACCAGGAATTAAACTGTTTTTTAGATGATTTATTAGCTTTACAATTAGATTACTTATCTATAAAACAGGTGGAGCACTAAATTGGGTTATTTTAGGCCCAAAAACATTGATTTTCCAACAAAATAGCAAAACAAAACCAAAACACGCAATGGCAGTTTTGCAAAACCAAAACCAAAACACTCCACCAATGTGTTGCAAATAATTAGGGATGAGCGCACTCGGATTTATGAAATCCGAGCCCACCTGAACGTTGCGGATCCGAGTCGGATCCGAGACAGATCCGGGTATTGGCGCCAAATTCAAATCTGAAACTGAGGCTCTGACTCATAATCCCGTTGTCGGATCTCGCGATACTCGGATCCTATAAATTCCCCGCTAGTCGCCGCCATCTTCACTCGGGCATTGATCAGGGTAGAGGGAGGGTGTGTTAGGTGGTCCTCTGTCCTGGTAGATCTCGTGCTGTGCTGTTTAGTTCTGTGCTGTGCTGTTTAGTTCTGTGCTGTGCTGTGCTGTGCTGTGCTGTGTTCTGCAGTATCAGTCCAGTGGTGCTGTGTGCTGTGCTCTGTCCTTCTGAGGTCAGTGGTGCTGCTGGGTCCTGTGCTGTGTCCTGTTCAGTCCAGTGGTGCTGTGTCCTGTGCTCTGTGCTTCTAAGGGCATAGTTATTTCCCCAATATTCCCCTGTGTTTAAAAAAATAAAAAAAAGTTATTTAAAAAAATACCAAAAACTACTTTAATTTTTTTTAATTACCACAAAATTTGCACAACCAATCCTGCAGTATAAGCCCATTGGTACTGCAATATTACCAAGTTCACACATTCAGCAGTAAAAGTCCAGTGGTACTGCAATATTACAAAGTTTACACATTCTGCAGTATCAGTCCAGTGGTGCTGTGTCCTGTGCTCTGTCCTGCTGAGTTCCGTAGTGCTGCTGGGTCCTGTGCCGTGTCCTGTTCAGTCCAGTGGTGCTGTGTCCTGTGCTCTGTGCTTCTAAGGGCATAGTTATTTCCCCATTATTCCCAAGTTTTTAAAAAATAAAAAAAAAGTAAAAAAAAAATTACAATTAAAAATTAAAAAAAATATATATATAATTATAACCAAATTTGCAAAACCAATCCAGCAGTATAAGTCCATTGGTACTGCAATATTACAAAGTTCACACCTTCTGCAGTATCAGTCCAGTGGTGCTGTGTCCTGTGCTCTGTCCTGCTGAGTTCCGTAGTGCTGCTGGGTCCTGTGCCGTGTCCTGTTCAGTCCAGTGGTGCTGTGTCCTGTGCTCTGTGCTTCTAAGGGCATAGTTATTTCCCCATTATTCCCAAGTTTTTAAAAAATAAAAAAAAAGTAAAAAAAAATAAAAATTTTTTAAAAAAAAAAAAATATAATAATTATAACCAAATTTGCAAAACCAATACAGCAGTATAAGTCCATTGGTACTGCAATATTACCAAGTTCACACATTCTGCAGTATCTTGTGCTACATATAATGGAGACCAAAAATTTGGAGGATAAAGTAGGGAAAGATCAAGACCCACTTCCTCCTAATGCTGAAGCTGCTGCCACTAGTCATGACATAGACGATGAAATGCCATCAACGTCGTCTTCCAAGCCCGATGCCCAATCTCGTAGTACCGGGCATGTAAAATCCAAAAAGCCCAAGTTAAGAAAAAGTAGCAAAAAGAGAAACTTAAAATCATCTGAGGAGAAACGTAAAGTTGCCAATATGCCATTTACGACACGGAGTGGCAAGGAACGGCTTAGGCCCTGGCCCGTGTTCATGACTAGTGGTTCAGCTTCACCCACGGATCTTAGCCCTCCTCCTCCTCCCCCCCCCTACAAAAAATTGAAGAGAGTTATGCTGTCAGCAACAAAACAGCAAACAACTCTGCCTTCTAAAGAGAAATTATCACAAATCCACAAGGCGAGTCCAAGGATGTTGGTGGTTGTCAAGCCTGACCTTCCCATCACTGTACGGGAAGAGGTGGCTCGGGAGGAGGCTATTGATGATGTAGCTGGCGCTGTGGAGGAACTTGATGATGAGGATGGTGATGTGGTTATTGTAAATGAGGCACCAGGGGGGGAAACAGCTGATGTCCATGGGATGAAAAAGCCCATCGTCATGCCTGGTCAGAAGACCAAAAAATGCACCTCTTCGGTCTGGAGTTATTTTTATCCAAATCCAGACAACCAATGTATGGCCATATGTAGCTTATGTAAAGCTCAAATAAGCAGGGGTAAGGATCTTGCCCACCTAGGAACATCCTCCCTTATACGTCACCTGAATAACCTTCATAGTTCAGTGGTTAGTTCAGGAACTGGGGCTAGGACCCTCATCGGTACAGGGACACCTAAATCCCGTGGTCCAGTTGGATACACACCAGCAACACCCTCCTCGTCAACTTCCTCCACAATCTCCATCAGATTCAGTCCTGCAGCCCAAGTCAGCAGCCAGACTGAGTCCTCCTCAATACGGGATTCATCCGAGGAATCCTGCAGCGGTACGCCTACTACTGCCACTGCTGCTGTTGCTGCTGTTAGTCGGTCATCTTCCCAGAGGGGAAGTCGTAAGACCGCTAAGTCTTTCACAAAACAATTGACCGTCCAACAGTCGTTTGCCATGACCACAAAATACGATAGTAGTCACCCTATTGCAAAGCGTATAACTGCGGCTGTAAGTGCTATGTTGGTGTTAGACGTCCGCCCAGTGTCCGCCATCAGTGGAGTGGGATTTAGAGGGTTGATGGAGGTATTGTGTCCCCGGTACCAAATCCCGTCGAGATTCCACTTCACTAGGCAGGCGATACCAAAAATGTACAGAGAAGTACGATCAAGTGTCCTCAGTGCTCTAAAAAATGCGGTTGTACCCACTGTCCACTTAACCACGGACATGTGGACAAGTGGTTCTGGGCAAACGAAGGACTATATGACTGTGACAGCCCACTGGGTAGATGCATCCCCTTCCGCAGCAACAGCAACAGCTGCATCAGTAGCAGCAACTACAAAATGGCGGCTCGTGCAAAGGCAGGCAACATTGTGTATTACAGGCTTTAATAAGAGGCACAACGCTGACAACATATTAGAGAAAATGAGGGAAATTATCTCCCAGTGGCTTACCCCACTTAGACTCTCATGGGGATTTGTGGTGTCAGACAATGCCAGTAACATTGTGCGGGCATTAAATATGGTCAATTTCCAGCACGTCCCATGTTTTGCCCACACCATTAATTTGGTGGTGCAGCATTACCTCAAGAGTGACAGGGGTGTGCAGGAGATGCTTGCGGTGGCGCGCAAAATTGCTGGACACTTTCGGCATTCAGCCAGTGCCTACCGCAGACTAGAGGCACATCAAAAAAGCATGAACCTGCCCTGCCATCACCTCAAACAAGAGGTTGTGACGCGCTGGAACTCCACCCTCTATATGCTGCAGAGGATGGAGGAGCAGCAAAAGGCCATTCAGGCCTACACAGCCACCTACGACATAGGCAAAGGAGTGGGGATGCGCCTCAGTCAAGCGCAGTGGAGACTGATTTCCGTGTTGTGCAAGGTTCTGCAGCCATTTGAACTTGCCACACGAGAAGTCAGTTCCGACACTGCCAGCTTGAGTCAGGTCATTCCCCTGATCAGGCTGTTGCAGAAGCAGCTGGAGAAAGTGAGGGAGGAGCTGGTAAGCCATTGCGATTACACCAAGCATGTAGCTCTTGTGGATGTAGCCCTTCGTACGCTTTGCCAGGATCCGAGGGTGGTCACTCTTTTAAAGTCAGAGGAATACATTCTGGCCACCGTGCTCGATCCTCGGTTTAAAGCGTATGTTGTGTCTCTGTTTCCGGCGGACACAAGTCTACAGCGGTGCAAAGACCTGCTGGTCAGGAGATTGTCCTCTGAAGAGGACCGTGACATGCCAACAGCTCCACCCTCATTTTCTTCCACATCTATGGCTGCGAGGAAAAAGCTCAGTTTTCCCAAAAGAGGCACTGGCGGGGATGCTGATAACATCTGGTCCGGACTGAAGGACCTGCCAACCATTGCAGACATGTCTACTCTCGCTGCATTGGATGCTGTCACAATAGAAAAAATTGTGGATGATTACTTTGCTGACACCATCCAAGTAGACATGTCAGACAGTCCATATTGTTACTGGCAGGAAAAAAAGGCAGTTTGGAAGCCCCTGTACAAACTGGCTCTATTTTACCTGAGTTGTCCCCCCTCCAGTGTGTACTCGGAAAGAGTTTTTAGTGCAGCGGGGAACCTGGTCAGTGAGCGGCGAAGGAGGTTGCTTCCTCAGAACGTTGAAAAAATGATGTTTATAAAAATGAATAATCAATTCCTCAATGAAGTACAGCACTGCCCTCCAGATACTACAGAGGGACCTGTGGTTGTGGAGTCCAGCGGGGACGAATTGATAATGTGTGATGAGGAGGAAGTACACACTGTAGGGGGAGAGGAATCAGAGGTTGAGGATGAGGACGACATCTTGCCTCAGTAGAGCCTGTTTAGTCTGTACAGGGAGAGATGAATAGCTTTTTTGGTGTGGGGCCCAAACAAACCAATCATTTCAGCCAAAGTTGTTTGGTAGGCCCTGTCGCTGAAATGATTGGTTTGTTAAAGTGTGCATGTCCTATTTCAACAACATAAGGGTGGGTGTGAGGGCCCAAGGACAATTCCATCTTGGACCTTTTTTTTTTGCATTATATGACCAATCAACAGTCGTTTGCCATGTTCAAAAAGTAAAACCAAATTTAACAAAATTCAAGAAATTAAACCAAAAGTAAAATGCCCTGTCATAATTTAAAACAACAGGTATTGACGTGCTCTAAAACTACTGTATTGTTGTTTATATTTTATAAACACTACACTTGAAAGCTTGAGTCTTTCAATAAAAAAGTAACTGTCCATTGCACGAATATTTGCAACAGGGACAATTTTAGGGTTAAGAAAGTCAACTAATAACACTTCGACGCTGTCTGTCTTTATAAACACTACACTTGGAAGTTGGAGGAGGTATTGTGGCCCCGGCACCAAATTTACTACCGGGGCCACTCCACTGTGCAGTCCATATTTAGGTGTATCAGATATTAAACAACGGTGACAGTTGATGCCCAATTTTTTAATTATATTGTGGCCTCGGTACCAAATTGTGTACCCGGGCCACCACACTACGCAGTCAAGATAGATAGATGCATATCATAGATAAAGTACATTCAGTGGTGTGGGGCAAATTGAAAAATATTCAAAATGCACTGACATTATCAAAAACAAGAGGTTGTCACACGCTAAAACTCCAACATGTATATGATGGAGAGGATGGAGGAGCAGCCGTATGTGTAGTGTAATGCAGACCTGTTGAAGGCTTTTTATATATTTTATTGTGGTGCCCAGTGCCCACTCCTCTGCGCAGTCCAGGTACATTTATTGGTGCGAATCAAACAAGTTGATGGTTTTCTTATTATATATATTGTGGTGACCCACTCCTCTACGCAGTCCAGGTACATTTATTGGTGCGATTCATAAAAGTTCAGGGTTTTTAATATATTGTGGTGACCCACTCCTCTACGCAGTCCAGGTACATTTATTGGTGCGATTCATAAAAGTTCAGGGTTTTTAATATATTGTGGTGACCCACTCCTCTACGCAGTCCAGGTACATTTATTGGTGCGATTCATAAAAGTTCAGGGTTTTTAATATATTGTGGTGACCCACTCCTCTACGCAGTCCAGGTACATTTATTGGTGCGAATCAAACAAGTTGATGGTTTTCTTATTATATATATTGTGGTGACCCACTCCTCTACGCAGTCCAGGTACATTTATTGGTGCGATTCATAAAAGTTCAGGGTTTTTAATATATTGTGGTGACCCACTCCTCTACGCAGTCCAGGTACATTTATTAGTGCGAATCATAAAAGTTCAGGGTTTTTAATATATATTGTGGTGACCCACTCCTCTACGCAGTCCAGGTACATTTATTGGTGCAAATCATAAAAGTTCAGGGTTTTTAATATATATTGTGGTGACCAACTCCTCTACGCAGTCCAGAAAGATACCTTGTTGCAACGTTTTGGACTAATAACTAAATTGTGAGGTGTTCAGAATACACTGTAAATTAGTGGAAATGCTTGTTATTGAATGTTATTGAGGTTAATAATAGCCTAGGAGTGAAAATAAGCCCAAAAACTTGATTTTTAAACTTTTTATGTTTTTTTCAAAAAAAATCCGAATCCAAAACCTTAAATCCGAACCGAGACCTTTCGTCAAGTGTTTTGCGAGACAAATCCGAACCCCAAAAATAACGAAAATCCGGATCCAAAACACAAAACACGAGACCTCAAAAGTCGCCGGTGCACATCCCTACAAATAATATGTTTAAATAAGCATTATTTAGCTCAGCATTATATGTTTGGCTTAACTTTTACTTTAGAGTTGCAAAATTTTGTATATCATTGGTCATGTTGCTTCTGTAGCTAATTCAGGTCAATTGTACCTTCCCATTGTATAAATTGCATGTATGTATGCAAAACACTTGATCTTAGCCAATCACAAACTGTCTGCCATCCCCATTGTTCCCGATCCCGCAGGCTTCTTCCGCTTGCCACACTCCCGCTATCTTATATGGCCTGTCTGTTACTTGTAATCTTTATTCATGGCCTTTGCTGAAATTCAATATGGAAAAATGGATTACTTACCATGACTAACATCATTTCTATCGCTGTTATATTAATCCTCGGTCCATAGGATCCTGTTTCGATCTAAAATGCTCTAAGAATAGGCATTGGCTGGCTCATCTGTCTATCATTATTTCCCCTCTTCCTATTTGACACCCACAAGGGATTCCCCTGTGGAGAGACCAGTTGTTTCTATCAGCCTATGAGTGGCCTTTCCAGCGTATGATGTCACGGCAATCCCACTCACTATTGGCTGGACATTGTGTCAATCACAACATCTGATCCCGCTTGTTGAACATAAAAGTTTCTTACATCGGCTTTAACGGTGATTCCCCTTGACCAAGCCTGAGGGTGAAACGTACGTTGGGGCCTAGCGTTATTTGGCGCCAACACCAATTGCAAATAGGGATGTAGCGGTAGTTTCTATTTAGTAGCAGGCATAGATACAGATGGAGTTTTCACAATATTATGGGATTCTATCATTTAGATAAAACGAGCTTAGCTGCTGTGATTATTGTCCTCCACGGAGACTATACACAAGTTTACTCCTATCAGGGACCTCTTTTAGTACCACAGAGCTGTTACTGGCAATGAGTCAACTGCATTTACTATAGCTGACAAGATCACACATTGCAGGAATTACATCAGCCTCATCATAGATGCACCAATGTGTATAGTTTCTGTGAATATTGTTCACCACGGACACTTTATATAAATTTGCCCATATCAGGGACAACTTTTAGTACCACAGAGCTATCACTGGCAACGAGTCAACTGCATTTATTATAGCTGACAATGTCACACATTGCAGGAATCACATCAGCCTCAGTATAGATGCACTATTGTGTAGTGCTTTACACTGTTATTAACCCAGAACAAGCCTTGTATCCTAAGTCTACAAATATCACTCTGCAAGCTAACACTAATTTGAGTTAGGGGCTTCCCCTCATTAAATCCACGGAGATTAAGTATCTCACTCCGTTATCTGCCTGCTACAGTTGTTATAGTGGTGACTAGAAGGCTTACAATACCAACACCATAAGAGACACGGTTCTCACTCACTCTTTAAATCTTCCTACTAACCACTACTTACCAGTAAATGGTTTGCTACCAAGGATTTATACAGACAATTCTCTGTATCCACAAGACCATTCCTTTATATAATAGATCCCTATCAGTTGGTGTCTTTGTTTTTATTACACGTGTGTATGTGTGTATTTGAAAGTAATTGAAAGTCATTTTTAATATATTTCACCTTGTCTTCCGGGAGGATGTCATTATTAAACAATAATCATTAAAAGTTATATTTTAATCAACATAAGGAGTGCTAATTTGTCCTTCTAATATGAACCCCTGTTTATCATTTTTTTGTCCTAATATAACAGGACCAGCACCCCCACATGCTACATGTTAAAGGTTTACATCTTGTTATATATTGCATGTGGATGTTTCCTTTCAATCCCTGTGCAGAGCATCTCCCCCCCTTAGTTACTTCAATTTTCTGTGTAATACACAGATTACTTTAGAAAAATAACATGGAAAACTAAGCTCCTTAATAGAGCAGAGTCAACTTAAATGAATACCTGTTTACTTGAGGGGAAAAAAATGACATAATGATTATCAATATAGAAACAAGGCAGCAGTACTACTCAGATTATATTGCACAAAACTTTAACATATCAGATTCTTACAGTACCTTTTTACACACCAGGAAAGTGTGAGAAAATACTTTTCCAAACGTAACAAGAATGGAATGAATGCAAGGTCAACATCTGACACGGAGAAATGTTTTGGAAGTGAATATGACTAACATAAAATGCCAAGTACCAACCAATCTAAGATACTTACTAGAAGTGAATGCTGTTTCACACATCATGGTCTACATGATGAAATGTCATAAATTTTAGGCTTTTAGAGCAGGGGACGAATAACTTGTCAGAATTTTACATCATTAAGGTATTACTCTAGAATACAAATGACTAGTTATCCAGTTTGTCCAGCCACACATACAGAATCACCGTTTTCATGGAATAAAGACAGTAAGAGAAGCAAACACGAAAATCCAACATAAAGTCAGTAATTTCAATTAAATTAGTTTCATCAGTGCAGTATATGGACCATTGCTTTCTAGCGTGAAGCGCTTGGAGATTACCCAAACAAAAGGTGGGCTATAAGTATAATACAAGTCCTTCAGCAAACAAAATATAGTTAGAACAATCAGTCCATTTACCACACTGACAGAAATATACCCATGGAGTTCATAAGATATCTGACCAAACTGAAAGAACATGTCAGCAAGTTCAATCTATGATTTTGCATCTCTGTGTATTGTAGATACGCAGTTCTATTTGCAAAGTTGGCTATTTTGGGGCAAGTATTGAGAGACTTGCATGTGTTACAAAGTTTTTAAAAATAAATACAAATGATTAAATTTAAAAATAAAATAAGGGTTATTTGCAGGGCCGGTGCTAGGGTCCGTGGCGCCCTAGGCACATTTACAAAATCGGCACCTTGCACCCCTGCCCGGCACATTTTCAAAATCGGTGCCACCACCCTGCACACTTACAAAATAGTGTGTAAGTGTGCAGGGTGGGGGCGCCGATTTTGAAAATGTGCGTCTTTTCTTACCTGCTTCTAACTTGCCTCCTCTCTGCTCCCCTGACACTCACTGACACTGTCGGGCCGTGATGATGATGTCACGCCCGCCAGTCAGTCAGTGAGTGGAGGGGAGGAGACGGAGCAAAGAGGCAGCGGTGGTGATGATCAATAGTCCCTCCCCCCCTCCCTGTGGATGTATGTGAAGCTGTGCGGCGGCCGTGAAAGGTATGGTCAGCGGTCGCCGCACAGTTTTAAAGAAATTTTTAATCTGTGGCGCCCTTCAGAGTCTGGCGCCCTAGGCAAGTGCCTAACCTTGCCTAATGGGAGCGCCGGGCCTGGTTATTTGTCATTTCAGTGACAGTAGATAAGGAAAGAAACAAGAACTTTGCATTTTTATCCCCCCCTCCCCTCATATAATGCACATTAGTGAAAGAATAATTTATTTTATTATGTTAACAAAAGATAATACATTGTGGCCTCCTGTAATGCAAATTTGACCTCTGACAATGAAGGTTTTAATAATGCTTTTTCTATCTTATTTATAGTAGGGGATGTCGTCCTAACATAAACATATTTTAAAAAAAAGTATTGCAAATTTAAATCATATCAGGGTGATAGCTTTAGGTTTATTATACTTAAATAAATAAACAAATAAAAAAAGAGTGAGTATATATTGCTAAACTTTGAGTACTTAATTTGAAAGTTGATTTCTAAAGAAATATTAACAAATAGAATATTTATATTCATTAGTTTGTTTTGTGCCAACAAATGATTGCTTAATTAGTGCACTTTAGTTAAATATTCTTTACACCAGTATTGTTTTTCGTTGCTATATAGCTTTTGACTGTTCAGATCGCTTTTGTTCTTATTCTCTTTACATACCTCTAATTTACCACCTGCACAATAACTGTTATACCTTATTGTGGCTGGATTACTTATAAAAACCTTATTGTATACATTTACTTCAATTAGTGGTGCAGTGCGCCGATGTATATCATTGCAAAAGTACTGATTTTTGTATTAGAAATGTATTGATTTCTGATTCAGTAGGCATATCTTGGAGGAACTGTGTTTTTGTAAGAAAGAAAATCCTATAATAGGCCTTTTCATTTGTGAGTGATCAAGACATGCACAGGAGGGAGTCGTTAGAATTTCATCCTGTGTCTTAGAGAGATAAGAAACCTAACAGCAAGTAATTTAGGAAATTACAGATTAATGTAAATTTTATTAAATTTAGATTGCATTTAAATCCAAGTTTATATAACATATTACATCACGATGCTAATCATTGAATGTAATAGCTCAGAATTTTTGGTGCAAGGTAGGAAGAGGGGCTGGTTTACTCCCTGTCAACATGTGTGTCAGATACAGTATTTAAAGACATCTGTTTGGCCATGTAATGTATTAAACATCTGTATTTCTGAATGATCACTGGTATCTCCAACTAGTGTGCAATGGTCCTTGTAAGGACCCCTTAAGCAAATAAACATCACTGATTGAAGATTCTGGCTGACGCCTATTGCCTACCCAGCAGTACTATCCATAATAAGAGACCTGAAGGTACCAGCCAACACACAGCAAAGAGGCGCTAAAGCAGCTGTACCGGCTACCCCAGACGTAAGCGGTTCCTGGTGCTGTGAAGGAGCCTAGTGGTGACAGCGAGATTCTCCTACAACTATCGTGCAGTTGGTATTCACAGTCGACAAGTGTCTGGTGGCAAGGTGTCACCAGTAGGAGTGGTCAGTAACAGTCAGTTACAAAGGGATTCAGATAACTGTGCAAAAAGAACATCCCTTCATCCTTCTTCCTCCAACAGACTGGGTGGCGATGTAAGCCCATCCAGCTACACTTATCCAACATTGGGCTATGCTAAAACATCTTTACATTATACAATTTATCTTAAAAGCCCTTAAATACCATGAAATATATAACATATCAGACATACTTGGTACAAATCATCAATGCAGGTGGAAAGGGTCTTTTTCTTAATAGGGGTATGGATTTTTACTTTATTCAAAATTACAGTTTTCCAGGTCATAGGAAATTAAATAACATTAATATTGTTCAAATTAATTTCTTTAGACCTAGCAGGCCAGCACCTGAATAAGGAAGTAGTCTTTTATTTAGTTATTTATTTTTTGCCACCCTATACATCTTGTATTATGTGTAATAATTGTAACTATATTATAGACCTCTATTTTAATATGTACAATATATGGAACCTACTCACATATACACTATACTATTCTACTATGCATATTGGTGCTGATATACGATATTACCTTGTTTCATGTGAGAGACAAATCTGCTGGTGTTAGGAGTCCTTTGGTGGTTGTAATAATCCATTGTGTTTATGTTGTCACATTTTCTATACCAGATATAGTCAGAGCATTCATATATTTCAGCTTAGGTGTAAGCAAGTTCAGTGTTCATACATGCATTTTTTTTCTTTTATGGCTATATAACCAATTGAAATGATAGGGACATATTATACCATAATATAAAGTGATGATATCCACTAAAGATGCAAATCTAAGCTGGTTATCTAGTCAAGAGCTAGGTGATATTAGAATGAAAAAGTAATAATACTTTTATTAGCTTTTACATTAATTACTAATTTTAGTGTTATTATTAGCATTGTGCTTAAATCAGGATTTAAAAAAAGAACACTTTTTATATTACTAAATTTTTAAAACTACTTAGTAATAAATAGAAATAAAGAATAACATTGTTAGATGTAATATTTTAAGCTTGCCTATTATACAAATGGATATGCAGGCTGGCATCTCTGTGGAGAAGATATCCATTGCTCACATATGTTATTGGAGGAGCTGGGTGGTCATCTATTGGAGTCTTGAGCTGGAACTTCTCCAGTTTTGTAGGTCCATTATTTTTGTGATGATTTACACCAACAAGTAGTTACTTTCTGCTCTTGTGTGTAAGTGAGTAGGTGCCATGCAGCTTTAGTAGTCATTATTTTCTTTTGCTGTAAGGCATTTTTATATTTTCCAATGATTAGCTCTAGAATCAAAAGCACTCTTTATGGCGCAATTGTTAAGTGATACCATCTTCTAGCATTACTAGCAGGTAAAGCTTTGAGGGAAAGTGTAGCTTTATAATCTAATAGTCAGAGCAAAACCACGTGCAGAACCCATTAATATTTCCTTTGTGCCATAAAAAATGCCATATACAAAGGACTGGGACAAATGTAAATAATTTATGCCATTAATATTTACCATTAATATTTAAAGGAAGAAATTTCATATATATCAGCGCTGCCTTTTTTCAAGATCTGTATTTCTGCATGCATTTTCTTTTTCAATTTCTCTTACATCTGTTTTTAATATTTTAAATGGGCAGATCTTAAATCATAAGGGCACAGTAAAGAATTTCATATTTAATATCATTTAGATCAATTCTGTCTAAAAAAAGGCTTAGTGAATGTTAGGAATATGATGCTGGTTTTGATGTTTTATGCCTTTTAAGAGAGCTTTGCTGATTATGTTGGTTCTCCAAAACCCTTTGTGCTTAAAGGACTGTCATTGATATTATTAATTTATCATAGAAGGCATTATTTTTATTGTGTGCATTTGGGAAAATAGCTTTGAGTTGTTAGCGGATTTTCAATCATTTCAAAAGGTGAGTGTGTTATGGAAGTTTTTTTTTTACATGTACAATGAAGTATAAATTAATTCAATATGATTCTAAAAAGTAGAATAATAATAATAACAACATACTATAGTATAATTGCTTGTCACACAAATTAAAACAAAACACAGCCTAACTACCAAGTGCCACAAACAATGCAAAAGCAAATTTACCTAGGGGACTGTAGTACACTTACCGTCCGTGCCCCTGTGCCTGACCATGGACAAAAACATATATTGAGGGACTGAGAGCAGCTGTGTGTATTAGTGGGTCGATGTATATTCCCATCCAAGTAAACCTGTCTATAGAACATCTGTGTTCGATTTGACCACACACAGGGGTCTATTTACTAAGCTGCGATGAGCCAAAAATCTAGGGAAAACAGCTGCTTTCTCCAGAGAATGGCCATCGCAGCTGTTCTTTTAATTTTTCAAAGGGTTAAAGTGGGAGAAATCAAAGATTTCTCTTGCCTTAACCTGTCTATTGCAGGTTGCTACAGTCCCCATAGATTTCAATGGGGACTGCAATGAGATCCATTTTAACAAGCATGGAAGAGCTTTACTTTTCACCGCAAACCTTAAAAAACTAAGCTTAGTTTTTCTTTTTAATAGAGTCCTGTGGAATCCATCACCGCCAGAGAAGTGCCTCTCTGCTCAGCATCGGGGTCCTATCACATGGTGCATGCGCAACCTTAGCAGCGCATTAGCCACTAGGGTAAGAACCTCTATTCGCCTGCAGCGTTAGGTTGCAGGCGAATAGAGTTAATTTAGAATGGGGGGTGGAAATCGCCAAGGCTCGTCAGTGAACCTTCGCTTGATAAATTCAAGTGGCTGGTCATTTTGTTTTCCTGCGGTAAGCATTGCAAAACTATCAAATTTCATTCACTTACATTTTCTATACTGCCACTTCTAACTTTTCACTTACACCACTGGTCCTAGTCAGATGTTGGGTCGGATGCTTCATTGTTTTGGGCCCTTACATGCAGTGATTTTAGGACATTTAAAGCAACCAAACTGTCTGTCCAAGTATTTTAATATATGAGCTGTTTATATTAAACAGTCCTATTTATGTTCCTGAACTGCTTCAATTTATTGACCAACAGTTCAATACACTTAAGATCCTGCAGCCTTAACAAGAAAATGGTTAGATACCCAGATCCATCCAGTGAACTTACCTGGTAAAAGAGTTAGTAAAAAAATATCTAGTAAATATATTTCTATTATTATTCCCAAGAATAATTCTATCATTTTGTATCTAGAGGTATTTTTATTCCTCACCACCCAACAATCCCGTTTTATAGGAGAGTGGCATGTCAGAAAAGCTAATAGCCTAGTATACCTTTGGTATGGAATGGGTGGAACTTGGCATTGGTGTGGTCTAATATCATGAGGGTTGATCATCCTTGTAAAACATCACAGTAATATCATCTTCAGCTGGTCATGTAATTTTCTTTGTTAGTGTGTAGTCTGTTGCAATTTAATAAATATAAGATAATACAATGAACATGAAACTCTTGAATAGGAGAGTGGTATTGTATTTGGTGTGCCATGTTTTTAAATTAATCTTTTTATTTAAATGATTGAAACCTGTTAATGGATTATTCTTGAATATTGGCTGTCACAAATAGCCCCCTCTAATTACTTCCCTAAGTTAATATCTTATCATATATTCACACAGTCAAACTATATATCACCTCTATTTTGTCAGGAAACCTCTCCTAACTGCCCTAACAGTCACAACGCATACATTGCGCCCTTTGCACACTTGTGACTTGGAAGTATTTACTGTATGGGGTTACACATGATTCCCTCACTCCATCTTCCACTTATCGCACAGGTTACAGATTTGCTGAGTCACCTGTTACGGCTCACGGGAGACTCCTATTAGTCAGAGTTGACATACGCCTTCCCTGGGCGAGTCTAACGGACCCCCCGGCCTTCACCAAGAACCGCTGAAAGGCGGGATGGGTTTGCTGCCGGAGGCCCGAAGGTCGTGGCCCCTAGGTTAGCCCCCTAACTTAATAGGTGAGAGGTTAGTAGATGAGAGATCCAGAGCAGTCTCTGAAGCGGTAAGCAGGGTGGGATAATTAGCTAAAATGGATCAGCACAGACTAAAGATTAATGACACTTGTATTCATGTGTATTTAAAGTGGCAAGGTCTGAAGTGGGAAGGGGTAGGCCAGTTTAGCCAATTAGCATCTAGTCTGGACTGCTTGGACGGAGCAGTTAAGAGGTAATGATATGCAGCCTGGCAGTAAATGAGTATGAGGCAGATACATTTCGATTTGCTGCCACACTATCTCTTATTATTTATTAACCTGCTGTGTTGTATATTGGTCATTTAAATGCTACCTATGTTGTATATCAGGCACTACAATGCCCTCTGTATTGTATATTGGTTACTAGGATGCTCTCTGTAATGTATGGCAGTCACTAGAATGCTCTCTGTATTGTATGGTTGTCATTAGATGCAGTCTTTATTGTACACTAGGATGCTTTCTATTTTGTATGGCAGCCACTAGAATGTTTTCTGTGTTGTATACAGTATACTACTTGTTTGTCTTGTACTTTCAATGATAGTCATTTGATTATTGAATTGGTAATGCTAATATTTACACGTAATCACAGTTACATTTAAAAGAATGTGTGTTTATTTTTTGAAGCTACCCAGTACTAAGAATAGGTACAGAGGGCATTAGAAGGGTGGAAATTATTCTTGGGGATAAGGGCATGGCCATCACCATTGCTCAGACAGCTTAAAATTTTGGGTACAGGTAGACAAAGGTAATGTAAAATTTAGAACATGAACAAACCGAGAAAGAGTTGAGTGTGAACAATAAAAGATACAGTTATGCATTTGGTGCATGTGAGTAAACAAATAGCATAGTACTCATACAAAATATAGGAAATGAAATATGTGGTAGACCGAGTGCACAGACATGAGACAAAAGGTAGACAGGACCCTGCCCATGAGAGCTTACATTCTAGTGGGAGGTTTGATGAGAAACAGTGGGCCTGATACATTAAGAAAAGTTAAGTAAAACAATTGAGTAAGTAGTCTCCTGGACAAAACCATATTACAATGCAAGGGGCGCAAACTAGTTTTCTATTTTGCACATGAGTTAAATACTGTCTTTTTTCATGTAGCACACAAATAATTTATAGTTTATTTGTATACTGAAATTTAAAGTTGATATTTGTGTGCTACATGAAAAACAGACAGTATTTAACTTATGTGCAAAATAGAAAACTAGTTTGCACCCCTTGCATTGTAATATGGTTTTGTCCAGGAAACGACTTACTCAATTGTTTTACTTAACTTTTCTTAATGAATCTGGCCCAGTGGTCTAGAATGGATATGATAGACAGAGAAAGTACAGGGAATGGACATGAAGGGCTAGGGTAGACAAGTATGAAGAAGTTGTTCTTTGACGGAGCATTTTGAAGAATTGCAGAGTCTTGTAGGGCACGGTGAGGAGTTCCCAAGGTGGGGAGCAGCACGGGAGAAGTCTTGGATATGGGAGTGGGAGGAGATTAGGATAGGGTAAAAGATGTGAGGGTCAAAGGCAGAGTGGATTGGTGGTAAGTTTGGGTGAGCAACTTGAACTGAATTCTGGAAGGGACAGGGAGTCAGTGAAGTGATTTGCAGTGAGGAGCGGCAAACAAGGGGTGTTGGGAGAGAAAGATGAGTCTAGCCACTCAATCAAGATGGATTCAAGGCGTTTGAGGAGGGAGAGGGGAAAGCCATAGAGGAGAAGGTTACAGTAGTCAAAGCAGGAATATTTATGTCAGTGAACCAGGGTTCTGGTAACTTCCTGAGTGAGGAAGGGGAATATTTTGGCAATTTTGCAAAGGAGAAGACAGCAGGCCTGCAAGAGGGACTGGGCATTAGGAGTGAAGCTGAGGGTGGAGTCGAGGAAGATATTTGGAGAGGTAATGATCGTAGCAGGAGGAAAGATAATAGGCACGGATTTCAACACGTTAAGTTTGAGGAAGCGTTGTGACTTCCAGGTGGAGACAGCAGAGAGGCTGTTGAACACAGCAGATAGGAAAGATGGTGAGGGGAGGAAGAGGAAAGGTAGATTTGTGTTGTCATTATATGAATCAAATTCATAAACCGATCTTGTTATATTATACATTAGATTTGTGAGTGTGTGGTGGTCGAGTATTGATGGAAATCCTTCCCTTACCTTGTCCTCCAGACACGAGTCAGGTTCTTTTCTGTTCGGATATCCGGTGGTCAGGAGATAAATACTTCAATGAAAGGGACAAGCATTGGTCAAACAACTTGGGTTTATTGAGAATGCGGTAAGGATAGTTTTGGTAAGACATCGCGCCACTGACCCCTTTAGCTCAATAGTAATGACAAAATAATGCGTCTGATCAGCATAGAGCACAATAGCATTTAACATATGACATACACCTGGTGAGTATAAGGCAGAATAACGATAACATCTTCAATGCACATTGTCTAATAAGGCACACTGGCAATCACAGTTACTACTTTCACGTTAACAATATCTGACCGGTGATGATGCAAAAACCATCAATAATAACCCATCAAGACTCTTACGGTCACTACCGCACCCACTAGAGGGCTACTTCTTATTCAGGTGTTTGGGGTACCGTGCTATTCCCTATGGGTCAGGCGCTCCACTTTTAGCATCTACTGCTGAGTTAACTTGAATTGCAGCGGTACCACTAACACTGAATGTCACACCTTCAATATTAATAGATCAATTCTTAGGTAAATCACATAACATTAACATCATCTAAAACATTTGGTGCACCAATATTATCCCCGGTAACATTACCATATTTTCCACTCAGTCCTGGGCTGACCTGTGCACAGGAATTTGGTAGTGTTCCAATGTCCTGCAGAGGTTTCCATCAAGGGTTAAGTATTATAGTAGAAAGCAGGGCTGTTGCTCATTTCAGCCACAAGATGGCGCTGTTCTCTCAAGTCAATGAATCTCTATCAGCACATGTGCTCTGCAACAGGGTATAATGTCCAGATATCAGCACACACACAGGATATAGCTGAAACGACCGTCTTAATTGTTCCCTGCAGCCTGTGTAAAGGTATGATCTGGGGGAAAAGCTCTCACAATCCTTCCTTGTACAAGAATGCAATGTCAGTTTTGGATAGATTCTCTCATCACTCTTCCCTTTGACACTGGGTTGTGTGCAGTACACTGCAGGCTAGGGTTTTACCTTGAGACGTTTCTGCAATTAGTGGAGACTGTCTTTGGCACCCCGCTGCGTGTCCCCAGCTGTTTTCCGTCCGCTTTGCTGGCAATGTCACAGTTCTGGCAGCAGCTTATCTTCTCTCTGCTCGGCTGCACATCCTCCCCCTTGTTCCTTCTACCATGCTGCTCTCTCTCTCTCCTCCTTCCTGCACATCCTCTTCAAGTTACTCCCCCAGCCAATCAGGGCCTTCATCCTCCTCCTGTCAATCACTCCTGGGCACAAGTTTTCAGGAGCACAATTAACCCCTTGTAGCCCTGCATTTTAAAAGCGTTTATGCACTCCTCTGTGCTGTTCAACAGGGCTTTGGGGTATCACAAGTGTGTTTACAATCCTCCCAACATTTCAAAGCAAAAAATAAGGACAAAATTAGTTTCACCTCCATCAACGTTAACCACACTGCGGATTTGCTTAGTTACACCAAACACCATGCTGAATATCACATATTATTTAAATGCAGCAGTACATCCATTCTGTTAGAAAACTCCATATTTTCATCCAAGGATAGGTGTGACCGAAAGGGCTTACTTTGCCACCCGGTCTGTACGGGGAAAGGAGGAACAGAGGGATGTTCTTCCTGCACAGTTTATCTTGGTTTCCTTCTCATCGTCTGTAACCGACTGTTACTGACCACGCCTACTGGTGTCACATTGCCACCAGACACTTGCTGACTGCGAATGCCAACTGCACACTATTTGTATTAGAATTCAGCTGCCACCACTGGACTCCTTTGCGGTGTGCAGAACCGCTTACTTCTGGGGTAGCTGGTATAGCTGCTGAAATACCTCTTTGCTATGGGCTGGCTTGTACCTCCTAACTACTGTGGGTCAGGACTGCTGGGTAGCGAGCAGATCGTTGACACATAGATGCTGGGTTCACCACAGGACAGCTGGGGAACGGATTAGAGTGTAAGCTCTTATCTGTTACTCACAGGATACAGCCAGCGCCGGAGCTAGGGTCCTTGGCGCCCTAGGCACAGTGTGATAATTGCTGCCCCCCGTGTGAAAATCGCCCCCCCCTTTAAAAATCGCCGCTGCGCTTCCCTCCCCACCCCTCCCCAAGTCTTTCTTTAACTTACCTGCATGAAGCTGCTCCTCTCTGCTCTGTCTTCTCCCCTCCACTCACAGACACTGTCGGGCCGTGATGATGACATCATCACGGCCTGTCACTGTCAGTGAGCGGAGGGGAGAAGACAGAGCAGAGAGGAGCAGCTTCATGCAGGTAAGATTCAATAGCCCCTTCCCTCCTCTCCTCCCCGTGGATTTCCGTTTTTTTTTAATTTCGAGGCGCCCTGCAGGTCCCGGCGCCCTAGGCAATTGCCTAACCTTGCCTAATGGGAGTGCCGGGCCTGGATACAGCAGGTACTAGTCGCAGGCAGAATCTTCAAGCAGTGATGGTATTTTGCTCAAGAGTCCTGACAAGGACTTTAGCATACACTAGTTTAAGGTACTAGTGATCTTCAAGAAGTACAGAAGGAGTATGATACATTACATGGTAAAACAGAGCTTCTTTTATACACATGTTGTCAGGGGGTAGCCCAGCCCCCTGATCCCACCAGGCACAAACACATCTGATATCACATTAGATAATTTAACACCAGGATATAATCTAATCTTTCATCTAACACAATTTAACCTTCACACCAACCTGATTTCTTCAAATTTGCTGTCTCTATAGTTAGGAGTTTCCCTATCTCTCTAAGAAGACATGCTAACAGGTAATGACCCCCGGCCGGGCCTTCAGGCCAAAGCAGGTGTTTGTCACTTCTAAGATGAAAATAATTAATTAACATAATTTATGATTTCCTTTCCTCCTTTCTTACACAAACACATTTCCTCCACAATGGCTACTGCATCAGAAATCCGCACATTCCCAATATACAAAAATAACACAGTATCAAAACCAGTACATTTGCAATGACAAAAATTGTCGCACTGCGCTAGTAATTGAAATATATTTATACAATAAGTTATTTATAAGTGATTCGGCCACAATAGGGTTGTCCTAAATAAATATATTCACTGATGTCTACACTGTAACATGAATGATCAGTGAGCAATGTCCTATCAAGAGAATATATCATGTCTTATATTTACTTTGGATGCAGACAAACATCTCATTAAAATAAATTGTAGAGAGCAAAGACAATTTTTGTCTCCTATTTTTTCTTTGTTCCCAGAACAGACTGTGCCTTAAAGTTTTCTAAGTATTTTGGTATTTTAATATCTTTTTATGAGAATTTTTTGGCAGATACATATCTGAGAGTGCTTAAGACTTATAAATAGACTGGCTGTGGAAAGTGCCGGGAATTGAGATTTTATTCACTATATTAAGTATTTTCATGCCAGGTTTTCAGGACATTAACTTTAGATCGTTGGGAGGTGTTTACATGCTATGTTTTACATTATAGTAGCATACTAAGACAGTATGCAAATATAGGTACAGTTTCTATTAGCTCATTACAATAAATTGCATAAAAAATGAAAATGAAATATATTGGATAAAAGGCAACTGATAACATAAATTACGAATATAATGTATCTTTATTTTCAAATTTGACTGAACCCTTTAATAAAAGACTGCAGAATGCTGCACCATCATTTCCATATTATTCATTCAGGTCCTAAAATGATAAAACCTGCAATCTCGGCCATCGAAAATGATATCTCTGCGCTTTACACACTAAAATCACACAGGAATAACAACCCTGATTCAGTTGGGCATGTGTAAGGATTCGACCGTGCACAAAAGGCCCAATTCCTGCTCGGATGTACACTCATTTGTGTAGGGTATCTTGCGTGAAATAGCTCTGTACATGTTCAGAAACTGACTTTACACTAATGAACACAATTACATGCAATTCATGTCTGAATGCATACGTCATGAGTAGAGGAACCTTGGGAAGGAAGGGGCGGACTAACATAGGCCATATACAGTAAGGATGTGACCCACTCAAGTCCTGGGTTTCTCGTAAGTTTGCTAGTTTTCAGCTGTATCACTTACACCCACTACAGGGCTGGTGTAAATGCCGACTGATAGTGATGACTGTAACTGCATAGTTTTTAATTTAAAAAGTATGTGTGTGCGTGCCACAAGCTATCACAGAACATCTGTATACATGTAAGACAGACAATAAAAGTGCATTGCATGTACAGTACATATTGAAGGCATCTTTATGTAAATAGTATTTGTATAAATGATTATGCTGATAACAGTAGTTATTCCATGATCAAAATTTTTTGTATGCGTTCTAATGTGACCTTTAATTGTACATACGTATATGCATATACTGCAGTCTGTTCTGTGTGTCTGTGTATGGTGTAGGCAAAGTGTACACCCAGATTCAAATGGACACATATCTTGAGATACACTTGGATTTGAAGTTTCAGGCTTTTTTCAAATGCAACTTACGTTCAAGTTGTGTTTGAACTTTAATCAGGCCCAAAGTGTGCTAAAATCGTACTTCACACGGAGCATCACTTCCCCCAACACCTCCCTTTGTCCTCTGCAAATTTCTGCTCTTCCAGAAATGCCACTATCTTGCTACATGACCTCATGTGCTTTGGTGGAAATAAGACCTCACTTGAAGTGCATGGTGGAAGGAAAGCTGATTTTGTTGTTGCACCCCAGACTTTTTGTGCTGTAAATTACTTCCAATGTGTGTAACTAATTTTCAGCTTATTTTCATTTAGAAGCATTTGTGTTGATGTTTGTACCTTATTGGTTACAGTAATTTAGTAGACTGAGGGCTCTTTTTTTTTTTTTTTTTTTAAGAAAAATTTAAAAGATACAATTCTCCAGTCATCATATTCATATCTGCTCCTTCCTCACATGAAATTTATTCTTGGTTTCTTAAGAAGTACATCAAGCAGAGGGAAAAAAAGTCTAGTTTTAAAAATATACGATTTACAGACTCTAATAAATTAACATGTTATTGTTCAAAGCTAATAAGATTATAAATTTATAATATATTTGTGATGTTACATACTGCTGTAACAATTTGATAATACAATGGTAAAATGCTTTATGTATTTTCTTACCGTCATGGTCCATCCCAGTTCCAGTATGTATGATATGCTTATCTCTTTATAGTTATCAGCATACTTCCCAAATTTTAGTTGTCTCAAATTGGACAGCGTGCAAGTTCTCCAGTCCTTCTCCTTTGCTAATAAACCCTGGTGCACAAAGCATTCAATAGCATACCTCTGGGCTGTCCTGGTGTAGGCGTGTCGCAAAAGGGACAAAACTTAACAAAAGTGAATGGAGTTTTACCTAAATTTACTCATTAATGGGCAGAGTTTGTATTGAACAAGGGCATGGCTTATTTTATCCCAATTTCATGATTCTAAATGTTGGAAGGTATGGAATAGGGCACTGGTCATCTCCCAACTATCCTGGAATCAAAACAAAATGCCTGATCCGTGGAACAGTCCTCTCAAATATCTGCCTAAATTGGTACAGTTGGGAGGTATAGTCTAGTGATATCTATGCTCTACTTGTCCACTCTCCCAGAATGTTTGGGGTACTCCCAAATTCCAGGTAGTCTCACGGACTCCAGTGAGAGTAGGGCATTCTAGGGAAGTGGAGAGGATTTAGAGCCTCCAAGGCGCGATTCTTGGGGAATTGCATAATTTAGGCCCACCCTCATGATAAAATTATGCATTTAAGTCATTGCATCGTGGTGGTAAAATTATGCTACTCGCTGAGCCCCACCCCCACATACCCACCTTCCCCCAGGATCTCCCGGAGGCCAACTTGGAAAGCTTGACAAGTATGATATATGCCAAATGATAGGTTCTGAAAGACAAGAAGTAACACTGCTCAAGCTGAACAGAATAAAATGTAATAATTAATAATAATAATAATAATAATAATAATAATGATTTATCATGGGAATAAAACCTTACACAGTTCAAATACAAAGTTTAAAGTTTGATCTTTGATTGTATCGACAAACCAGGTTTGATGCAAATTGAAGTTATGTTTTAATGTTATATATTGCATGATACATACCTTCTCAAACTATGGCTAAGCTGCCCCTCAAACACTGGAGACTTCATAACATACTGTATGCATAAAATATTGACTTTCTATATAGATTCCATTTGGTTTACAGTTTATTAAATTTGATTTGTAGCATAAAAACATATTTAGGCTCATTGATGGATACAGTGAAGTATACAGTGAAGTATGCAAAAAAATATTATACTGTTATCTTGGCCTCGGGCTTTTCTGCAGATGTTTTGCATGTGTTTTTGTTTTTTTGTCTTTTAAAATGACATAAGTTTCCAAGACCTCAAATCTGGGCTTATTGACAACCTTTTAGTACCAGGTATCTAGAGGCGTCTGATAGTTTAACTGTAGGATGTATCATACATCACTGGCTAAATCAAGGTCACGAAATATGAAGCATAATTCAAAAATAGATGATGTTACTTGTCTCCTGGGTTCATCAATGTTACATGGTATAGTGAAACTACTATTTAAGAAGCTGTTTTCTGTTTGAGTTGTCAGAACACAAAAATAACGCAATAGAAAATAAAGTTAGCGGGCCATTAAGTCATTAAGGAGAGCAAAGCATAAAAAAAGATTAACTTTGCACCTGGGCCAAACCATGTTGCATTGGAGGGGGAGCTAAATGTAAAATGTGGGGACAGATTTATAGTTGGGATAGAGCATGTCAAAATAATAAACTAATTTTGCACCCCTTGCATTATAACATGGTTTGTCTAGGAGAACATTTACTCCTTTTTTTTTTTTTGCCTTACTTTCCTTAATGAGTCACGCCCAGCGTGTTTGTTTTACAACAGTTTAATTGACTACAATTACAGACATCATTTGCCAAGGTCCAGAAGCTCAATAGGCAATGTTAGTTGACCAACCAAGGATTATCACCATTCCCCTTATTCACTTCCTTAATCATATCTGAAAATATCAACTACATGCAAACAATTTAGAAATATAAAAGTTATCTATGGCTACCATTTTTTAAAATAGAATACTGGGATACCTATAAACATAGGATTATATTGGTACATAGAAGTCAGCCAAAAATCCTCTGTTTCAGCAGATGTGATGAATATGTAGCCACTTGATGACATAACAACTGTTTTTTAGAAATGTATGCCTTCGATAATTCCAAAGCACCAGCTCTGATAACATTTTGAGTATATTGAAATGTTGCTGCAGATTTGACAGCTGCACGCATTCCGGCTGCAAAACTCGTGATCCACCACATCCCAAATGTGCTCTATTGGACATATGGTGACTGTGGAGTCCATTTGAGAACTCATATTTATGGAACCAGCTTGATGATGGGTGCTTTGTGACTTGACACGGTATTCTGCTGGAAGATGGGCAGACTGTAGCCAGGAAGGAATGCACATGGTCAGCAACAATACCCAGGTAGGCTGTGATCTTTAAATTGGTATTAAGGGGTCTAATGAGTGCCTAGAACACATTTCCTACACCAGTATACCACCACAACCTACTCCTTTTACCCAAGGCAGGATGAATCCATGGATTGGAGATTTGTCAGATCAGGTGATGTATTTCAAATATTCAGTTGCCCAATTTTAGTTCGCCTGTGCCCACTGTACCTTCAGTTTCCTATTTCCAGCTGATAGGAGAGGAGCTCAGTGTGGTCTTCTACTGTTGTAGCACATCCACTTCAAGGTTGACGTGCTGTGCATTAAGAGATATTCTTCTGCATACCACTGTTGTGACGCGTGGTTATTTGAGTTATTGTTGCCTTCCTGTCAGCTTGAACCAGTCTGGCCATTGTCCTCTGACCACTTTCATTAACAAAATTTTTGTGCACTGAACTGCAAGTTACTGGATGTATTTTGCTTTGCGCACCATTTTCTGTAAACTAAGAGTGCTGTGAGTGAAAATCTTTGGAGATTAGCAGGTTCTGAGATACCCAGACCACCCCTTATGGCACCAACAATCATTTCACAGTCAAGTTCACTTAGACAACATTTCTTCCCCATTCTGATATTTGGTCTGAACAACAACTGAACCTCTTGACCATGTCTGCATGCTTTTATGCATTGTGTTCCTGCCACATGTTTGGCTGGATAAATATTTACATTAATGAGCAGGTATAACTAACAAAATGGCCACTTAGTGTATGTAATAATACAACCTTTCTCAATTAGTAACTATACCAGAATGGACTGCCTATGCCACCCTGTCTGGGATTAGTTTGCCACCGTTCCCTTTCCTTATCCAAAATGCGCCCTCTAACCGCAATAGGAGGGACAAATGCTGCCACCACTGGACTACTTGCCAGCATCCAGTACCATGTTCCTTCAGGCTAACTGTCACTGCTAGAGTACCCCCTCGCTGGTACACCTGGGCTCAGATGCGGGCTGGGAGAGGCGTGCCCGGGGGGCACACAGGCGGCCGCATCTCATGAAAAGGGATGCAGCTGCGTCATTGATGACTCTGCCGCATCCCCTGTCATGTGATGCGGCCGCCTGTGCGCTGACGTGGCCGCATCTGATGTCATCAGATGCGGCCGCTGGGGGAAAGAATTGTATTTTGCAGCCGGGGGGTCGGCCTACCCCCCGGCCCTAATGGCGGCCTGACCGAGTGGCCCGGGGGGCCGATGCCCCCCTGCCCCCCGGCCCAGCCCGCCACTGCCTGGGCTGGTACCCCAGACCGCTTATTATGGATCAGGGTTGCTGTGGATGGATCCCCCCTGGCCTATCACACTGGCCAGAGCTGCTGGGTAGCGGGCAGAGCGGTGGTGCTGGGAAGCGTCAGGCACCCGGAAACGGATTACATTTTGAGTCTATTCTGTAGGTCACAGGATTTTCAGCATGGAAGACGTTTTCAAGCAGGTCTCTGAAGCAAGTGATGTTTATTTGCCGTCACAGTGATAGAAGTTACCAGTGATCAGGTCAGATGGAACAAGAATGATGATATATTTCAGTGTACAAGGTCTCTCTTTTTATACAGTTTGGACACAGCCTCACAGGGTAAGCCAGCCCCCTGAGGTCTGAGCTATTTTTAGCATCTGGATACGAAATATGTTTCCCAAACATAGATTTACATGCCATGCAAAGCTAACAATATTTACACTACTCTGTTATGTGCTAAAACTTGATGCTTGCATCATCTGAAATGCAGCCATGCCAGACAGCCAGGCAGCGGCCCCCTGCTGGGTATACAGGCTAAACAGCCGTTTGTCACTTCACATAAAGTGACTTACTTAGCATTTCCTGCTATCAGTAAACAGACTTCCTGTAGAAAAGTTACAAACCCAAACAATGACACTTCTATGCAAAACACATCCCAATATAACACGATAAGAGCATTTCAAATTATACATTGGTGCCTGCACCTCTGATTGGATCATGTAGAAATAATTTATTGTAGAAATGTATTGCAGCCAAAAATAAGTTATTTATAAGTGATCTAGTCACAGTAACTATTCCTGCATTTGTGAAAAAAACCACATAGGCACAGACAGGGCTGCAGAGGTGGCACTTTACACTGCATTATTTTATTTTATTTATTAATTGTAGAAGTATTTACATATTATAAACATTTAAATGTGGGTTGAAGTAGGGCTAAAATCTTTCCAGCTGCATATTTTACTTAGGTGGGATGGGATTTAAAACCATAGAGAGAATTGGTGTTGTAGGGTAGTGGCATTTGGTGGCACAGGAAATGGGGCCTATAGAAAACAAGCATAAAATGTAATTCAGGGGCTTGCTATCATAGACCAAGAGTACCCAAGATTGGTCTAGGGGGTACCTTAGCCTGTCAAATTGAATGTAAAATACAATTTACTATCTTTGTTACAATGCAACATAAAAATATCAGAATAACTACTTTGTGATATCACCACTGGCCCCCAAGTGCCCCTGATTGTCTGTAATTGTAAGTTGAATATGGCTGTGCAGGGGAGGGGGGAATATACAGCATATGTCCTGATTTTTTACAGTGCTCTGTATTTCTCAAAATTACAACATTTACACTGGAAGCTGAAATCCATAGTTAACCATAGTTGCCTACTCTTATTGAATGTCCAGGAGTCTCCCAAATTTTTGGGTCATCCTCCCGAATCCTGCCCGCTTTGTTGGTGAAGTGGGTGTGGGAGGACTGATCGCATCATCCTGGCCCCGCCCCTGCTATAATAGGCCTAAATTGGTATTGTATAGCAGGGGGTGGGGCTTAATGATGCGATTAGTGGGGCAATGCCCCCAAGACACGGCCAACTTTGGAGATCTCCCGGAGAGGTGATCTACAAAGTTGGAATATATGCTGAAAGCACACATTTCTCCACATCCTAGGGGTAAATGTATCAAGGTTTGATGTTTTTCTGCAATTTAAAATCGCCACAAATCTTGTGACTGGTGATTTCAGTCCCCAAGTCGCTATATGTATTCATTAGCAATTTTTAGTATGATCTCCTAAATCATGGTTCATCTCTCTCGATTTGTGCTGATTTCAAAGTCATCCGTGTTAAGAAAACTCGCCAGTGCTGAAAATTGCAGTTTGAAAGCCAATACTGATTTGTGATTGGTTAAAAGTTTTACATGCCAAACTATGTTGATTTTCAGGCAACCAGCACTAGGCAAACCAGCCGGAGTGGGTGGCACTATGAAGAACTACAAGCACCAGCATACCCATGGCAGCCAGGCCATGCTGGTACTTGGAGAACCACAAGTGCCAATATGGCCGAAAACCCATGCCTTGCTGTGACCTGTAGTTCCACAAAACAAAATGTTAAATAAGCTACAACACCCTCGTAAAAACCCACATTATTTTAATAAATATAATTAAAAAATGCACAAAACACCCTCTTTAATACCACATATATTTATTAAATCTGATGTCTTCATCTTTTCTCCTGATTTTATTGAAACCAGCAGCAGGCTGGCAGCACTAGGGTTAATAGTGCTTGGACTCCATGCTTTTATTATTTTAAAAAAAGAATCCATTTTTAAACAATAGGGAGCCGCCAGGACCTGCGGCTGTATAGGCAGGCAGTGTAACAGTGATGTATTTGCAAATCTCGCCTATAGAAAACAATGTGTTGTATCCAGCAATTTTTTTTTTTGTCAAACTCTGTCAAATCTCAGCTTCATACATTTGGGGATTTGTATAGCTATAGATTTGTATAGTGGGGAAAAATTGGAACCGCGATTTGATGCAATTTTCGAAGCTACAAGGCAGAAAGAACCAAGTTTAGATCCCATGGATCTGTTGGTGTGACATACAGAGGTTCAGGGTTAACCTCCCTGCAAGCAAGTTCAGAACTTTGGATCAAGAGCCAACTTGTTTTGAAATTAAATAGACAGGGCCAA
The DNA here is from genome assembly GCF_038048845.1 of Mixophyes fleayi. Lineage (NCBI taxonomy): Eukaryota > Metazoa > Chordata > Amphibia > Anura > Limnodynastidae > Mixophyes > Mixophyes fleayi. The sequence continues at coordinate 147,664,364 of NC_134406.1, read as the reverse complement.
GACTTGAACGTTAAGGGAATTAAGTCTGAGACTGCTGTAAAGGCTGTCTTGAAGAAATGTAAGATGAGAGAGACTTTTTGTTCCCTCCAAGCAATATATGTTTTCCACACCCTGGGGTAATTCATAGCTGACAATGGGTTTCTTACTTTCATCATGGTCTAGATAACTTCTTCTGGAAATCCTCTTGTTCTTAAGATCCTGGCATTAGCATTCATGTCATTAAAACCAGATGATGAGGGTCCTGGTGTAGACATGGACCTTGAGACAGAAGATATTGCTTTAGTGAAAGCCTCCCTCCTGGTTCTGCCATTCTTAGAAAGTCAGTATGCCACAATCTTCTTGGCCAATCTTAAGCCATTAAGATCACTGGAGCTCCCACCTTTTGGCTTTCTTGTGAATATAAGAAAGTGTGAGAACTGATGGAAACAGATACACCAAACAGTATTTCCATGGCACTGTTATGACATCCACTACGGATGCCAGAGGGCCCTGGCCCTACTTTTCGGCCAGTAGACCAACCACCTCCAGATGAAGGGACCTCTCTCCTGTGAATTTGGAGTATCTGCTTAAAAAGTCTGCCTATTAATTCTCCCCACCTGGAATATAAACTCCTAAGTTTGCTGGAAAAAATTGTTCTGCCCAAATCATAAATTCATAAGCCTCTTTCATTGCTAATAAACACTTGGTTGTCTCTTGATGGTTTTCATATGCCACAGCCGGGAATTTAGACTGGTCTGTCTTTCAGTACTGAAAGGCTCCTGTCAGAGGGCCATGTCAGTGTACAAATAAGCTATCAAGTATTTGTGTGCTACATGAAAAACAGACAGTATTTAACTTATGTGCAAAATAGAAAACTAATTTGCACCCCATTGCATTGTAACATGGTTTTGTCCAGGAGATTACTTACTCATTTTTTTTTACTTAACTTCCCTTAATGAATCAGGCCCAGAGTGTTCTTCATAATTCTGCACTCCAGGACATTAATGGAAAGTTTTGCTTCCTCCTTAGACCAGACACTTTGTAAAAGAAGATGTCCTTTGTCACTATGGTCTAATAAAGGATTAAAATGGGTCAGCCCTTGTCCAGGCTGCCTGCCCACAACTACCACAGGAGAGACAGGCAAGCCTCTGACCACTTCTGCAAGATGTCAATCGGAAAGGTCCGAGAGTGGAACAGGCATACTGCACTGCTTCTAATTCTCAAGATTCCTAGCATGAATACCATGTGGAGTTGTAGTAATGAAAATTGAATGTCTTTATTGATAACACGGTTACATAGGGAGAAATAGGTGCAAAATGGCAACTCGGTTCCTAGAGGCAGCAGATTTTAGACAACAGGAAATGGCAAATAGAGCACAGATTACACACGGACCAACTGATGCAATAAATGGTTAATGGCGACTCAATTCAAAGGGGCAGCAGGTTCAAGACAGCAGGGATGGCAGTTATAAGTATAAATGCAGGCTTCTAGACATAGAGTAAGAACTACAGCACAAGGTAGGAGGTTTACCAGGTTAGACTCTGAGCATGGGGTTGCAGGGAAAGCAGGAGACACTGTATAAATCATGGGTAACAGGATTCAGGTTTAACCAGGAGTCACAATGCACTGGATGATCCACGGGTGTCAGGAGTCCAGGTTAGCCAAATGCATGAGGCTCTGGATGATCCTGGGGAGTGAGTCAAATGGAGGGTCAGACAGGCCCAGGGTTAGAAGCCGGGAAATCCATAATGCCAGGGAAAGAGCAGGAGCAAGGTCAAGGTCACAAGAGAAGGTGTAAAATGGAGGGGCTAGCAAGAGTCAATACCAGGAACCAGGTCAGGATCAGGTTACAAGAATGCACAGAGAAACCAGAAGCAGCAAAGGCAATTGATGAACTAACACAAAATGCAGGGAAAGATAGTTTCTTAAAGGCCAGCCACAGATGATTAGGATCCAAGTTCAACGACGAGGAGTTAGCCCCTTGCAGGCAGGATCTGCAGAAGGCAAAGCAGCACCTACAGAGAAAATGCTACCATAGTGTAGCCATAGGCAGATTGTGACACTAGTGTGGAGAACATTTTTCCCATGAGCTTAATGCAGAAAAGGATCAAAGGCTTTTGAGTCTCAAGACCTTCTTCACCAGTTTTTGAATAAATAGGTCTACTGGTGTGACTATCAGACAAAGAACACCATGAGTTGACTTGGAAAACAATTGGATTTCTGGCAGTTTAAAATCAATCAGTAAATCTCCAACAACTGTAGGCAGCTGGTGAGAATGTAGAATGCAAGCTAAATCTGCCTTTAAGAGAAGATTGTCCAGTTAAGGAATGACTGTGATTTCCCTTGTCTTAAAAGGGTGGTCAATGATGCAATAACCTTTGTAAAATCTCTTGGAGCTGTAGGCCAGCCGAGATCAGGACAGAGTCCTGAAGTGAAAATTTTGAATTGCCAATCTGAGAAGGCAGTGATGCTCTTTCCAGAACAGGAGTTACGCAATCCCCTAGTATGCTGGTGGAAATAGGCATAAAATGCAATGTTCTTTTCTCAGTGCTTGGACACCTCTTTATATCCAAAATTAAAAGTAAATAAGTCATCCTACTGACATACCGGACATATAGGACTGCTTAGAAGTATCTCTGGCCCTGGTGATGCTGCTTCTTGATGCTTCTTAAGGACGAAAATGAACAGCACAATCACTCCTCCCCCCAAAAAAATCCTGTTAACTATAATCACCAGCACCACTGTTCTTCATACCCATGCTGACATATGATGCTAAGAATGACTCTGAAACTTTGGAGATCTTTACACCAGTGAAAAACTACTGTGTCAGGAGCTGTTGTGATTTTCTTTGCTGACAGTGCAAGCCACCACCATCCTCCTCCTCTCAGTAGTGGCTCATTGCTAGGCAGCCAGGCTCAGTGACCCTAGCGTCAGGTGATCACATGATCATACGCTATGCAGAGGCAGGTCAGGGACATGTCTGATTGGCCTGTTTGTCCCTACCAGTGATAGCGTTCCACACTTATTTTCAGCTATTCACTTTTGCCGTCTCCATGTTTGGTTATTGGATTACACTGTCTTCTCCCTGTCCTGATCTTTGGATACATTTACTGGAACTCCCTTGTCCACTGCCTGTCCTGATATTTGGCTATTATTGGTAGACGATTGCCTGCAACTTGTCCTGACCACTGATATATATTGGTCATTCCAGTACTCTATTGTTCAGATCTGGTTCACCAAAATTAATTCTAGTCTGTGTGTGTTAGGAACTTTAGACTGTAGGCTCCAATGGGACCGGAACTGATGTGAATGACAGGAACTGATGTGAATGTCAAAAATATTCTCTGTACAGTGCTGAGGAATCGTTGGTGCTATATAAATAAATAGTGATTATAATGGTCAAGATTCATTGGTACTTACACACAAAGATGACAATACAATAATTCTATATTACTCTGAATTAAGGCCTGGGGAATCCTAGTACCGGTGAGCATTTAGCGCTGTATGGGAACAGTGGCTGTATAAGGTGAATATCTGATCAAAACCGTTCTAGGGACTTATCTGCTTCTGGTGCTGATGTGGAAATATAAAAAGAATTGATCCGCTCCAAATTAAGGCTTTAAATGAACGTGCAATTCTGTAAAGATGCTTTCCACTGAAAACTTACAGGAATGGCATAACTCTAGGGAACTCAATGTCTATGTGCAGTGCCTAAATGTTCTCTTCCCATGTCACTAGCACATGTTCCTTTTAAGATATCTGTCTTATAATGTCCCAAATGTAGTAACATATATGTCTACAAAGTATTGTTGTTATTGTGTATTGCATAGTTTTGCCTTTGTGATAAATGTAGTGCCTTTACTGTTATTGTAAACATAGATACAACTGAACTCATTTTCTGAGACACTAGTAAATAGTTTACTATTTTATCCTGCCTGAAGGCTTGATGTAACATAACTGTTTATACAAAGGCTGGAAATCGAGTTACACAATTAGTGAATTTAGGTTTCCATTCCCCATTTAAACAAATAACAGATTAGTGAAATGTTAATGGAACATGTTTAGTCAGGCAGGACCATGAATGCAGGTTTATCTTACTAAACATTATTGTCTAGTTTTCTAGTACATATACTATATTTCTCAAAACACTTGAACTGATGGTAAGTGATTAGGGGTTGAAAATTAGAGTAAAAAAATATAAAGATGTTCACAAAACAGAATAAAAACCTTGCAAACTAGGAACTTTTTTGTTGTAAGTTTTTTCCGGCTGTGCACCTTTATGATATTAAATAAAGTGTTTCGCCCATTAGACCTTAAAGGATTTAAAAAAAAAAAAATCATACAACAAAAATTGATATGAAATCATAGAACAATGGAAGAAACTGTTGATGACGTAAATGAGGATTTATCAAATGAGTAAACATATGGGGTTAGAGTTGTTAATGGTTTCCAGTTAGGGGCCTCTCATACTCTACGAGCAAAGTGTTCCATAATGGAAGAATTGCATGCAGAGATGAATAGCTTTGTTGCAGGAGTCTAGGGAATGCATGCTTTGAGGCAGTGTACACAGTTCCGTGAAGCCATGTACAGCCTGTAATGTTTTATAAGTATAACGATAAAAATAATAAGGCACATTAGACCGTGTTTAGATATGACTTTGCACTAGTGATAGAAGCTGAACATGTTCAGCTATACAGTCAGACTGGTTGTGAGCATCAAATTTAATTAGTGCAGAACTAATACAGGGCAACCCTGTTCCAATAAAAATATTGAATATATTAGTTTTTGGCAAGAAACACAATGACCATGATAAAAACATTCAAACCCTCACATAGCATATCACTGGACCTCAAAAGAAGCAAGCTAATGCCGGTTTCATCTTTCCAGGCTATTAAACAGTAACTTGTATCTTTTGTCAGAAACTAGTAAATGTAACATTTTTGTTGAAATTCAATTGTCCATATCAATGTTGAAACGTTTGGCTACAAGTTGCTTGTAGCACCAAAGGCAAATGGTTGAAACTAAAGATTACATTCTCTCTTCAAAAAGCCAGGTATTTTTCCAATGGTATATATTTACATATTTACATTTTTAATGTTCTTTAACTGGCATCATATATGAGACCACACTGTTGTTGCTGTTCAAGAACTGTGTAATTGTTTTTGTCAATCTGTGTATATAAATTTGAGCATAAACTTTTGGCTATAGGCATCAGCTTAAGTGTTTACGGAAGACATTAGGCTCACCCTTGATTATAATTATTATATTTTATTTTTAAGGTGCAATATGGGCAGCACGGTGGCTAAGTGGTTAGCACTTCTGCCTCACAGTGCTGGGAGCTGTGAGGGAGATAGCCTCTCATTAAAACAGGAGCCATGGGGATAGGGGGAAATAAATTGAGTAAAAAAGCACAAAGCTAAGCCTGCACCCAGTAAGTGGGTTCAGCAAAGAGGACCAGAGTTCTTGATTCAGGAAAGGAGGGAACATGTTGGTGGTAGTGATAATGGAGAATGAAAGACATGAGGGAAAAGGGCCCTGCTCATGATAGCTTACAATCTAAATGGAGGGACAGATGAATGGGGTGATACAGAGAAGATGAGACAAGGGAAGTAGGGGTGAGTTTTGTGGAGAGCTGATAAGCTTTGATAAATAGGTTCATAGAGTTTTTTTTAAAAGTCTTGGAGAGAGGGAGAGTGCATTTGTGAGACTGAAAGAGTTTCAGAGGAGGGCAGAAGCACGGGAGAAGACTTGGAAACGGGAATGTGAGAAGGTGGTGATTGAGATGCAGAGGAGGCAGTTATTGGCAGAACGAGGAGGATGTGAGGAAGTATGGGAGAGGTGTAGAGGGGAAGAAGATTGAGTTAAAGCTTCATAGGTGAGGGAAGAAGTTTGAACTGGACTCAGCAGCATAGGGGGAACCAGTGAGGATATTGACAGAGAAGGGAGGCAGGTGTAAAATGGTTGGAAAGAAAAATTAGATGGCCAACAGTATTAAGGATGGGTTGGAGAGGGGGAAAGGTGATGGAAGGGAGACCACAGTGATGCTACAAAAGTCTTGCATTTTTGCACTGTACCTGTTTGTGGTGTATTATTGAAGGTGGTTTTTATAGTAAAAAACTATATCTTAAAGACATAAAAAGCACACATGTGACTGGTTACTGTGATAGCTCATGTCATGAATTATATAATTTGCATTAACCTGCCACTTTTATCGTTCCTTGAAAGTAGATTGTTTGAGATTCTTTTGTTATTACAGAAATTCTAGTTTAGTATATAATAACATATGATTTTCATTTTTAACTGCATCATGCTGTGACAATATGAATACCAGGTAGTGACCTTAACATGCTTAACATACTTCACACTCATCAACTGCACCTTGCCTGACAATATTATACTGAGAGGAGTCATACTTGTCTAAGATCTTCTGTCTTAACTTAACATGCAGCTATACCTGTATCATGAACGATAGCAGCAATCCCATGAAAAACCTGAGGTGTATTTTTAGCATAAATCACTGGCAGGCTATAAGAAGCTTGGCAATTAATATTTTCCTCTGTTTGTATTTTCTTCTGCTATTAATGATTTATAGTTATATGTGGTTTTCACAGTGTCATGTGACTACCATGGCAACTACAGTCACATGGCAAATAATGTAGTTGGCAGAGAGGCTCTTTCCACCCCTCTGAGCTCACACTGATCTGTAAAATCCTGTAAAATCGTCCCCTCCTTTTCCCCCGGGCCAGTTTTTTTGTTGAAAAACTGCAACATGCCACAACTTGCCTTACAAGGCCCCATGCCATTGTTAAGTAATCAGAGGAAAAGTCCTCACCGTTAAAGTCCTTAAGTACTCAAAACCACACCCGGAGATCAGATCTGATCTCCGGGTGTGGTTTTGAGTACTTAAGGACTTTAACGGTGTGCAAATTTGTCCCAGCCCTCCTATTTCCAGCTTATAGCTGGACTTGCATACAGATGCCTCTGGATCTCAGGGCTTCAGGGCCTACCTGGACGGTGAATGGTGTGCTATGCATTGGCCCAATGCCTGGCGGCAGTGCGACCTGGTGTCCAATCTACTAGTTTTAGAACTGTTCCCCATAGTTGTTGCAATTGAGCTCTGGGCCTCACGTTTAAGCAAGCACAAAATTGTTTTTTGGTGTGACAATCTAGGTGTTGTCCAATCAATCAACAAGCAGAGTGCATCATACCCCCTGCTATTGCTCTGCTGCAACATATGGTCTTAAGCTGTCTGTAATACGACATTTCTTTTTTATGCGTGACATATACTGGGGGGGTGGATAACAGCATATAGGACTCCCTTTCGCAGATTCAATGGAGGTGCTTTAGGACTCTTGCACCTCATGATAATTCTACAGCCATCCCCTGTCCCTCTAATGTTTGGCAGATCATCACGCCGGCATAATAGGACTTACTGAAATGCTTGCTGAAACTTGCACTGCATTTGTACTGCCTTTCTTAAGCGCTTTTAGATTATGCGAGTTAGTGGCACAGTCCAAGCGAAATACAGGCTGGGTTTGCTGGCTCAATATATGCTTATTCATGATACCCATATCACTTGTAAAATTGCTAAGTCTAGGACTAACCAGGCAGATAAAGGTTGATGGGTTGACATACCATTTCAAGGAGATACGATGATTTTCCCGTTCGCTCTGTCCAAGCAGTTATCAGTGGTTAGACCTCATTTGAGTGCTTTAATCCTGGTGCACATGAATGGTTCCCCTCTCACCAAATAACAATTCAACACACTGTTCAAGAGAACGTTAGAGTTTATAAGTCTGGATCCAGCATTCTACAGAATCCACTCTTTAGGATTGGGGCGGCTACGTCTGCTGCCATTGTTGGCTCTTCCATTGCCGCTATTAAATTCTTTGGCAGATGGAAGTCCGAAGCCTACAAAAAATATATTAGACCAACTAAGTAATTGGCCAAATTACTACCCTTAGTAAACCCAGGGATTTGCTGCTTGTCGCTTTTAGTAAGGGCGTAAAGAGATTTTCCTTTTTTTTTTCTTGGATCAGTCCCTGACTAGCTACATACTCTGGGTTTTTTCTGGTTGTTTAGCTTCATATGGATTAACGCTTTCCCCTCCCATAACCACCAACGACTGCAACATGCACACATATGTCCCATCATAAATTTTTCCCTCATGTCATGCCATGTCCTAGAACTTGGAAAATTAAGGAGTTGCTTATGAGCATGATTTTTTAAGAATTCCCTTCAAATGTATAGCGGAAGCGGTATATTTAGGAGTGTATCTGAGTCAAAGTACACATTCCTAAAATGTCAGTATGTACTCATATACTGATGAAAAATAAGGTCTGATTTATTTAGGAGAGTAACTTTGCACCTTGACAAAACCATGTTGTATTGGAGAGGGTAGTAAATTTAAAATGTGGGGACAGATTTATAGTTAGGCTGGAGTACGTCCTAGATCAACTTTTAAATTTCAGTGTAAAAATAAAGTTACCAAGTATTTGTGTTCTACATGACAAAAAAGTCGATATTTTCTTTATGTGCAAAAAATAATACGCTAATTTGCACCCCTTGCATTGTTACATGGTTTGTACAGGATCATATTTACTCCTTTTTTTGCCTTGCTCTCCTTAATGTCAATTAATGTAACTTTTGCCTGCAATATAAAGAAATGTTTTTCATGAAAATTATAATTTAGGGAATTCTCAAATAAAAGAGAAGAAATCCTAAGAGTAACCATGTATGAATTGCTATCTGCACAATTTTTAGGACATGCTTCATCCCTGAACTTTTATGTAGATATATGGAACCCACTTGATTGACAGCCCTTTTAAGAAAAGAATGCAATTAAAACATATGTTGAAGTTTTCTTTGAAAAGTGATATTTTTGTGGCGTTTAGTGGGGAGCCTGAGAAAGAGAATTCATGTCATACAAGTGTTTGCTCCACCCTTGGCCTTGGAGGAAACACCTGCTCCACACACAGTTATATCATGCAGAAAGGAGGAGATAAAGGAAGTTGTATATTTCCACATTCTTTTTAAATGTCATGTACTTTGAATCATATTTATGTTGGTACAGGGAATAACCTACAGTATTTTTGCTTTTTGAATTAGTTATATTTGTTTTTAACATCAGTCACACTGCTTCAATGAAGATCAAGAAACATGAAATTTATCATATTGTGTGTATGCTTTAAAAAATAAAATCCTAATCTTATAGACTTGAAATACAAGTAAAATTTGAATTTTGTAAAAGCAGGTATTCAAAAATTCTATTTGTACAGCTGGCATTGCAAAATGATTTGTTAAGGTGCCCATGTGCGTGCTGCCAGGACTTACCAGAGGTGGGGGGGGGCGGGGTCTAGGGGAGAGATTTCCCTGGGCCTCCGACCGACGGGGGCCTCAAATTTGCTAATTTGGCAATTTCCAAGTAATAAAAGTTCAAACCTAGCGCCTAAATATATTAATTGGTTAAATTGGCAAAATCACTTCTTTGAAATTTCCAATAATCCAGTACATCAGTATTTGTATACAGTATTTTATTTGTAAATTTAAATAAAATTAAGTGTTAAAATCAATTTAAAATACATGTATTTTAAAGTGTTGTAACATCAAAAAAAATATATTATGGCCCCACTGGTAATCAACTAGTATGCCCTAATAATATAGTAAACTCAAAATTTTTACCATTACATATAAACATACCTGAAATTTGGGCCATTATTTTATTCATAAAATAAATTTGTCCTGGTAAGATAATTAATAATACTTTTTGGCCCTCTAAGCAAGAAATCATGGTTACCCTGATAATTAAAACTTGTATTGTGCCTTATGTTATTTAAGAGTGGCTAGATGGCTCTATCAGCTGTTAGAGCCATCTAGGCAATCAGAAGCAGGTCTAAACATTTTTATGATTTCTCTGTTAAATTTCCAGCGATTTTGCGGCGAGTTTAACTAAACCGCCGGTGGAATAGGTGTTTTAAAATACACACATCGCAGGAGATTGGATTTGGGATTCTCAAATCACAGTCTAATACATATGGTGACTTTGGGCATAAAATCGCTATCGATTTCAAGTGATTTACAGTGATTTCAAATTGCTGAAAACAATCACACTCTGATACATTTGTCCCCAGTTCCCCAGTTCTCCACCAAAAATACTTGTGCACCCTACAAATAATGTCCTTAAAAGAGAGCTATTATTTCAATAATATGAAAAATGAAATTTCATTTAGCACTGCTCTGAATAATAGGCACTTTAACTCCAACCAACTTTTACAAAAGTTTACTCCTCCATAAATGCTGCCATCTTGCTCCTCCAAATCCATGCAATTGGTGGAAATATAGATGCACATTGCCAAATTGAGGCAAATCAAAGTACCAACAAAGTAGTATTTGCCCTGTGCCTCAGCCATTTTCTGCTTTGTAAATGAGATTTATTAGTCCATGTGAATACGTGTGATAGTTAAACAGGAAACAAATGCAAACATAAATAGATGTAAATACAATAATAAAGGGTTCATTGTCTCTGACTTTCAGACCAGGTCTGTTTAGATCTGAATAAATTAATCGTATTAGCTTCCACTATCTGCATTCTGCTATATTTCAGTGAATTCTAACTTGGCTTGAGTATACATACAACCCTATTATTGCTTTTACTATATTTTACAAAATAATTTAAAAATACTTTTTATTGACTTTTTGCAAAGGTTGGAGGTGGTAAGATAACAGTAGAGAAATATGGAATGAGCGAATAGGTAAGATGATGCATCAGTGTAAGGCAGTTGTTTATGACATACACCTTACATACAATAGTTTCCATTCCCGGTTCCCCGTCTCCCCAACCAATAGCCCCAGACAAACATATCTCCTTCCAAGAGCAAGAGAGCAGGCGACTAAGCGGTCTACGAGCAAGTGACACCATTACTCTGCGCAACATGGTGGAAGCTAGGGACGGAGGAGAGACATGACCAATCAAGCTAGGATTTAGTGGAAGTGGGGCCCCAAGATAATCCAGCCTTGAGGTCAAGACAAGTGCACATTTGGCAGGAGAGTTTGTGATGATACACATAAAATGCATTGATACTGTTGTTCTTGTAAACACATGTGAATGCGCGACCGTCATCACCATCACTCGGCACTTGCACTAGACCTGTAACTGGTGCAAATGATACGACTGAAAATGACGTACTTTAGCGATGCCCAAAGCTCAAGTCAGATGATGCTGCGGCTGTGTGCGCTTGAACTCAGCACGCCCTTACTGTACATTGACTATGTGCATACGCCCATTCCTCACCCTGTTCCGCCCATGAATTCATAGCCTGTCTTAATTGTACCTTGCATTCAAAGATGAATTGCATACACTTGCGTTCTCTGGTGTATAGTTTGTTTCTGGGCAGGCGCAGTGCAATTTAACGTATAATACAAATATCAACATATATGTTCCTTAATGATTCAGGCCCAAAATCATGCAGAAAAACACTGATTGTCTCTGATCTTCTACCTAAACTTAACCCCAACAATAACTTGGTCCGTAATAGGGTTACCAACAAAACAGCAATTTATATCACAAACGTCTAGTTTTATTTGGTTGCCTGTAAGAAGATACACAGCATGTCCACAGATTTGTGTTATATGTTACTATAATGTACTGCTTGGTTCTATTGAACACTGATGCTCCATTCACAATTCAACATAGACCTTTGTTTTACAAAGTGACCCGTAACACATGAAGTGAAGTAGAGTCATAACTTGAGCTAGCAGAAAGCTGCTCATATACATGGCATATATGTTTTCAATTATCCATGTGAATTGTAATTCATGGTCTTAGTGCCATGCAGTGCAATATGATCATGCACTATGAATATCTGCACATATGCTTGTCATTTGGAGTGAACTTTGGGCCAGATCTGATCTGCATACTAAGATACATTATTTGTGTCTATGTGACCTAAACTTGTTTGCTTAAAAATGTAAAATCACTGTTGGTCCTTTCTAGGGAAGGAAAAGTGGTAGTTATTCCTCATTCTGTTATGCTGTACTCTTACCTTCTCTTCTTTGCTACAAATGAACTAAAGTAAAACAGTGTACAGAATGGATTTAAGGAGAGGACACAAAGGCCTGACCTAGAATGGCAACATTTTGATGCAGAAGACAGATACAATTTTAGTTGGTGTCCTGTATACTTTACTTCAGCTAATTTTTAAATAAAGTGCATATGCAGTAGTATTAATTTTATGTTGCTTATAATGCATGTATATGTTCTGGACTAAATATGAGGTAATACCATGTCGCTAAGGATATCATATAAGAAAATCATTTTCAGGGGCTAGACTGTAGCACAATTCAGGTATCTCACACCATGAAAGCATTGCCTGTTTGTCAATATTACCAGCCAGCAGTTAGCCGTCTTCCACCCACAATACATACTCTGGAGCCTACTTATTAATCCTTATTTTCATGTAAATATCCCGACAAACACAAATCTAAGTATCATGTAAATGTATTGATGCTGCATCGCAGCAGATATCATAGATATCTGTTGCTTAGAATTTTTTTTCTGAAATGCAGAGCAGTCCTGCTATTTACAGCAATTTAACAAGTAATGAAAATGCATTTACACATACGGTAATGTATGCCAGCTCCGGCTAGTGCACATTACCGTATATGTGTAATTTTTCAGGTCTGCTGTATGGGGAGAGCATTGCGCTAGAGGGATCTTCGGATTCCTCACCGCATCTTACTGCTCTCTCTTCTGGCCACTAAAAAGTGGTCACTTTGCGATAGTGACCATAGGTAAGATAGGAGAGAGATCTTCACAGGGACAGCAGTTTTTCGTGACTGCTGTTCCTGTTATTTTTAATAAATACACACGATCTTTCAATCCTTATCTTTGCTATAAGGATTGAAAAGGATCGTGTTAAAAATGTGGTCTTTTATAAATATGCCCCTCAGTATGATTAAACTAGACAAATGAAGTTAACTACCTGCTCCTGTAGTGACAAGGACAAAATGGACATGAAAAGCACAGTTGTGTGGATTTAGTTATCACATATTAGATATGCTAATTCATTCAATTTTGATTGATTATTAGTGCTCCATTTGTGGGCTTCATTTACGATAAACAAAATGGTCAAAGAGCAGTGAAAAATCCTGTTTAACAGTGCTTCGTGCCTTGATTTGCATAGGTACGCCTTGGTTTCTGCCAAAAATGAGTTTCTAGGAGCAATCATTGTTCTGCAGAGATTCCATATGTACTCCAAAACTACCCCATGTGCCACTCTAACCTCCCCAAATGTCCCCACATGCCCTTCAGATCTCCCAACATGTCCCCAAACCTTGCCATGTGGCCTCCAGACCTCGCCATGTGCCCTCTAGACCTCCCCACATACCCTTCAAGCCTCATAACATGCCTCTCAAACCTCTACACATGCCCATCAGACTTCCCCTACATGCCCATACGAGAAAAGAAAAAAGAGAAAAAAATCTTCTTTTCTGGTGCACTTGGTAACAGAGGGGAGGTCAGGTTACAAGGGCATGAGGGGTGGTGGTGGAACCATTGTGTCAAAATGGCCCTGCTCCCTGCTATGAAATACCTAAATTCATGGCATTGCATGGCGGGGGCAGGGATTGATTACGCAAATTGTGTCATTAATCCTGCCTTCACCAACACCCAGAAGGGTGCCAACTCTTCTGGGAGTCAGGGAGGACTCCCCAACATTCAGGAACTTCACAGAAATCCCAAGAGAGTAGGAAAGTATGATATTTTTTTATTTACATTAGTCCGTGCCCCAGTGAAGCTTGCAATCTAATTTTCCCACATATCCCTACAACATCCTAAACCATAGGTTTACTTTATTCAGCTGACATATTTATAAATACTGTCTCATTCTTATCTCAAAGCTTCATTGTCAGCATCCATCTTTTTGTTTGAAATACTGGAACTGGTATCTATTGAATCTGTCTGCTCCCTCTCTTGTGCATACTTTCAGTGGCTTTAGGGAGGGTTAAACATCTAACTAACAGAAGTTGTGGGACAATATTCAGTGGCAGGTTCACTCTAAAATAAATTTGTGTACATTGGTGGTTCCATAGCTTTTTTAAGTATTTTAAAATAATTCATGTATTCTTCAGTTAATCATACTCGATTGTGGTATATGAAAGAATGATTAGAACAATGTATTTCTGCAATATCACAATGACACAGGAGACAAAGCACAAAGAATGCATAATTGGAAATACAGACCAGGCAGCTTCCAACAAGCATTCCTATGATTACAGACTTGTTAAGTCAGAAAATGTTTCACCATTTTATATAATATACAAAGAATAGCTCCATTTCTTTATATTTGTGGTACTGCACTTTATATATTTCATAGACTGATTTAATTATTTACCACTCTCTAACCTTTTTGACATTTGATAGTAAACACGATGAGATAGATAAATTGAATACAAATTAAACTATGGATGTGCAGTAAAATAAAGCATCATTTTAAGTTAAATGTAACTTGCATTTGCGTCCTTTATACCTGGAGTGTGCAAGCACGAGTTACTTACAGTAGGGATGTACACATTTAAGTGTAACACGCCCTGTGGAGATGTAGCCTAGCTGGAGTAGACCACATCTCCAGATATGCCTCTTAGGATGCGTACCTTAGGCTTGGTGTAAAGATATGTGCTGATGATGCTGACAGCATTGCATATATCTTTACTGTTGTAAAACTAAATGAATAAATAAAGCCTGCCTCAGCCTAAAATAATTACCACGTTGTATCCATAATGTGATGTCAATCCTAGCCTGGACAGCATGGGTGGAATTACCTAAGAGAATGTGGGTTCCAAACTCAGGCAAATCGTTTCCATGCTGAATGGCACTGGAGCACCTCCTGGCACCCCTGTGCAGTGGATGCCAAGGTAATGGGTTATAGTGTTTAAACATTAACGAGGCATGCTCTATAACTGCTTGTGGAGCTTGTGTCACTGACCTGCTTGTGGCTCTGACAGGTTTGCCACACTCATGCTGGTTAATTATTTTAACGGGAATACACAGTTCAAAAAATATTTATCCAATTTATTTATAAATTTGTCATCATCATCAAGTTGATAATAATGTCTGCTGTGTCATTAATCCGATCACATTAAGATATGCTTAGCCATATACCTTACAGAACATTTTGAGTTGCAGATTAGGCTCGACATCTGTATCTGAAATCGTAATAATTTTTTTTATCATAGGATTAAATATCTTGGGTTTGGTTACTGTGCAGGTAGCCATTCTCTTTCACATCAGTTTTTTTACATTAAAAAGTTACAACTATTAAACAGTAGAGGAGTAGCAATAATTCACATTCTAGAATCACTTATCACTGATGCACTAAACATTATACTACTAATAATAACACTATTCTTAACAGCAAATCACCAATTTCCAAATGCATCCAGATATTTCTTACAGCAATAAGATTGGCTCTTTGTGGTAGATTTACTAAAGCTTTTAAAAGGAAAGTGGTGTTGCCCATAGCAACCAATCAGATTTTAGCTATCATATATCTACATTCTAGAATATGATAGAATATAGCTAGATAGCTAGAATCTAAATTGTCTATAATACAAATGCCTACTATGGCCATATAGCTTATTTACTGCCTCATAATGTAACTTGTAATAAGTAAGTCATGTTTGTGTCTGCATAAGGGACCACCCCTGCTGGCACATAACGCACCAAAAGTAGTTGTCTTTTATGGCATAAGCAACGAGGGGAAATACAGGTTTTTTTTGTGTTTGTTTTCTTCAAAGACCTTAATATTGAGGTTGATCACATTATACCCAGTGATCAAAAAAATGGAAATTTAGAAGTGGCTGTATGGAAAATGTAAGTGAATGGAAGTTACAGTGAAGGCAATAGCATCCCAATTCGCCCACTGCTTATACCTATTTATTAATCAGTCCCTGCCCCAAGGAGCTTACAATCTATATTCCCTACCACACAGGCACACCCACATTAGTATTGATTTTGTCATACCAGTATGTCTTTGGAGTGTGGGAACCAGTGAAAACCCATGCAAACATGGGGAGTACAAAATCCTCACAGATAGGGCCCAGGATGGAGTCAAACCCTAGACCACAGAGAAATGCTAGCCATTTTGCCATCTACATAGGTAGTTATTCTGATGTTAGACTACCAGGGAGTTGCATTAATTTGTAAATATTAAAAATATTCAAAGAATAATCACATTATTTGTAGCATTGTTTATATCAATGGACACTGCTTAATGCTAAGAATACTATGATACTCCTTTAAGTATGGTCACAGTTTTCAAGGAGTAAAAACACTGTGTTGTGCTATGCCTGTGCGGTCTACTCAAATAATAATTTAGGCAATTTTTACTCAACACAACAGTGTTCTTCTAGATTTATGTTACACACATGACTATTGTTACTGCATCATTAGCTGACTAAATGGGCCATTCAACCAGAGAATGTATGACTTTAACAAACAGACTTTCAGACCGCATGCTGGTTGAAAAGATAAGCATTTAGTGTGTGGCCTTTGTAGCTGTTAGAATTATTAGAAAGCAAGAGAAATCTGCATAGTTAATATATTATGACATATTTGCATATATGGCACATATTGTCAAAAAGTACTATAATATTCTTAAATGTTCCTCTTTGACCACTGCAGCTTGGCAACTTGGTATGGAGGGTGAACTATTTCACTTAATTGCTTACTGCAAGTAAAGCATAACTAGGCCTTCCAATTTTTGTAAACAAAACAAGAAAATATGACACTCCTGTGAAATGAAGTTTGCCGTGCACATAAAACAGTTGGCAAGTTTTCTTGTGATGCAGGTGTGCAATGCTACAAGAACATATGCACACTATAGTGATGGGTAGTTCACGAATGATTAGTTCAAATGAACTAATCTTCAAAGTGAACTAATTCATTTAGTTCACAGCTCTGGCAAAGATTAGTTCACCAGGAACTAAAACAAGTGGGAGGAGTTAGAGATAAAGCCGAGCAGCTCCAGCAGCCTCACTCACTGTCTCATTCCCACTGGCTCTTTTGTTTCTATTCAGCTCTCTCATTTAATACTCATGAGGTGGCACTGCTGTGCTCAGACATTGTGTGAGACTCTGGAGCTGATCACTGACTGTGAGTCATGAGTCATTCTCTCAGGAGTTCATTAGTTCATCTAGTTCATTTCACTATTCAAATCATTCCACTCTTTGAATCATTCCACTCTTTGAATCATTCCACTCTTTGAATCATTCCACTCTTTGAATCATTCCACTCTCCGAATCATTCCACTCTCCGAATCATTCCACTCTCCTAATCATTCCACTCTCCGAATAATTTCAATCATTTAGATCATTTAGCTCATGAGTCACAGGATACATTCCCTTCCCTGTCAGCTCAAGACACACTGCACTGCTGAGTGCTGCATGCTATATACTGTAGTTCTGTTTACTGCACCATATATACAGGGGAGATGTATTAAACCCTCAAGAGAGATAAAGTGGAAACATTGACCATAGCAACTAATCAACTTCTGCCATTTTCTAGACTCTGCTAGATAAATTACAGAACCTGATTAGTCATAATTGCCAACATTATGTTGGTTATGTCTGGGAGTTCCTGGAGCGGGGTATGGGTGTAGGGACGGGGCTTCATGAATTGCGCTATTTTGGCCCCGCCCCCAGTGACATGATGCCTATTTTGGGTCTTTTTACAGCTGTAAAAATTCCCCCCTAAGGTTTGATACATCTCCCCTATATCCTGATTGCACTGATCTCAATTTTAAAAGCAAAAAAGTGACACTTTATAATACTCTTTTTCATTTGCATATTATGGAAATAAAAAATAATAATGAAAATGTAATTAACTTTGCAGAGCTCAACATGTCACTACTACTTTTTGTATAAGTGATTGCCCTTTTTAAAATATTAAAAATGATCTGACATATTAAACTTATCTGATCATTTTAACAGGACTATAACTCATCTAATGAGGTAGTAGTATATATGCCTACAGTATGTGTAATAGACTGGATCTATGTCTCCAATCACTTCTCTCAGCAGTGTTCCAGAGCCAGTAATCTAACTGAACTAACTGAGCTAAATGAACTACTCAGTCAAATGAGTGAAATGAATTACTGAGTGAAATGAGTGAAATGAACTAATCTTTTGAACTAATCTTTTGTGTGAACTAGATCAGAATGAACTAATCTTCAAAATGAACTAGATTTCCCATCACTAGCACACTACTTCATACTTGCCAACATTGGCATCAAGCTGTCTGGGAGGAGGGTCCATCATAGGGGCATGACCACGCGATTTGCATCATTAGGTCCCACCCCTGTCAAACGCTGTCAATTACGGCCTATCAAAGCAGGGGCGGTTCCAGAAGGATACATTTAGCCCTGCCCCCACCCACTTCTCCAACAAACAGGGCATTTACCCGGGAAGTTGCCCTGATCTTTCGGACATTCCAGGAGAGTTGGCAACTATGCACTGCTTAAGCCAGTCAAATAAATGATGCTAGTAAAAACAACAGAACAGATGGGTGGCCTAAGAATAATGTTTCTTCAGCATTGTGTGTTTCTCATGAAGTGAATTCCATACTTAAATATTAATCCACAATATTTCTTACCTGAGGTCTGGCATTTCACTCTATCTTGCTGGTCCCTTCATGTCTGCTGTGGTCCACCCATGTCCCCCCCACAATACTGGCTTTTGCTTAAGGGTCACCAAGGAGAATATCACCAGACCATCTCAGATATTGGAGGATATGCCAGATCAAGTGGAATGCCAAACTCCAGGGGCTAAATGTATTACTGTCCGGATTCTTCAACTCCGGCGTGTTCAGCGTCTTCGGCGATTAAATTTAAAGCGGCGCTGCATTGTAAAGGGAAGTTTCCCTTTACAATGCAGCGCCGCTTTAAATTTAATCGCCGAAGACACTGAACACGCCGGAGTTGAAGAATCCGGACAGTAATACATTTACCCCCAGGTATGTAATGCACCAGATTCATGTTTAACTGTCTTCTCAGGGCACATTAGTTAAGACATATGTGCATAGCCTTTGTGAATAACATCTCTCTCATGTTACTCAGCAATGAAGCCGTTACAGGCACTCTAAGTAACAACTAAAACTTCTAAAAAAGAAAATGTCCAACAAAATATGCACAACAAAGCAAATAAAATAATTGCAAATAATACAGTGTTTTCGAATGGGCGCCATGCAATTCATACATTACTGTGGTCCTGGAAATAAATATCACTACTTTTCATTAAGACTGTGGGCTCTATTTATTAAAGTCTTGATTTTAATGATAATTCATGAAGATGGACCCTGCGATAAGCGGTGGTAGAAAATCAGCCCTATCGCCATGTATTACTAAATATGCCCATAATTACAAAACACTATAGGATCCTTGCCTGATTATTATATTATTCTGCCTTTATGACGTTTATCTTTAAAAATGGCTCTGCATTGAATAGGCTGCACAATAAATCACTTTTGTCATAAGCAGTACAGAGGACTGTGATGGCATGCATCACACCCAGAGCACTATTTATTAATACTGTGTTGCGACAATCAATATACATTACTGCAAATCTCAGCGATGCATGATGAAATACCACTTGAGATTTGTTAATAAATTAATGATTGCTCCTGTCCCTATAGAGGTCTATGGTGACCAGGGCTGCCAAGAAGAATTCAGGGCCCGGGTACAACAAATTCATGGGGCCCCCCTCATAGTGAAGTAAGCCCCAAAATTTTAGGTATATGGTCATATATTCAGGGGCGTGGCTAGCCAAACGGCAGTGCAAAAATTTTGGGAGGTGCGGTCATGCATTTGGGGGCGTGGCAAACGTGCCATTGGGGCGTGGCTAACATAAAAACCACTAGGCTCTCAATTCGCCGGAGCGTCACATATGTTTAAGCACTCCTGACTTTCAGGACATCTACCACCACAGGGTAGTATACAAACAATGCAGTGTGTACACAAACAGTTCAGTCTTGGCCTACACCTTACATTGGACACAACATTCACCGAAAATTGGTATTGTCCCTACTAGAATCACAACATTTCACACACTGTGCTGCTCTCTCCTACCTGTTCTTCTCACTTTCTCCACCTGTGGCTGCTGCTTTCTTTAGTTGTGGCTTGTCCGGATCCAGAAATGTTGAAGGACCTATTTTGAAAAAAAAATGGCTACATTTAGAAAATTACAGCCAGCCCCAGCGTTAAATCAATAGCACCCACGATTAATAATTAGGCCTTCCTCCAGCTCCAATATTACAATAATGTGCCCCTTCATCATCGCCATGCCTTATGATCACACTGTGCCCTCCATGCTGTTTTTGCCCCCTTCATCTGGCTCCCCTTCATCAGACTATACTATGCTGCTCCCCCCCTTTTTCAATCCCACTGTGCCATGCCTCCCCCCCCCCTTTGTAACCCCACTGTGTCATGCTGCCCACCATTTTTTAACCCCACTGTGCCATGCTGACCCCTGTTTATTAACCCCACTGTGCCATACTGCCCCGTTTTTTAACCCATCTGTGCCCCTCTCATTTTTTCACCCCCTCTGTCATGCTGCTTTCCCATTTTTTAACCCCTCTGTGCTCCCCCCTCAATTTTTAACCCCTCTGACATGCTGCTTTCCCATTTTTTAACCCATCTGTGCCCCTCTCATTTTTTAACCCCTCTGACATGCTGCTTTCCCGTTTTTTAACCCCTCTGTGCTCCCCCCTCAATTTTTAACCCCTCTGACATGCTGCTTTCCCATTTTTTAACCCCTCTGTGCTCCCCCTCATTTTTTAACCCCTCTGACATGCTGCTTCCCCGTTTTTAACCCCTTTGACATGCTGCTTTCCCGTTTTTTAACCCCTCTGTGCTCCCCCTAATTTTTTAACCCCTCTGACATGCTGCTTCCCCGTTTTTAACTCCTCTGACATGCTGCTTCCCCGTTTTTTAACCCCTCTGTGCCCCCCCTTATTTTTTAACCCCTCTGTCATGCTGCCCCCCCGTTTTTTAACCCCTTTGTGCCCCCTCATTTTTTAACCCCTCTGTCATGCTGCCCCCCCCCCCCCCCGTTTTTTAACCCCTCTGTGCCCCCCTCGTTTTCCTCCCTTCACTTACCTTTTCTCCTCTCTTGGTCTTCTCTGCTGCTCTGTGCTCCAGACTGACTGAATGCTGGGCATGACATGATGACATCACACCCAGCATTCAGACAGTCTGAATAGAGCACAGAGCAGCAGAGAGGAGGGATGCCGGCTCCGCGATCAGGTGAGTATGTTTTTGTTTTTTTTTTAAACTAGCCTGCTCCCCCCACCAACGACCGAGCCCCCCCCCCCCCCCCCCCAAAAAAAAAAAAAAAAAAGGAAAGGAAAAAAAACGTTTTGAAAAAAAAAATTAAAAAATTAAAAAAAATCAGCAGCGCAAGGGCCCGGGCCGGGCCCCCTGACATGCCGGGCCCGGGTAATTAGTACCCGCTCCCCCCCCCTCTCGGCGGCCCTGATGGTGACAGCTGTAAGTTCTGATCATCAGGTTAATGACGGAGAAATCTAAGATTTCTCTGACTTTAATCCGTTAAATAACAAAAACAGTGAAAGAGCCAGCATTTTTAGCTCTTCAATACTTCCTAAATATAACCTAGAGTCCTGTAGCCTGACATTGGATAGACTCAGTTTAAGCATTTGCATTGCAGTTTTTTGTATTGTATAAAATATAATTTTTTATGTAGTATGTGAAGTTAATATTGTAACATGAGCCAAAGGTCAGGTTTTATTTACAAAAGCATGCATTTTTTAGCTTATCTTTTCCCATATGTGTCTGTAATTTATTATGTATCCACCATATAGCAACATAATTTGCATGGGGAGATACCCAGCAAAACTTTTCTCCATTGTGGTCTAACGCCAGCAATAGCCATCGGTAAGCGTTTGATATATAAGAAGCCCTAGCTCCGGCGAAAACCTCCATTTTCATGAGAGAAAGGTATTTTCTTCCTTTCATAAATAGGCCCCTTATTTTTGCTGAACTGTCTGCATTTCACTAGGAATGAACCAGGGCTAACAGCAGTAGCTTTATTCTGTTTCTCCTCTTTACACTGTGCATTTATAATATGTATGTATGGATACATTTATTTATATGGCAACATAAAGTATCTGCACATGCTCTGAACATTCACTAGATGAAGTCATAGACAGATAGATATATAGGTAAACGTAAGCATAGTACACATGTATAATAACTAAGTGTAGTCATGGTTGGACTTTGCAACATGGGGAAGCCTATATAATAACGCCAACACATGTACCACTGCATTCTTCCTTTTCGTAGATTATATTAATTAAAAAAAACATATTTATGTATTTAAAGTAAAGATTTTTTTAATTTGTAAAACAGGGAGGATGATTTTTTAATGTTTTTTTTTTACATATTTTTAGCTTTATTAATATGTTTTCAATTATCTTTTTTCTTACAAGTGGGTCATGCATGCACTAACACTGGTCCAGTAAGACTATTCTTAGCACTGTCAACTAGTGGCCGGCAATATTTCATTAGTATATTGTGACGATAAAAGATTGTGTGTTATCGCTGCATAGTAATAGATATGGGCCTATATCTCTGTTAATTAATTCCTGTAGTTCTTATTTTATATCTGTCTTTGTTTTTTTATCGTAGGCAAAGGCAGCTCAAGCATCTCATCCGACGTGAGTTCAAGTACAGATCACACGCCGACTAAAGCCCTGAAGAATGTGGCTACTAGTGAAGGTACACATCTGCTCCTCATAATTATCTGCTTTTGCCAGCCCCGGGAGTCAAGCCCTGCTGTCTATATTGGCAGTGTGTTGTTATTACACTCATGAAGATGAATGTCAAAACCATTTATCTAAATAGTTTATTTTGACTCCGAGTTCTAACAATAGAAATGCAACTAAAGTGTTTAACCGGTTATTATTACATTTTGTGGTAATACATTTTAGAAGAGGTCAGATTATGGAAACATTGCATTATTAAAGTCTGTTTTTATTTGTTTAATTCCATTATAACCATGCATTAGTAGTAACAGGCAGACAGATACAGATAGCCTTTTTGGAACATTTATAACAATAAAAGCAAATTACGTGCCACTTGCAGTGCTGCACGTAGAAAGGTCTACATTAAACTTCCCAATTGCAGCATTCGGTTATAAATATATAAAATATAAATAAATAAAATATAAATATATTATTTAGATATTTAAATATAAATATCTACAATATTTAGCAGTGTGCAATAAAGCTTGTATTATATAGTACATGTTATCCATTAAGTGAATAGAATAATATATATCCCAAAATTATGCAAAACTATTGTGAATTTACTGTGGACATAGAGAGCTATTGTATAGACTGTGGGGAATGCAATACAGATCGGTAAAACTGAGAATAAATTAAGATGACCACACTCTGTGATCCTGCTGCTTTCACTGTCCTATTTGGCAACATCACCATTCTATTTCTGGTATTATATAGTACATGTTATCCTATAAGGGAATATAATGATATATCTCAAAATGATGCATAACTATTGTGAATTTATTGTGAACACAACAGGCTATTGTATAGACTGTAGGGAACACAATACAGATCAGTAAAACTAAGAATAAATTAAGATGACCACACTCTGCGAACCTGCAGGTTTCACTTTCCAATTTGGAAACCATTTCACTTTTGGAAACTGCGCCTGTAAAAAGGCAGAGTCACTGCTTTACTACTGTTAGCTTTGGACCTACAAGAGAGGTGTAGGCACACTGTCTTTGCTGTGATTGATAGTTCAGCAGCCAATCACTGCAGAGCAACCATCTAAGAGAGTGCCAAGCAGCAAAGGTAAAGGGAAAGGTGCAGCCTTGTGGTGGCTTCTGGTACTTTCTCCAGATTCCAATAAAAATAAAAGATCAGCAAATTTTGTGTTAAAGGAGGATTATTATCCATATTGATGAGAAAAGCATTTTGGAAGGAACGATCAGATGACAGGTCTTGCATAAGGCCACAGGGTCTTAATTTGGCTTTGTGTCTATGTGTGTGTTATTTTCATTAAAACCATATTATTTACACCAGCCTGGGGTCTAGTGCAAATGCACATTGACGATCGCTAACACTAGCTAAACATTTCTGATTGCCTGATTACAAAATTCACCTCTGAAGCTAGTAGATGCTTTCTCCATTGCTCTTGCATATTTTTGTATTTTGCAAGGGAAAAAAAAGTTCTACTTTCATGCGTAAGTGAGAAGAAAGGTTATATGAAGCCTAATAGTAAATGCGTGTTTCGCAATGAAAACAAATGTTTACAAAGTTATATTGTGCTTATGATCTGTTCTGTGTACAGTATGTGTCTGGGTGTGAGTATGCCTGCCATAAACCTGGCATTTATGCTACAGATGCAGAGCTGGTCACAACATGAGATGGATCGCATACAGATTATGGGCGGTAGTACACTTTTTATATTTGCATATTTTCGTCCCGTAAGTGAAATCCAAGCTGCATTTATCTCTGCATCAGCCCTTTAGTGTGTAAAACTAGACCCTCCAATAGTTATAACTCTGCTTCTCAATGCAAATAACAGCCTTGGTGAGAATGTAATTTATCTTTTTTCATTTGGTCTTTTTCTTATAGAAGCTGTGACCCAGGGCCACAGCACAGTCATCAACTTGTTATTCTAGTCTATAAACTGTATTTCTTTAGAGATGCGTTTTACAAATCTTTTCCTATCTTACTTTTTCAGAGGAACAAAGCAAATTTTGAAGACAGTACGTCTCGTCTTTTCTTTTTTTTTTGTCTAAAGGCTTTTGGAATTTGGAAAAAAAAAGCAGTGTGGAATGGGTCCAGATGTATACTCATTGGCTGATTCATAGTGGCTTTCAGCCAGCCTCTGTTTAAAACAATTCAAGAATGTTATTTATTTAATGTTTTTTTTCCCCTATGCAATCCCCTCCTGCCTTCTCTGTTAGTGCTGTGCTGGCATAGAAACGGATGAAATCATTTTGTAGTGATCTTTTAAATACCTCTGCTATCAGGCCAAAAAAGCGTAGTGAATTATTGGTTACATTGTTGTTTTCTCCATAGGATGTATTTACAGTCTGCTTAATTGTGTCTAACGTTTGTGTAACTTGAGGAGTTGCACATTTTTACATTGATGAAGCTGCCGTAGGAAAAATAACTAATTGTAAAATAGATTGCAGTAAGTAGATTGCAAAGATAAACAGCATGTGATGCTATTCCCTGATTTAAGATGAACTACATGATGAATTCCTTCCTGCCTTTAGAACCGCCATTTGCTGCACTAATCACAGTGTATTTCTCATAATTCATTACGTTATGCTATACATATCTCTCTGCTGAGTAACACAATGTAACCCTCATCCTTGGCTAATGTAACATTGCTGTGAGAAAAGAATTACAAAATATGGGGTAAATATGTGCTAACAAAATGAGGGATTTTTTACTTTATACTCTGAAACTAAACAATGTGTTAGGGCTACGCTTATTAGACAAGCCTTTAGAACCCTTAGCAGCCGCCTTTCCTCTAGAACTGATGTTGTATCAGATGCCCCCAGAATTTAAGCTATAGGGTAGTAAAGGCTTATCAGTATAACCGTACTGCAGAGTGGAGGAAGCCGGAATACTGGAGACAGGAACCGGGGACAGGCCAGAGGTCATGGGTCAAAAGTGAGCAGGATTACCAGGAAACAAGCCAGAAGTCAGGGCAGGTTGCAAACAACGAGAATCCAATAAACAAGAAGAGGTCTGGGGCAATCTGCAAAGAGCAGAGTCCAGAACAAGCCAAGGTCACAACAGGGAATAATCCAAATTACAGGCAGAGTATCCACAGGGATATGAAGTAGGTCAGGAAGTGTGTGAACAGAAGCTATAACCGGCAGGGAGGCTAGGCCCTTCCTGCCTTAAAAACCTGTTTCAGCCAATCTGGAATCCGAGGCACAGGGAGATGTAATTAGCCGCAGAAGGCTAATGATTAATTTCTTTTATTTTGCACACGTGCCCGGTTGTCCCCCTTATGCCGGGACGCAGCGTTGAGAGAAAGAGCGCCCTGGTCGTCACCAGGGCGACGTCCAGGATGCTCTTTCTGTCGGCGCCACGTCCCGGCATAAGGGAGACAACCGGGAACATGCGCAAAATAAAAATAATTAATCATGAAGGAAGTGACGTCCCGGTCGTCATGGTAACGGGAGGGCGCAAGCAGAAGGTAAACACGAGCCATCTCAGCTCGTGACACAATGAGAGTCATTTATAAGCCAGAAATATGCTCCACAGTGCATTTTATTATGTGCATGACTGCACTTTGTCCGTCTAGTGCATAAAAAAGTGCATCAAAAGTTTAGAAACTGCCCTCTTAAAAATGATCTGTGCGACCTTTGGGGTTTTCAGGTCCAGGCGGAAATGAGCATGTTCGGAAGAATAAAAATGTCAATTGAAAGTGCTACTTACCTTCAATTTAGGACCTTCCTTTCATTAATTTTAATGTTGTCCTATTTTTTTTAAAAAAACTTTTCCTGTTTTTATTCTATTAAACTTGTGCTCAGTTGTCACAATCTAGCACTCACCTGAGGCTGCGTGATGTGTATATGGCAAATGGTCAATCAAAAACAACCACCTGGCCTGTTTGAAAATTATTAAAACCCTCCCTGCCTAACTCACACACTAGCTTTTGTCTTACCAATTATGCCACCACCATGGTTTGGCTTGAAGAGCTGCCACTCTTACTCAGAAAGCCTTTGGTTCTACCTTTGTCTAAACTATCATAAATTACTTTAATCAGAGTTATCATAAACCAAATGATCGCCTTTAATACGTTAATATGTTATAATACCAAACTAAGTTTGTCAGATGAATTCAAAAGAACACAGAGACATGAATTTATTAAGTATAATCTACTGCAGAAAAGGAATGCTTAAGGTGCAAAATAATTATCACAAATGACATACAAAGGTATAATACAGTAGTTTGTTATAAATATAATTATAATGGAGTAAACATAGAGAAATAGACTTCTGACCATTTATGATCACTTGGAGAGCATGAATTCACTAGAACACTTCTCAATATGAAATTGACTTACAAAAGTGAACAGATCTGTTAGATTTACAGAACATTTTAAGCAGCCACCCTTCACTGTGAAGTCAGAAACAGAAAGTTTGTGTTCATGCAAATGAATTTTACAATCATCTTTTCAAAGCACCTTTTATGTCAGGGATTCTATACAATGGCCTAACATCTTACCAGAAAGTACTGCAAAGATTATTTTACCTCCACACAACAGGTCATACGTTTCCCTTTATTTGCTTACCAGACATAACTCCTGTAAATATGATATTTGAGAAAATATTAAATTTTCCTGTGTCCTTATATTACATCATTCCTTCCTCCCTGAAACGGGGCCACAGCTCACTATTTTTGCCTCTGATCTAACTTATCCCAACTGCTCAGGCTCCAGTCACCCAGTTAAGATGTCCAGAGATATCACAGAATCACAAAGAATGTGAGGGGTCTGTTGTTGGATATTATTGATGATATTGATATAACCTTAAAAAGAGACTTTAGCTTTTATGACAGGTGACATCAATTGGCATTGGTCACTTATCTGTAGCTAAGAACATACATCTGTTTCTCTCTGTAGTGAAAAGGGAGGACATACAGTTATAAGGATTAACCCATAACATAACTGTGATGAATAAAGCATAATCATAAGGGACTGCATTGTAAATATTGTATATCAAATAAATCCATGTATAATTTCTGTTACTCTGCACCCTAGAGTGAAATGTAGATGACTTCAAAGCAAAGCCCTGCTCTCACAGGGTGAATGACCTAACTCAATGTATAAAATGTGAGGCCGGGAATACTGGCCTGTGTCTATTTTGTTGCCCTGCATAGTACTAGCAGACCCATGAACTACAAGATAGCATTGTCACTTTTAGGGAGAACTGAATAGCCTCATGCACCTCATGGGGGAGCTATGTCTTGGTATTGGAGTGTTTTTGGGACCTAAAGAGATATCAGGGAACTGTCATAGCAAAGATACTTACACAAATATAATTCCATTTCCAAAATACCACTTACATTTAATGTAATTAACAACATATTTATAAATAGGATGATTAAGGGCAACCCATAAGTCGAATAAAGCTCTGTCATAGAGGGATTGAGAGGAAATGAGTATCTCTTAAACTAATCCACTTGACCTATGTTTGGTACATGAAGATATTAATAATAAAATTAGTTCTGTGTGACACACCCCAGAAAAGATATGTTACATTTTAGCATCGGGAATTAAACATGAAAGATGTAAATTATACTTGTAAAACTGTGTCACAGGCCTCCCCTGTAGACTAACCGCTGTAGGAGGGGAAAGGTGGAAAAGTGTCTTTAAAAGATGATACCACTTACAAGATATTGTCAGACTTCTGGGAAATCAATCCATATTCATAAGCTGTCCATTTTACAAGCCAATTTCCCTTGGCACAGATTATACAACTAGTATGTAAGATAATACTCTGAAGTGTCTCCTTTTTATTTTATATGTTTTGCTTTATGTTATGTCATCTTTTGTTAATTGTTTTTACAATCTGTATGTATTGTGCTTTTTTGTATATTAAATATAAAATGTAATAAGTGCTGTCCCTATTGCTCTAAACAAATTCACTGCCTTTTTAGAAGAGCTTAATTGCTTGGCTGTGTTAAGCCTTTAAATACCAGTGTGAGAAGTGTTAACTCTTTTAGCTATCCAAGCAGAGAGTGTGCGAAATTGGGTAATTAAATCATTGGCATCCTACGGGTCTTTTATGTAGATGGTGGCAGTTGAGAATTGTTGAAGTGGATGCCTGTGTTGGGGAAGAGACCAGTTAGATCTGTAAACCTAGCGGTAGGTGAGTGCAAGATTGATCGCTGGAATCCTGTGTCCCCCTTACAGTAAATGTCCAAGTCACAAGAGTGCAGAGTGTGGTTTGTGACATTTAAAGGTAGTCAGGAGGAGTTTCCTTACAAAATAGAGGTGATATACTTTTAAATTATTTCAAGTTATGAGATCAGAGGCTGGTGTCCCTGACATTGGTTGGCAACTTATGGTATTTTTCTATTTTTTAGAGCATTAGGTGCTTGGTTTAAATAATTATTCCCTACACTTAAGGACTGGTAGTATCCAGAAGAATACAGCCTTGTTCACAAGGACAAATCTCAATTCTTACTATTTTTTCACTAAGACATATGTGCAATTCACCTCCCTTCTCTCTTACTTTCTTTCCTATTTTATTGTGCAAAGGACTGCAGAAATGGCAGCTGCTTATAACGAAATAGATAATAAAGTTTTAATTGCCCTCTGTGAGCAGCGAGGTTTTGACTGGAGAGAAAACTAAAAAGGCACTAGTTTGCGCATTAGTGGAGGATGATGTAAAGAAACAATGTAATATAGAACCTGAGCTGGGGACCAAGACAGCACCAGAGGATTAAAGTGGGTATAATGTTCCAGATCCAAAAGGATCCACTTAATAGGATGAATCTGGTAGAGCTAGAATGTCAGCTGCGAGGTGTCTCCTGCCACAGCAATACTCACAGTGAGATCATCAGACACCTCAACTAGGCATAAGAAGACCCAAACGATGTTTTCAGCCAGTATTGCATGTGGAGTCTTATTCTTGGATACAACATGAGTCTTGTGGAACAGCTGGATTGTCTAGATGAGAGTTTTGAAATTGCTCAAGAGGTTTATTATTGTGGGAAGCTCTGTACCCCATTCTAGCAAGACCAGTGTCGCCGATTGGATGACAAAAGGCAACGCCTGCAACAGCTTCTTACAACAGCTGGAGAAGCAACCACCAAGCCTATCGGAGTGGCCCACAAGGAAAAGATGCCCCTGTCAGCTAGAGTCAATTTGGGCAATGCTACCAAGATATTACATACGGAGGCCCAGTTTACTTTACTGAGGAAAGCTGATGGTGCTAGCAGCATACTATCACAGGCTGCACAAAATTGGAGGAGGCCGGTTTTAAAGTGGACTATTTCTGTGAGAGAGGTGGGAGTATGTGAAATTAGTCCCAGAAATATGTTAGTGGGTACTGACTTTGGATGATTAATATCACATGGCTGCCACCAGTTTGTCACAATCCAGCACTCACCTGAGCCTGCTTGATGTGTGTTCAACAAAGGGATAGTCACAAACAACCGCCTGGTCTGTCTAAAATGATTAAATCTTTCTCTATCTATGCCACACACTACTCAATCTTTGCTTTACCAATTATGCCACAAAGATTCTTTGTGAGAAGCAGACACTCTTACTCAGGAAGTCTTTGGTTCTCCCTTTAAACTAATCTGTCAAAATTTACTTTCATCAGTTATCATAAACCAAACGATCTCCTGTTTCAACTATGTAGCATTTTAATACCAAGCCTGACACATTAATTTGTAAGAACACAGAGACCTGAACTTATTAAGAGTAATTTATTATGGAAAATAAATCCACAATGCTTAACTATCAAAATGATAATCAAATATATAATACAACAGATTTTTTTAAAATAAAAAGGACTAAAACTCAGAAATGATAATCTTACGAATTATCAAGTTTCTTTTTGCTGGAAGAATCAGAAAAAAGGGACACTCCTCAATTTGGCATTGACTCCGCAAAAGTGAACAATTTCTTAGAGTTACAGGATCCCTTCCTGTGATTTCAGAACTAGAAAGTCTGTGTAATTGCCATTTAGGTGTTTATGACCTCTGTGCAATCTCCTTTCAAGTCAGGTTTCTTTACACAGGCCAAACATTTCAACAGAATGTCTTACAAAGATGATATTATCTCCACACAACAGGTCATACGTTTCCCTTCATTTGCATACCGAACATGACTACTGCAAGTATGATACTTAAGAAAATATGATATGATATTTTACTATGGTTAGAAACAGAGTGCATCTGAGCCACAGCAAGCTAATATTGTGAATTAAATCACCAATACATATTTGCAGTTTTTAGCTTGCATGTGACAAAAGTAAAGCCTTATTTATGTTGCAAACAGCGCCTGAGAATACGGGAACATCGGGACTGCATTTGTTATGTGTCACTTTCTTACATTGGCAGTATTGTGACTATAAATTCACTTTACCATACTAAGTGTGCCTGGAAGTTGCAATGAAGGTTTAGGGCAAGGTCCAATCTCCACTAACTCTAAGCACACAAAAGGTCCAGGTAAAAGGCTCTGCGACCACCCACTAAACCAGTAGCACTTCACCTTGAAGTTTGTTTATATATTTTGTCACAATTTCACTTTTGTATGTGGACACAGTATGTGGTGCACGAGTGTGCATCATGAGTACTCATCAGGAAATGCCCTGATCTGGATTCACCTAGCTCCTCCCATTTGAAAAGGCAATTTTGCACCCTCAGTAGACTTTGCAGTTTTGACATGCTAATCCATGCATTTCCTGAAATAATGGTGGGGGACAGAGCCCTCAAAGTGTGACTATCCCACCTAAATTGTGGCTGTTGGGAAGTAAGCTTTTGAAATTCACTATTACATAACTATTTATAAACACCATTATTGTGAAATTGGAAGCGTTGGATATGTGAATGTTGAATCTGCAGACTGAATATGTTAAATATGTGTTGTGCTATTTTTTACACAGTTCTGTTGAATCTGCTATGTTGTAACAAAAGCCTCACTTTACTTTCGCACCTCAGGTCCCAGTATATTATTGAGTGTATGTAGTCATTATTTAATACACTTCAGGAAGAACTGCAGAAAAAGGCATATGCAATGTTTTATCTATTTCTGTGTCAGATCATTTCATATTAATATAATGAGTGGTTATACTATGCAATGCAGTGCAATGATTTGTCTACATCATTTGTATAATAATAATGCTACTTAACAGTTAGGGATCTATGGATCAATAATATGCGGTGCCCAGACGAAGTGACCCCTCTCCTGTGATCTAATTTTCTATTTACCGACAGTGATAGGAGGAAGTGCTGCGTGCACAGTACTACTAACCCATACTTGCCAACATTTGTTTTCTGGCTTCCGGGAGATGCCGGCTGGGACGTGGGCGTACTGGGGGCGGGGCGCTGAGATCGCGTCATTTTGGCCCCGCCCCTTGATGCGATGACGCAAATCGCGTCATTTTACAGCGGGGGCGGGGCTAAACGCCGCGATTCCGGGTGAATCGCGGTGTTTAAACCGAATTTTGCCGATCAGGGAGATTGCCACACTCGCCCGGGAGTCCGGGAGACTCTCGCAAAATGCGGGAGTCTCCCGGACATTTCGGGAGAGTTGGCAAGTATGTACTAACCTTGTAACGAATTCTGCGAAGCTGAAGAGGCTTCAGCAGAATCCCATAGGAAATGGCAGATGGCGTTACCTGTCTTTGCCATGCAAAGTTTATCAAAGCTTGATGCATTGCAGAACATTGCAGTCCCCATAGTAATCTATTGGGACTGTAATGCTGCACGATATTTGCCTAAACGGAGGAGATTTCTGTTAGGCAGTTAATGCATAGCAAATCAATTAAGCTTGGTGCATAGACCCCCCCATGCTTGAAAAACTTAATAATATTTTTTTAATTATATGGTGCAAAGTGCAATAATGTGCTGTAACTCATAGCAGCCATTCAGATATCAACTTTCAGATAGTATGCGGCTGATGATTTTATTGCTCTTTATACCATATTAATAAATAAGTTACCTTAACAAAAAATGAGTTTCAACAGCATGGGTTAGTGGGCAACAACTGATTAAATGGGGTGATATCATTTGATCACAAATGGACAAACAAAAAAGTATTGCACAAGTGCCAAGTTTAGAATATTAGCTAGGCTCCCAATTGCAGTCATTATTATTGTCTACATAGCGCCAATAGTATTACGCAGCACTGTACAGTAGATAGGTAGCCATTCACATCAGATACTTACATTCTAATTTCAAACACACACAAACTAGGGTCCATTTTGCCAGAAGCCAACTGACACACCGATATGTTTTTGGACTGTGGGAGGAAACCAGAAAACTCACACGTACACTGGGAGAACATACAAACTAAACTCCACACAGATAGGACCCTGGTCGTAATCAAGCCCATGACCCGAGCGCTGTTATCAGTGATGTCCCTGGTTCAAATTGAAATGCTAGGTGGCATTCACATGACAGTTGGTTTAGCCGACTAAAATGACCACCTCCAAAGTTTCCATGGCAAGCACTTTTTTTTTTAAGACTAATATCCTGTAAAAAAAATAAAAAACCCTCCTCTACATTCTACAATTTGCAGATGAGGTCAGCGTCACATTGTGAAAACTAAAATATTTTTAAGATATTCAGGCGCATATTCAATTCTCGGCTGTTTCTGCCGCTGAAAAACTATTACCTGTATTACGGTAATAGTAAGCCGGTTCAGGGAGCTGCGAGCTGAAATCCAGCGAGAAAAGTACCGTGATACCGGTATTTATGCGCACTATTACCGTAATGACGGTAATAGTGTGCGTAGCGTGTTAATTTTGGTTAGAACGCCAATAATTGAATATGCCCCATAATGCTTTGTGCTCACATGAAGACCATCATATGTGGAATCATAAGCGCACTGGTGACATCATCAACTCTGGCTGAGAAGCTTTTTATAGCAATGTCCCTCCCCCCAGCCACCAAATAGTTACTTTTTTTTGCAAACATTATGGTATTTAGGTGCCAGCATGGAAAGAAGCTGAATGTGATCTTTCCTTCTCACTTTATTTGAAGTTTTGTTTAACCAAGTTTAACTCTCATATACATCATGCTACAATCTGCACACATTCCAGCTTTAACAACAGACCAAAAGCTTTAAAGCAAACAGCAGAGAAGGAAATCAAAATCTAATTAATCCTCTCCCAAGACACATTTGTTAATGCAGCAGTGCTATTATTTTTCTTGTCTAGAGTAGAGGAGGATATATTTTCAGTACGCCTATGCCATGTAGATTTTTAGTAGCAATATATAAGACAAAATGTGAAATTATGTACTACCAGATGAAGTATGTTTATTCTGGGTATAGTAGACTTTGTAATGCTAGTATTGTAGCAGATTCATTGGTGTTTGTTGAGCTTTGGTTTGAACGTACATACACATTGAGGCAGTGGAAATGCTTAAGGTAAGTATCACTGTTGGAAATATTTGAAATGCATGTAAAAATAAATGCAACAAGAGAGAAATGCTCAGCTCCCCTGCAACACCAGAGTCTTACTGCTCGTCAGACCAATGCTGGGTTCCTCTGCACATGCATGAGCTGGCTTATAGTTTCCAGGTCCAGATTTAACAAATAAACAGTAATAAAAATACAAAAGTAAAAAAAATAGAAAAAAACCCCCAAAATCTTTACTTAAAAAAAAACAAACAATGGAAAATTGCTTTATTGTTGTAATAAAGCATTTTTTCCTGTGGGCACCTTGTCTAACGCCATCCTTTGCATGGGGAACCCTCACCAATTGGCCGGTGATAGTCTTCACCTATCTTCAGCTAGAAGGCTTTGATAAATAGGAAAAATACCTAAACCTGGCCTAGTTTGCCTCTCCAAGCACAAGAGGCCACATGTTGAAGATAGGTGTAACTCTAAATACAGAAGCAAGTTGTGAGCATACACAATCTATCAGTATATATATATATATATATGTGTGTGTGTGAACCCTACTGGTACCATGTGTGGTCCTTAACCCTGGGTAGCTGGTGGGTGTAGTAATCAATAAAGAACCAGGGCTTAACGTGGGTGTTTACTACAAAGTCTCAAGAGGGTGGACACATTTGTTGTTAGGTGTTGTAACGTGGTGCAGTGCAAACATAAGCAAATGTTTGGAGCCAGACTGTCTCTTGTATAAAACAGAAAGGCTGCAATCGAATATCACAGGTGTACACAATGCCTATCTCTTTCTGTACTTTTTATTCATCTCCAAACTTCACCAGCACAGTACAATTTCAGTGTATTTTAAAAAGACAAACCAGCTGCTGCTGGAAGCAGAAGTACCGCAGTCGCACAGTAGTCTTGTTCGGCTCATCAGATCTGCAGGTATACACATAGCACTGCTTCTCTAACACATCCATCCCAGTATCCAGAGACAATCCTTGTCTGTGTACCACCACCCCCTCATCCACGGACCCTTCTGCAATGCAATTTCTGTCCCCTAATCCAGGGACATCCAGACTGTGTGACCATGCTGCTGCTAGTAGTGCTCCCCCGTTCTATAGGGCTTATCCATGTTGGCCCTTACTACCCATCCAAATATCCAGGGATTTATCTTTTCCATAATAGCAACATTGCCTTAATGCAGCGACTCCCCCACCAAACGGTATGGGGACACTTTCTAAGGGCACTCTCCTGCTGGGGATCTTTTGCCCCCAGCGGTTTCCATAATATAGCCATGTTACCTCTGCAGCAACCACCCCTCACTCTATGGGTGCACTTTGCAAGGAGGCTCCTTATATTGGGGCCTTCTCATCTAACTGAACATAAAAGTAAAGATGTATAGTGAGGTAGAGACATAAAGATCTATATCAAGTTTGGGCATGGAAAACTCTGACTGAAAAAATCCACAATAATAGTTCGTATTTTGTTGTTTTATTTTATCCTGACATTTTATAAGTAACTTGTACAGTATGTTTTAATGATCATTTTCAGTAACATTTCTAGATTTTCTAAAGCCTTGACAGCAACAAATTACTTGTACACTTGGACAGTAGGCCTAATTACACTATAATTAATCTCACTGTGCTGAACCAAAGGGAACCAGATGGTCCAGGGCTATACTTGATCTCTAGACATGTGAATTACTTATAATCATTAGTTTACCATTGTTAATAGTATTAATAGTTGTTAATAGTATTATCAGTCTTTTCTTCTGGAGACACCATTAAATAAATTAAAGAAATACCTAAATGTAAAAATGTTATTTGATTGTATCTGATATTGCAATGTAAATGTATAATTTAGGGAACAGTATAAAAATCTTTTGTTCTTCTTCAATCTTCAAATTAGGTTGTATTCTATTTTAATTATTTATTAATCAATACAATTCAATATCAAAGACATTGCAAAATGTAGCATTAGCAGAGATCCATGTAGGTCAGGCATGGATTATATTTAGAGTTACCAAAGGAAAACCTGCACACTCCCCTTTTATCCACACAAAAAATGACATATTCTAGCACCCAAAGAGGCATACACGTTTTATCTTATCAGGCACCAAAAAAATATTAGGGTCAATTTTAAGGTCCGAGGACACTTCAGGTCACTTGTTTATACTGGTTTTTTATTTCAAATTTGATTTCATTTTAAATGTTCAAAATTGCTCAGGAAAATGTTTGCAGCGCAATTTCGTACTCATTTCAGTAAGGGTTCCCAGGTTTACATCAACCACACCACACAGTGGAATAAATTGCTGTTGTCATCGTCATAAAATATAAATTCTGTGAAATGTGAATTTACAAATACAATGCAGTACAGTGATGTAAAAATACAACTCGTTCCTGCATCTGTGGAAATTTAC
The DNA here is from genome assembly GCF_038048845.1 of Mixophyes fleayi. Taxonomy (NCBI): domain Eukaryota; kingdom Metazoa; phylum Chordata; class Amphibia; order Anura; family Limnodynastidae; genus Mixophyes; species Mixophyes fleayi. The sequence continues at coordinate 147,627,827 of NC_134406.1, read as the reverse complement.
ACCTCTGCAAACCGCCTATAAAAAATTGTTACAGATTTGTTACTCTCTAAGCATAACTGTGTGCATTTTGTTTTTAGAACAAGAATTAATTAATAGTATTTATTTGAGACTCTAATATTTTGACATGTGTAATTTATGTAAAATAGTAAAGCTATGAATGCATACTTTAACTATCCACTTTACCCTGAGTTAACTATGTCACCGTTAAACATCTTTATATGAAATATCTTTATATGGAAGTGTCTTACATTTCATTTCAATGGAGATTTATTGCCAATAAAGAATGATTCATTTATCAGCCACACAAGTGCAATACAAGATGGTGTAGGTAAGATATGTAGATGGGGCACAGGACAGTCTAGTAAATTTATGTTGTATAAATAACTTGAGACCAAGGAAAAATAAATAAATATATGTTGGTTCTCTTGTGGTTGTCAGGTCATTTTCACAGTCTTCTACCATAAATTGTTTCAGTCATTCATGTAAGTGGACTGCAGAGGGTCATAGAAGGGGCCCAGCATTTGTCATATGGCAGGAGACTAGTGAATCATAAATATTTTCTTCTATACCCCCATTGATTTAAGAGCTGCAGTAAATATAGCATGAGGGTGGCAGTTGGATTGTTCATCAATCCTGACCGTTCACTTGCAGTCTTTGTGTGAGGGCAGCCTGACAGTTGTGTTTCACACAGACGAAGAACCATAATGTAAATGATATCCTGACATTAATGCCATGCTCGTATAATTACTGTGTATACCTGATATGCCAATGGGACAGATTGAATGAGCATTCTCCTTTACAATGTTTAAATGAAGAGCCATATGTCATAACAAGTATTTCACCATTTAACTCATTTAATGTGGAGCTCTACTATAACTGTTAGTGATTGGTTTAAATTTATATTTTTTTATGCATTTTAAAAATAAAACCAATATATAATAGACAATTTGAAATAGCAACACAACATAATACACAAAAAGATTCCCATCTCCTTCAATTTCATTGTAAATTATGCAAACATTTCTAACATTTTAGTTTTTAGAAATATATATATTTCTAAAAATAAAATGCAATTTACAACTATGAAGAACCGCAATATTTTCAAAAGCATGACTTAATTCTAGTTCACTAATATTAATGCTTTTATTTTACAATATGTATCCCATAGAGCTTGACGTAAATTACAGTCAGTATGTGTTCTATTACTGGAAATGACAATCGACGGACATCTTGTGCTAAAAGCTGTCTGAGGGTGAATACTGCTATGTGTGAGTTGCTTATCTGTAAGCAGAGATGCGTCTAAATGAACAACAAGCAACACAGAGGTCGATTGACAACATAGAGAGTATTTTGCTGCTCATTGAAAATATACTGGTTGTGGCCACTGTTGAAGAAGTGGGTACATGGTAGAGCGGGATCCTCAGGCAGAGAGCTGGATCCAAGATCCAAGTTAGAAGAAGTAATAGAGAAAAGAGAGCCAGGGATGTTAAGCATGATCTGACACACCACAATAAATATGCCCAGTTGTCTGAAATCAGGGATGTCAGTTAAGGAGTAGCATTGCTACAATATATATCTAATAGCAACTAGAGGAAGGGCAGCTCCAGTAAAGATGGGAACAGAAGTGTAGTGAAGGCCAGACACGTGTTCATGGTAGAAGTTTATGATATAATCAGAAAAGGGCAATCTGTTGCCAGGACTGTGGATCCCAAACAGTTTGCTGACTCACAAATGCTGGGGTTCGTGCTAGGGGTTTTGGGGGTTTGTGGATCAGATTGACAGCATTAATAACAAGTTTGAGGTAAAAAGCCTCCTCATTTCAAACACTATTTCAGGGAAGAAGGTTGTATACTTAAAGTACCTCCAAAGTAATATTTTTTAAATTAGTTCTTGTGCACCACAATGAGTAGGGAGCTACTGTGTCATGGGAGAAGATGGTTCGATGGCTGGAGGAGATTTTAAAGTAGGAACTTGTAGTGGGCATTTAAAATAGAAGAAGTGTACCATATTGTTTAGATGGGGAACATGGCTAAGTCAAGGGTAATGTGGTAGGCAAGGGGTGGTGTTGGAAAAGGCGATAAGGAGGTGCATAAAATTAAAAGTGTCATAAAAACAAATGCCAAGTGTCTTTCAAATAAAGTAGTTGAACTAAAATATATGTTGAAAGAGAATTATGATAGTGGGTAAAACTGACTTGAGTGGATGAAAGTTATGACCGGGCAGTGAATTTGGAAGGATATAGCCTGCTTCTATATTTCTAGGCATAAAAGGTAACCAATGTGATTACACTACTAATATTAACAAATGAAAAAAGAGCATTTGAATAATTTGAATTGTCCGAACCTGTGACAGCCAACACACTGAGTTAATTCAATGGCAATAGTCTAACTTCAAAGCCTGGGGACTGTTACAATACTGATACATGTGGTGTAGCAGACACCCTGCTGTGGCTTGTGTCACATAATCATAGATAGAAAATTCAGACTGTATAAAAAATAATGTAGTGTGATCATTTCAAAGTTAAATATATATATATATATATATATATATATATATATATATATATATATATATAATAGAAAATCAGAACATCAAAACCAACCTCTGCAAACTCCATGTTTCATGAGATCTCTGTACACATTTCACATCCATAAAGTTGTGCCTTTGGCCCCTCTCAACCTCAAAGATAAATCGTTTAGGGACCACAAATATTAGATCTGACATATTCATGTCTAGTATCATCATCATCATTTATTTATATAGCGCCACTAATTCCGCAGCACTGTACAGATAACTCATTCACATCAGTACCTGCCCCATTGGAGCTTACAGTCTAAATTCCCTAATATAGACACACACTCACACAGACAAAGAGGGAGATAGACAGACAGAGACTAGGTTCAATTTTTGATAGCAGCCAATTAACCTAGCAGTATGTTTTTGGAGTGTGGGAGGAAACCGGAGCACCCGGAGGAAACCCACGCAAACACAGGGAGAACATACAAACTCCACACAGATAATGCCATGGTCGGGAATCGAACTCATGACCCCAAGGTTGTGAGGCAGAAGTGCTACACTAGGCCACTGTGCTGCCCTAGTATAAATTTGTAATCTGTTTATTGTATTTAACATTATATTTTTATGAAGTACAGGCCTAAAGATATTCCTGTATTAAAAAAAAATAGCAAAAAATGTGCTTTGAATTAAAGTGTCATACCGTCCACTGGCATACACACACATCTCTCCCTGTGATATCATAGAAATGGGGAGCCAATGGGGTAACATGTATTAAAATCCCTGTGCCAGAAGCCAAAAATTGTTCTTTACTTTGAGACCAATCTGAATTTGGGTATGATCTATACTTCCATGTTCTCCAACAGCAGGGAGAAGAAATTATGTGTTTCCATTTCTGTAGTTACTCCCTTTGTTTTATAACATGTTGCATAATATTACTGTATGCCATCTTGTTATCCTATTTTTGTACATTAAGCATTGTGAATATTTTATCATATTAAACCTCATTTAATAAATTTATGTCTGTGTTCTTACTGGACTAAAGTTTCAACAGCTTGGCTATTATAATCATTACATAACTGTATTACAGGGTATTATTTGGGTTAATGATAACTCTGGTTGATTAAAGTAAAGTTTTGATTGCAGATTGAGATAGGGTAGGAAGGTACCTTGGCTTCCTAAATGAGTTCAGCTGTTGAAACAAACCTGGTGGTTGCAGAATTTGGGAAATTAATAGTAAGAGTGTGATAAAGAGGGGGTTTCAATCATTGATAAACAGATGAGATGAGTTTGCAGTGGGTGACCCTTTGTCACATATACATTAAATGGGACCAGATAAGTCCTTTTTTGTGACATCATCTATGCTCACAAAGAAGGTAAAAATAGTAGTATAGAAATAGCCTATACACATTATTAAAAGTTATTGTCTAACAATGGATGAGGTGCAGTTACTCCTAAAGAAGATTAACAGCTCTATTTATTATAGGGCGAATAGCCTTTTCTTCATCTATAGATCAAGGGGTCGCCACCTGAGGAAGTCTATTTAACAAGAATCCTGGTGATACAAGAAGTGACATAATCCTTCTCGGGAAGGTGAATGCAGAAGAAAATCAATTAAACAATGCTTTATTCTTAAAATAAATACTTTTTTCAGTGGCTATTCTGTTTTAAATATTTTCTTTATTTTTTAAATAATTTACATATTTTTTAAATCTAATTTTAGCTATATATTTTTTTGCTCACTAACCAGGTCACGTAGGCGCATATTCCTTGAGAATGGTCCAAGCCAGTATTGCTGAGACAGCTGAGTCTCTTTCTGCTGCTTCGGCAAGATTTTATAGATAAATTATGGCAATAAGTGATTTCTTGCTGCCATGATAAGCACCAATAGAAAATCAGCCTTGTTACCAGATCTTAATAAATAGACCCTTTAGACAGATAAAGCACCTGACCCAGATGGTATCCATCCATTATAGCAATTCATAAACCATTACTTATAATATTTTCAGACACCCTCATAACCAGATCAATGCTACAAGATTGGTGAACAGCAGCATCAATCCTTAAATAGGGAACAAAATCGTAGCCATGAAACTTTACATGTCTGAGCCTGACAGTAATGGTTATCTGAAGGGATTCTAGAGGATGAGATTCAGCAATATATTGTGGAATATTTTCATAATTTCATAACACAGTGTAAGCATTGTAAGCAAATATGATTTGTTTTTATGAGGATGTAAGTTTCAAACTGAATCTTAGTGCAGTTGATGTTATAGGTATATTTAAATCCTGAAAAAGAGTTCAGTATTGTCCCACATACGTTACATAAGAAGAAAGGTCTAGGAGAAAAGTATGTACCTGGGTAGAGAACTGGCAGAAGGATAGAAGGCAAAAAGTGATTATATTTGGGAAATATTTAGACAGTATTGGGCCCTGTTCTTTTCAATCTTTTTTATTAATGACTTTAAAGATGGCCTAGAAAGTCATGTTCCATATTTGCAGATGGCATTAAGCCATGTGGGGGTTATTACCACAGAACAGGCTAAGAACCTGCTACAGAAAGGTTTAAACAAAAATGAAAACTGGACCATGAATTGACAATATCATTTAATTTACATAAATGTCTGCTCATTATGCACCTAATGGGGTTAAAACTACTTTACTTAAACAATAAATGGAATAGAGTGGAGAAAATGATATGAAAGGACATACTAGTTGACAGAAAGCTGACTATCAGGACACAGTGCAAGGCAGTGGCTGCAAAGATCAATTAAAATCTGGAATTCATATAAAAGTGGGATACATGCGTGTGATGCAAACATTGTATTACCATAATATAAGTGACAAGTTAGACCATATTGTGAATATGGGGTACAGTTTTGGGTATCTCACTGTAAGAAGAACATAGAAGAACTTGAGAGGGTCCAGGGTTCAATAATAAAATTTCAAAGAGTTTACACAAATTAGGGCATGGAAAAAAGTACTTTAAATGTCTAGATAACATATGAATACATTTGAGGTCAATACAAAGGTTTATCTGACAAATACTATTGAGAGGCTAAGGGTCCAACAGTTGAGAGTGCGAAGATGACCGTTTCAGCATGAGCGTAGGAAGAGGTTCTTCACTGTAAGGGTGTTTAAACTGTGAATTTATACAAGATATTACTATTTACAGAGGACGTTATGGAGGTGAATGATCCAATTAATTTATCTAATTATCATTTTTGTAGTAAGAAAGTATTTATTCTGTGTGAGGCTAAATTGGCAACTGTCACACTGAAGGTTTTGTTTTACCTTCCTTAACACAATTAAAATTTATGAAAGGCTGACCTTGATGGACATATGTCTTTTTTGACCCTTACTAATTATCTATGTATGCAAATGTAAGTACGCTATTTAGGTAGGTTTTAATTTAAATATAATGAAGATAATAGCAACAAGTTAATCTGATTTCTATCCCAAACTAATCACTTATCTTGATTTTCTTATTTGATTTACTTACTATGTCAGTAGATGTCTTATTTGCCCTTTTTTCTTCCATTTACAAAAGATTTTTTATATCAAAGAATGTTCAAATTTGAGTTTTCCTACAAAAGTGAGATTGAAGGAATAATGAGTCAAATGGTCAAGTTTTTCCATACTTTCAAAGAGTCATGTAAGATGAGTCTCTCATATTCATAAGAATTTGTTTCCAACCAACCTCTTCCAAAGAAAATAATTCATTATCTAGTCATTGTTAAAGATATTTAAATATTTCAATTGGCAATATGCAGATTATGCAATATGCAGATTAAATAAACAAGTCTCAAAACTATAGCTGGTACCAATACTGTCCTATTTTATATGTTCCCTTAACCAAATTCTCTATGGTTAATCTGAGTTTACCCTGTAACTGGCAATACACTCAAGTCTAGTAATTAAATGTAATATAAAGAACATAATATGTCAAAGAATCAAAACAGCACATCATTTGCATATAATGTTAAAAGTACAATAATTATAGCACCATTAGAGTTTAATAATTAAACTATGCCTATATCTTAAACATGGCAGAGATGACACCTTTTCTATTATAAAGTGACATCACATTTTGAAGGAGCTATAGCACTGATCAAGCGGACGCCACTACCACCATGAGCATCCACTCTGAGCCACTTCAGCAACTTCTATCAGACACATACTGGTGGCTAGTATCAGCAGCAACAGTGAGTCTCAGGGGTAAATTTATCTAGCTGCAGGTTTGAAAAAGTGGATATGTTGCTTATAGCAACCAATCAGATTCTAGCTGTCATTTATTAAGTACATTCTACAAAATGACAGCTAGAATCTGGTTGGTTGCTATAGTAAACATCTCCACTTTTTCAAACCCGCAGCTTGATAAATTTACCCCTTAGTCTCTCAGCCTTGAAGACACCATTAATGATACAATGTGGAGGCAAGTGATGTCATAATAGGAGAAGACAGTGAGGGACTTAATATGTAGATTCAGAGTGTAAATAATGAGGATACACAAGGAGGTTATAATGTGTGGGAAGTAAAATATCAGTTTTATGTGATTTTATGGAGCTTATGTGTTTGCATGCGGTGAAATTGGTTATGAATGTACTTGTCTGGAAGCCATGCATCAAGTCTTTTAGGACCCTTACAGCAGCCCTCCAAGCTTGGTGGACCAGTAGTATACTATCAGGAAATAAAGTTTCAATAGAGCATCTCTCAGAGATGATAGTATCCTTGTTTTAATCATGGTTAAATGTAACACTAATATGGTTAATGTTGCTTTAATATAAAGTTATTTCTTATATTACTGTCCTTTCCGAATACTGCATGACTCATCAAACTCGTAAGTATAAATTTCCCACTCACTCTGAAATATTAACTGTAAAGTAATAAAATAAGATCCATGGGAAAGAACTTGGGCTGCAGAGATGAATATTACTGGCACTTAGATAGAAGGATTACCTGGAAGGCAGATCTTCCTTCTGCTAGTTATTTGTAGTTACAGGTGTGATTTGTAATCCATGGAGTAACAGTAGGAAAACATATATCCATCTGAAACCTTAAAAGAAATAAGATATCAAACACTTCATTAATTTAGTGCAGACGTTCTAAATATATTAAGCAGGTTCTGCAGTTGCAATTATATGAGCACACAATAAACAAATATTTAAATATAAAATTAATGATAATGATCATTTTGAATAGACCTTACACAGTTGAAAACAAGTATTGGATGTAATCACAAATCCATCTATTTGTTGGAAAACCTTTGGAATTGAGATTTGCATCACACAGCTAGAATTAAATGGTTGTCTCATAGCAAGAAGGGGGAATGCATCAACCAAATAGCATAAATAATAATTTACTAAGGAGAGATCTAGAACAGAAATTTCTACTGAAGGTTTGCAATACATTTTTGCATAAGCAGAAAGACATTTTTAAATGATAATTTAAGAGTTTGCCATTAGGCATAATGCTATGTAATTATTGTAACAAAAATAATGCTATTCCTAAGTGGGTATCTATTTATATTTATAAGATAAATATTACTGTACTGGATCCTAAAAATCCTACTATGGTGTCCTAGCAAGTGTATGTATCCTGTAAATTAGAGAGTCTCTACAAAATGCTAAGTTATGCAGGTTGTTGCGAAACACCCTACGAGTTAAGTAATCAGAACCTGTTGTTGATGAGAGCTTAACCTTTAGCAACCCCCTTTACCATGGAACTAGATCTGTTAACCGGAACTCGGTTGTCCCCAGGACTTAATCTCGAGTAGTGATAATTTAACTCAGGTAGGTGGGCACCACAGAGGACTTGGATCACTATAGCAACAGGGATGCAGGATGCACCTGAACCAGAATATATCAGTTGCAATAGGATGTAGTACCAAGCTCCACCAGAATAACAGTTTGGCAGTGTATAGTAGAGAATGGAGATTGGGAGAAACACAGTGCAAGGGAAGGTGCCAGAAAATTCAGCTATCAATCTGGATGGTGAAACATCGCTGACACAAGTACGTCCGATGGAGCAGACAGCGATCACCACGATCATGCGGCTAAGTGGTTTACTTTCAGTCAAAAGGCTAAGTCAAACAACAGGCAAGGGGTCAGTCTAGGCAGCGATATATATAGTTGGGGTTAGAAGCAAAAGTCTATTCAGGCAGCAAGCAGGGGTAGTCAGGTCACAGGTAGAGGTCAAAACCGAGTATCAGACAGGAGCAGAATATTCTCAGGAACAGGCACATGGAGAAGCAAGCATGTAAACACTATAACTAGCAAAGGTTCAGTGAAACTGGCTAGTATTTAAAGCAGTAGTAGCCAATCAGGGCAGGTGTCAAATTGAGCTGCTGGTAAGTGGAGTTTATGTGATGACATCCAGGCTGACAACAACACTGCAGCAGTCAAAATGAAAATAGAAGTTACCTGCTGTTCCTAACACAGGTGTACACCTCAGGAATGGATAACTCATTTAGGTCACCAGTAGCCTATAGCGATAACTAAATTTATTGGGTCATTAGCAGGAACACGAGGAACATATTGTAAAATTATGCATTTCAACATGTGATAATCCCTTCTCTAAGACAGAACTCAGGGATCTAAATTTGATGGAGCCACCACTAGTTCACATATTGTAGTCATATGCAAATCAGGGAGAGAGCCTAATAATTGTGGCAGTTATCAGCCCCTTTCCAGAGCTGGATTAAAGCTTTGGGGAAGCCAGGACACTTAAGACAGAGAGTCCCTATAATTACGAGTATAGTGTCATCAGTCACGAGAGAGAGATAGGGAAAGTTACTAGCAGGTGGTAATTATTAAAAGACAGTCAGACCAATTCCCTCACAAAAGGAATTATTTATAATTATTTATTTGACACATACCCAAATATGATAGTGTAAAAGTATATATTTTTAAATAATATAAGCTATTACAAGCTATGGGGTGCGGGGCGCACACACGTCTGCACATTGTGTGCTGACAGCACAATTTGGATCTGTCCTGCATGTTTGGGTGAGGGAGACAGACAAGCAGGTAAATTGAGTGGGTTAGAGGAAGACAAGAAGAATCAGCAACATACTTGCCTATTTTTATGCTGTTCCCTGATATATGCACAAAATGGCTAGTATTTTTGTGCTCGCCCTCACCTCCCCATAATCTGGCTTTGCCCATTTATTTATTAAACATCAACTTGAACTTTTTACTAAAATTTTAATTGATTGTATTCCAAATTGATATTGCTCCCCTCCAGGATTTCTCCTCCATTGCAGAAGTCAAGATTTCATACTAATGAAACTCAGTAATACATAAATGTATCCCTCTCCTGTCCTTTTCCACTGCCCCCTTTCCTTGTTATTTAAATATTACATTTTATTTTTATTCTCATTTTTTTACATTGCTTGGGAATGTGAGAAAAATGGTGTGTGTGATAACATATGATTAGAGCATACTTACCTACTTTCTCCTTGCTTTGTACAGGAGAGGGGTGTGCCTGGAAGGTGGGAGGGGGCGGGACGCGGCCAATCGCGTCATTTTAGCCAAGATGACCAAGACCTTTTGGGGTGCCAGGTACGGGATGCGGGAGATTTGCTAGCTCTACCGGGAGTCCGTGAGACTGACCCGAATTTCGGGAGTCTCCCGGACATTCCGGGAGAGGTGGCAAGTATGGATTTGAGCAATTACTTTTTGGTGTATGTTATTATACTTGTCATGAATTGAATGTCTTAGGAAAGAAAGGGACATAGTTACCTGTGTGTTTTTCTTGGATACCTTGGGGTTGATTTATGAAGTTGGACAGTTTGTCATGTAGTTATATTATATATTGTTCACCTTGGTACCTGAAAAGTCTTCAAAACAGTGAATGGGGAGAGATTTAGGTCCATTTTCCATCACCCTCTGTACCTCTTGGACTGCTTCTCTAGCCCTGTTTTGTTAAGCTCAGTCCTACATACCGTTGATTGCTACCATCACTCTCACTCACTGTCCCTCACATAATATGATCTGCTTTACCATGTTACCTGTATTTTTATTCATTCAGTATTTCTAGTCTTTGTATTTTGTTCTTCATGTATCATGTTGTGTGTTATGGATCACTGCTTTCTGTATATGTCATATACCACACTGCAGACCCTCTGTGGCACCTTATAAATAAAAGGTAATAACAATAATAATAATACTCCTGCCCACATGTCCCAAACCATGATAATTTAATGTAGTGCCAAATGATAAAATAGGACATATTGGGGTAGTGGTTCACAACCTTTCAAAGCAGGGGCAAGAAAATAAGATTTGTTGCTTTGTCACTTTGTCCTTATGTCATGTTGTGGCGAGGTTTCCTTCCAGCAGTCAAACAGTTGTTTACAACAAAAGAATTATGTTATAAATACTTGTCGCTCTCTCACTTTGTTGTATTGTACTATAAAACTATGTAAAACTATGTAAGATTGGCAACCTTGAGAGCCGTGGCAGATATTCACCAACAAACAAACCCACTTTACATGTATATATGTGTGTATGTATGTATGTATGTATGTATGTATGTATGTGTGTGTAAGTATGTGTATGTGTATGTGTGTGTGTGTATATATATATATATATATATATATATATATATATACATATATGTGTGTGTGTGTCTATGTATGTATATATATGTACTTGTTTATCGCATAGCCAAATGTAATTGTTGTGTTTGTAGACTAATGGGAGATTCAAACCCAACTGTTTCTCACCAACAAGATCAAGGGGTAAATGTATCAATCTGCGGGTTCTTCAACACGTGTTCAGCCTCTTCCGCGATTAAATTTCAAGCGGCGCTGCATTGTAAAGGGTTGCTTCTCTTTGTTTTTGTTTTTGCTTGGCATTCGATGATTTGTCAGTAAATATCTATTTTAAAAAAATAATTATTCACCAGCATCTGGAATACATTGTTTGGTAATACCAATTGTACTAATGTTTCATTAGCCTAACTTGTATTGCTTCATCAGGAGGAATTTGCATTCCTTTAACTTCATGTCCACTTCAATTATTATAATCACCGTTATTACTTCCAGTAAATCCCTTGCTATCTAGCATCCTAGTCAACCACATTTTTTTCCTGCTTCTGAACTCCAGCCAGTCACTCACTAATCGTTCTAGCAGATGGTGTTGTTTTTCAGGATTTTTAATGTAGGTATATTTTCTCAGTCCCTCGAGGAACAGCCAGAACAGTTCAGATATAAAAACTTGTTCAGTAACATAAGAAAGTAGTGCTGACCTAACACCTTAACACTATCCTCTATACCCAAGCTGCAAGTTTTCACCTATCCTGGTGCATAGTATTTGCCGTTCATTTTTGCAAACCAATGTTTCAGCGTAGAAATTTGTGTTGAATTGTTTGTATCCCTTCAAATAGTATAAATAATATAAGATCATTGGTTCATTTGATTAATTAGAATCTAAGTTGTGCTAAATTTCTTCTGAATTAGTATTTTTACTGGACAATATGATGATGAATTCTGAACAAAATTTCAATCACAATTTACTTATCTCTATAGTTTAATTATTAATTCCTTTAAACTGCATACATATCCTTGTATACCATATATAATAAATGTGATCATTCCAAATTAAGTATATTATAAAATTATTATTATTATTATTATTACTAGCAGTATATAAAGAAAGATATATTTTATATCCACAAAATAATTTTGCTATTCAGGCATGATTGAGAGATTCAGAAAACAACATCCACACCCACCTTAGTAAATTTTTAAATATTTTCTCTATTGTAGTTATGCTACATAGTTTGATTAATAAGCAGCACCAGATGATTGGATATAAAAAAATGAAAGCAATTGTAAACAATCAATCTCATCACTATACTTTTATCCTTGTTTGTATGATTAGTCCTAGGGGTATATTTACTGAACTGCGGGTTTGAAAATGTGGAGATGTTGCCTATAGCAGACATCTCCACATGTCCAGCTATCATTTATTTTGTGCATTCTACAAAATGAAAGCTAGAATCTGATTGGTTGCGATAGACAACATCTCCAACTTTCAAACCCGCAGTTTAGTAAATATACTCCCTAGTCTCTCATCATCACAACATTTAGCAACATATTGAAGGGTTATTAACACTGTGGTCTTTTTATGTCATTAAGAACATAATCTTACTCCATGTCTTTAAACACCTCTGCGGTACCATTCCCACATTTGCAATTTATTTTGTAGCTTGGAGAATGGGATCACAATATACAACATATTGTATATTGCAAACATTTATACCTATAATATTTCAACTTTTATATGTTTGTCACTTTTCTTTTTGTATGGCTCTTCATTAGTAGAAAATGTGTATACATTTGTATCTGTAATTTGCTTTTAAGCATACAATTTTAACTTTTGTAATCATACTGTATATCATATATATGGTATAGAGAGAAATGTATGCAACATTATTACATTGATCAATCTATATAATAAAGCTTACCTAGTAAAGGGTAAAAATGATGCAGTTACTGTAAAAATGAAAAATGCTGGCTGGACTTTGCAGCCATAAATGGTAAAAACCATGTCTGTTTCTCTGCCAAAAGCCTCAGCTGAGGGAGTACGGTTTTCATTTACAGAAATAGCAGAGTTAGATTTGAGTAGCAAGTTTCAGAACTGCTATGTGATTGTGATTATTGAGGGGTTTAACAAAGGAATGGCATCAACTTGAAAAAATACTTATATTAGAAAGACTTTGTTTTTGGTAACTCTTTGAAAGCTTGAAAATATTGTAACAGTCAGCATTACTTTAGCTGAAGCTTTATGAACATGTAATTTTGCTATGGATTTTGGTATCAGATGCCATTTTGTCGATTTCATGTGATATAGCTAATCAAGTAAACACAAGATATAATAAGTATATCTTAATTTGGTTAAATCATATACATGATTTGGTTGCTATACAAAGACATTGCCAGAATACACCCACAACTTACCTAAGATGCCACCAAGACCATTCATGTGCACATAATTTCCCACCTTGATCACTGCAACACTTTAGCAATTGATCTCCCACAAACCAGCCTATCCCACGCATATACAAAATGTTGCTATGCATACATCTCATTTTTAACTAAACCACCCCTTTTACTCATACAATGACATGCAGGATTTGTGTATTGGACATTACACAGTTTGTATATTTTAGCCTGTTTTCCTCATTAACTGCACCAGCCCTGTATACCGTAACCAATATTCATATATTTCCGCTAAGTGGATTTACCTTTTGAGTGGTCTTACACTGCTGTATTAATACTTTCTTCACTGTCAGAGTCAGCTCAATGTAGTTAACTGAATGTAGGGTTGGATAGGATGAGTATTCTCATCTATCATAAAGTGGTAGGGGTGGATGTGGGTGATTATGTGGTGTTCTCATATCATCATCATCAACATTTATTTATATAGCGCTAGCAAATTCCGTAGCGTTTTACGATTGGGGACATGGACAGTAATAAACAATAATGGGTAAAACAGACAATGAGATAAGAAGGGCCTGGTCACACGCTTACAAGCTATAGATCAATGGGAGACGCATACATGAGGTTAAATCTACATACTGCATATTGGTCCAGCCAGATTGCAAAAGAAAAAAGTTATTCATATGCTATGTGATCCAGTCACACAGCATGTTGGTCTGAGGTCAGAGGGTTGCTGTCTTGTATGAAGGCCAAGGGTGGTAATAGGGTGGTTGAGGAATATTATAAGCTTGCCTGGAGAGGTGGCTTTTCAGAAAATGCTTGAAGGTTTTTAGACTGCAGGAAAATCTTACTGTGCGTAGGTGGGAATTCCACAGAGTGGGTACAGCTCGAAAAAAGTCCTGTGAACGGGAATGGAAAGATGTAATGAGAGTGGATGAGAGACGCAAACCTTGTGCAGAACGGAGTTGTCAATTTGGGAGATATTTTGACACAAGTGAGTTGTATGTTGGTGCAGTTTTGTTGATGCCCTTGTACGTTAATAGACAAATTTGAAATTGGATTCTGTAAAAAAACAGGCAACCAATGTAGAAACTGACAGAGTGGCTCAGCAGAGGAATAACGATTTGCAAGGAAAAGACATTTACCCACTGAATGCAAAATAAGTTGTAGGGGTGAGAGTCTGATTTGGATAAGACCAGTAAGGAGGGAATTGTAATAGTCAATACAGGAGATGATGAGTGCATGAATTAAAGTTTTTGTAGTGTATTGTGTAATATATGTGCGTATTCTGGAAATGTTTTTAGATGTATGTAACATGATTTAGATATAGAGTCGATGTGGGGTACAAAGGTTAGTCAAGGATCACACCTGGGCAGCGAGCTTGCTAGTTTGGGATTTATTTATGTTGTCAACAGAAATAGAGATGTCAAGTAGGTAACTTCTGTTGGTGGGTGGGAATATTTTTAGCTCTGTTTTTGAAAGATTGAGTTTGAGTTAAGGAGTGGGCATTCAAGATGAAATGGCAGAACTACAGTCAGTAACACACGACAACACAGATGGTGATAGATCAGGAAAGGATAGTGTATCATCCACATAGAGATGATACTGAAATCCAAAGGAGCTTATTAGTTTTACAAGCCAAGTGGTATAGATAGAAAACAGCAGAGAATCGAGTACTGAGCCTTGTGGGACTACTACTGATAAAGGAAGCAGAGCTGAGGTGGACCAAGAGAAATTAACACTGAAAAAGCAATTAAAAAGGTAGGATAAGAACTAGGATAGGACAGTGTCATAAAGACCTAGTGATTGTAGTGTTTGTATAAGAAATGAGTGGTCAACAGTGTTGAATGCAGCAGAGAGATCCATGAGAATAATGGCCTTTAGTTTTTAGCAGTGATCAAATCATTGACAACCCTAGTCAATACAGTCTCTGTGGAGTGTTGACAGCGAAACCCTGACTGAATAGGATCCAATAGGTTGTTTGAATTGGAAAAAAAGCCATGCCCAAGGCAGTTGCTTCCCCTGCCTTTGCTTCAACCAGAACTTGGTTGTACAAATATATTTTGGCATTCTCCATGTTCTAATATGCACAAATAAACAAGATATGCACTGAAAAGCAAACAAGACTTCATGTTTCTTCATATGGAAAAAACGTTGAATCTATCTATATATATATATATATATATATATATATATATATATATATATATATATATATATATATATATTCCAGTTTATAAACCAGTTTAAGGGAGCTACATGACTTCTTTCATGTAGGAGATATCTGATTTTATAGTAGCCGCACAGTTGGTAAAGTATGTGGCTGCTGTTATATCTCGGCAGGGACTCAGTGAGAGGAGAAGAATGTGGTAGAGACTGTTGTGTGCGAACATAAAGATGGGTCAGGCTGGTATAACTCTCTACCAGGTCTTGTGACTGAAGCCCTGCACATACAAGGGAGTAGGGAGCAGAGGTGACATTTTTGCTGAAAAATGAATTTATATAGTAATATTCAAAATTTATGTTTACTGACACTTTATATAGAGAAAAGGGACCCTCCTTTGTAATGAAGTTTGCTCAGTCTATAAAAGCCACACGTTGCTTCTTATTGTGTGCCAAATGCAGTAGAACAGTTACTTGGATCTGTTCCAAGTAACACAAATGATCCAGGTGCATTAGCAGTCTAAATTCTATGGAAGTATGGATCATAAGCTAAAGTTTTTCAGTGATAAAAAAAACAAAACATTTTGGGAACATCAGAATACAGAAACACTACATGAAACGTTACCATAAAAATGATCTCTAGAGAACAGTAACTATTTGAATTCTCATTTGAATAAATTTTAGCTCACTCATTTGTAGATTGCTCATTATTGAATAGGGGACTATTGGTCAAGCTTTGCAAAATTGTGCTTAACAATCATTAATTGTCTAAGCCTTGAGTACTTATTTTAATTCAACTATTTTTAAATATCAAATGCAGTGTTTCTTAGTTAAAGTTGCATTTTTATTTGCACATGTAACACATTCCTATGTAAAACAAATCTTTGTTAACACAAAAAAGAAGCTTTCTGCTATAGCCAAACCCAATATGGTCAAGTATGTGATGCAGTGGTGGGGGTAGGGCATATGTAAAGAACTTTGCTGTTCATTGTCATGGAGCGCTGTATGTGATATCCTGAGGTCCTTTTGGTAAAGAGATGTGTCTTGTCACAAAGGAGCCAGAGGGGGGGGGGTCTGTTTGGTGAGGAGGAAGAGAGGTGTTTAAAGGTGCACAACGATGGCATGTATGGGTGCGAAGGAAATAATGTAAATTAGTCAAAACAGCAAATCAGCGTTCTGATCAGAGGTGCAGACCAGAATAAAGGATATAGGAGAGTGATGAGTGCTGCAGAAATGGGATAACGTATAGTGGTATAGATGAAATAAGTAATCAGGATCAAATTATGCAATAAATAAACATACACAGGAAATGGATGTAACAACTATAAAGTGGGACAAATGAAAATAAAATCTGAAACTGGGTATGTTGAAATAAGGGTGGAAAGTGGGAAATACACTGGTGTGCAAGAGGATTAGGATATATCATAGTTGCCTACTCTCCCGGAACATCCGGGAGACTCCCAAATTTTTGGGAGTTCTCCTGGACTCCCGAGAGAGCAGGCAAAAATCCCAGATCCAGCTGTCTCCGTTGTTGAAGATGGGTGGGGGCGGGGCTAAACGTGGCATTGTGACCCCTGCTGCGATTGGCCAAAATTGCATAGGATTGACAGGGGGCTGGGCCTAACGGCACACCACGCGTGGCCACGCCTCTTTGACGGACCCCCTCCTGGACAGCTGACTTCAAAAGTAGGTAAGTATGGGATATATGTGCATGTGTGGGTGTTGTGGAGTAATAACTATGGATAGATGTGGGATTCTGGTATGAAGGTAAGAGTATATTCTGATAAGTATGGGATTTGAGTAGTGGGGTGATTATGAAGGTGAAGATCAACATTATAAATGTATATAGCACCACTAACTACAGCACTGTACAGAGAACTCACTCACATTAGTCCCTGCCCCATTAATGCTTACAGTCTAAATTTCCTAACATACACGCATACAAACTCAGAGAGACTAAGGTCAGTTTAATAGCAGCCATTTAACTTACTAGCATGTTTTTGGAGGGTCAGAGCATCTTTAAAATGACACGTCTTGTGGGGTATTCTCTGTATAGAGTGGTTAGAACCTACCAAATGTGGTCCAAAGAAGGACATCCAGTGAACTGGCGACAATATTAAAGATGGAGTGGTGGTGGAAATGGGGTTTGGGGATTTAGAAGTCAATGAATGATAGAGAGTAGGATAAGGCAATAGTAAAGCAAAAGCATAATGAGTGATAGCAAAATAAATCAAAAAACTGAAAATGATAATATAATAAAATAATAAAATTATTAAATAAAAATCTATATGTATAATGTTACGAGCCGCGACGGCTCAGGCACCGCCGCGACTCGCTCTGCTCCACCGACGCATCCTGGCCGTCGTCATGGCGACCGGGGCATCACTTCCATCTTTTGCCCCGGCCATCGCCTTGACGATGGCCGGGACGCTCCTCTCATCACCGCCGGGACCCACCCAGCTGGCCAGCCGGGCGCGTGTGTCAGGGACAATTTCCCAGGTGGGAATTGATTTTTAGCCTTGCCCCTCCAGTTTCATTGGCCTTTTCTTATATATTAGGCAGGAAGCCCTTAGCCTCCCTCTGGTTATAGTTCCTGTTTTCAGTATACTTACCTGCTCCTTTCTCTGCTCCTCTACGCTTACCATTTGGATTGCCTCTGCTGTGTATGACCTTGGCTCGCTTACTGGACTCTGCTGGATTGCTCGTGACCCTGATCTCTGCTTGTTACCTGGATACGTTGTTTGCCGCCATCCCTGACCTCTGCCTGGACCTCATTACCGCTGCCTGCTGTACCCTTTAAACTCGGCCCATTTTGGACTCCGCTGTTTCTACCACCTGGCCCTTGCCGGCGCTACAGTAAGGTTATAAACTTTTACTACTCTGAGCTAAAGACCTGGGGGCATCAGAGTACCTGTGAGCATGGTCAGCTCTACGGGAAAGGCGGCTGCTATAGTTTAAGACCTCTGTATCCTGTTCTACAAGTTTATGATACTTGCCATCAGCCCTAACATAAAAAAGACAAAGTTTGTTTCTTGGCGAATATCTTCTACAGCTCTCAAGGGAAAAAGTAAGCTATTAGACCACATATCCACAACGCGAAAATGCGATAAAGCGTCAGAGCAACAAATATTGAAAACATTATTTGTGTTTGTAAACAATTGTTTGAATAGTGAAAGGAAACCTTGCGACAACATAACATAACGACAACGCTACAAAGCAACAAATCTTATTTTCTAAATATTAATTTTGGTCTTTTTACCAAATAATTGGCTAATATACAAAAACTGCTGCACATTACAAATCTGACCTGTGAAACACCAGGTGACCCTGCTTTGCTTATATCTAAAATTCATTACTCTGTTTGTTTGTTTATCTGTCCAGTTATGCATTCGGGACACCTCTGCACTGATTGGGTTGAAACCAACGTCGAAGTGGAGCAGTTGAATCCTGGCCAGGTTTTAGATTGGTTAGAGTCCTGTTGCTGTATGTTGAGCAGAAATTTGACCCAGGGAGCCTATTCTGAGCTTTCCATTGTATGGATTAGGACAAAAACTTCAGAGTGGTAGCATTGGATCCCAGAAGACATACTAGGATGTTGAGGTCCCGGTTAGACCTCGCATTGGTGTACACTGGATAGAATTTTGATCCAGGAAGCCTATTCTGGGACTTCCACTAGATGGATTTGGATGAAAATTTCACAGAGGGATGGCCATTGGTCTGAATGCCTAATGGAGTGGTTTGGGTCCCAGTCAGAACTCTTATTGGCAGTGTCAGACTGGGGCATGAAGAGCCCACCGGAGGACTGCACCGCTAGGGGCCCACCAGAGGGGGTGTGGCCAGCCATCATAGATGCGAGACCAAACACTAGAGGGGGAGTGGTCAGCCCACGAAAGGACAGCTAGTACCATAGTGTAGTATAGAAAGAATGCAGTGTGTATATAAAGAGTACACAGTCTTGACCTGTCCCTTAGATTGGGCAGAACAGTCACCAAAAATCAGGATTATCCCACTAGAATGAGAGCATTTGACAGACTGTCCTGCTCCCTCCTACCTGTTCTTGTCACTTTCACCACCTGTGGCTGCTGGTTTCTTTAGTTGCAGCTTGATCCTGGAATGTTGGGGGCCCTATTTAAAAAAAAAAAATGGGTACATTTAGAAAATTCCAATCAGCCCCGGCATTAAATCAATAGGACCCACAATTAATACTTAGGCCTTCCTCCAGCCCTGACATTAAAGTAAATAAATAATAATAGTTAATAAATAGACCTCATGCTTCTCAAACTCAGCCCCACATTCAATTAATAGCCCCCAAACCACCCGAGCATTAAATTTAAGGTCCTGTCACCCCATCTTAATTTAATAGGCCCCACTATTAAATTAAATAACTCACCAATAAATGAAATTGCCTTACCATCACCCCACAAATAAAATAGCACCCATTAAATAATTAGTCCCCATCTACACTCCGCAATTAAATTAATAGCCTACCTCCCACCCATGTACTATTAAGACAACCCCACT